>NW_011888932.1:4857931-4993145 GCF_000151845.1 Pteropus vampyrus | reverse complement strand
TCATTTATTCATTCATTTAATTTTTTAGGTAAGGCAACCCTTGGGTTGACCTCACAGATTGCAAGGACCTTGTCAGCTTACAATCCTTTATTTTTCACGCCTACAGCACCTGGTCTTCCTGGGTGGTCTCCCATCCAAGTACTAATAACCAGGCCTGACCCTGCTTAGCTTCCGAGATCAGAGGAGATCGGGCTTGTTCAGGGTAGCATGGCCGTAGATCTTTTTCTTCCATTTAAAAAAAAATTAAAATTTATCCCTTTTAGTGTAGTTTTACAAATTTTGACAAATGCATACAGTCATGTAATTACCATACCAAGTTCAAGACAGGAAACAGTTGTATACTCTTCCAAATCTCCCCATGTCCTTTTGCTTTGAACATCTTCCCCTACCCTCTGCCTCTGATAAGAATCTGTTTTCTATCCATATAATGTTCAGAATGTCATATAATGATACATAATATGTAGCTTTCGGTTTGACTTCTTTCACTTAACATATTGCATTTGCATTCTATGTTGCATTTTAGATTTTATATTGCATATATCACTAGTTTGTCCCTTTTTATTGCTGAGTAGTATTCCATTATAGATATAGCACCGTTTTTTTATCCATTCTTAAGTTGAAAGACATTTGGGTAGTTTCCATTTTTTTAGCTGTTTTGTGTTAGCTGATTAAACATCTGCTTAGAAGTTTGTATATGAACAGAAGTTTTTATTTTACTTGGGGTAAATACTGAGGAGTAGAATTCTTGGGATGTATAGTAAGTGTATGTTCATAGGAAATTTCTAAGCTTTTTTCAAAAGTGTCTGTACCATTTAGGTTATTCTAAAACTTCTAGGTAGACAAAATGGTTCACATCCTGGCCAGACTTCTGTGACTAAAGTATTTTTAAAGTATGTGCACAGACCAGCACTTACCTTAGTATAGAAAGAACATAAATAGATATCTGGGAAGACAAGAGATTTTGTTTGTTGAGTACCTAGTAGATGATGGCCATCTTTATCGTATCATCTCATTTAATCATACCCCAGTTTACATGATAACGAAATTGAGAGAGAGGTGAAATAACTTGGCCAAGATCACACAGCTACCATAGTAAGATGCAGAGCTGAGATTCTAACCTTAATCTGACTATAAAAATAATGCCCCATGATTGAGCCCTCTGAGGGCACATAGGATAAGAGATTAAAATGGCCCCTCTTTGTTTTGAACATTTCCAAAGTCTCCTTCCTGCCTTACTACTGATTTGTCTTTATTCTGTCTCCCTTTGCAGGCAGAGTAAGAATCAAAATTGTTGAACCCTTACTTTATATATATTAAAGGAAGCGACTATTTAGTGCATGTAAAGCTGTAGGCTAATATTTATCCTTCGAAAATGTGTTATCTAACTAGGAAGATTCATTTATTCATAAACAAGTGTATAGTAGGTACATGCCAGCTACCAAACATTGTTTTAGGCAATGGAGATAGAGCTGCTGTAAAAACTCATCAAAACCCCTACCCTTTGTATAGTTTTCCTTCTGGTAGAGGATATAGAAAATAAATGAAGAGATAAATAAATGAGAGAACTATTTGCTGGTGGTAAATGTTAGCTGTACTGGAGAAAAATATAGCAGGGAAGGGGGCATATGGAGTATTGGGGGTGGGGGCACTTACTGAGAGGGTTACATTTTGTGTAAAGACCTAGAAACTGGAGAGAATGAGTCACATCGATCTATGGAGCGAAGAGAAAGTGAACAGGCCCTGAATCGGTAGTGTGCCTGGTGTGTTCAGGGAACAACAAAGAGGCCAGTGTGGTGGGAGTGAAGTGAATGAAATGAGGTAAGGTGGAGGGGCACATTAGGAACTACTTTTAAGACATACATAGATGTTGGAGGATATTGAGTAGAGGAGTGACGTGATCTGATTTAGTTGTAATAGGATTACTTTGGCCACTGTGTTGAAATTAAACTGAAGGAGAAGGTAAAGTGTGAAATGAGTATGTTAATGGTAATGACTTTCATTTATATAAGAATCATATAGCATTTATAATAACAAGCATTTATATGACAATAATAGCAATGATGAGGCACTTTTTTATACATTCTCTCAAAAGAGCTTTCAGCAGCTATTAACACTCAGGCATCATGAAGTAGCTATCCGGACTGGCACCAGTAATAAAAGTTGTAGTAGTCTCAATAACTAAAATTACAGAGAGTTGCTTGGGAAACTACATAGAGGAAAGAGTACTTAGGCTTGGCCTTGACCAGTAGGTGGGATTTAGAAAAGCAGAAAGGAAAAGAGTAGATATTCCAGTCATTGAGTACTGCATGAGCAAAAGCATTGAGCTGGAAATGTAGATGTTAGATGGGAACTGGAGAGGATGAGCAGCGATTAACTCCAGTATGATTAGAGTAAGAGAGATTTCACAAGGGTAGTACTGGAAAAGCAGATTGGTGCCTGAATGTGAGGAAGACTGAATACCCAGCTAGGAAAACACTCTGAGAGTTACTAAGAAACTACAGATGGTGGAATTGTATTCACAATACAATTTTAAGGTCTAGTTGGGATGACCAAAAACAAGAAGGCCTTACTAGACTTAGGAATGTTTGATTTTCTGGATGGATGGATGTACAGCCATGAAGATGAGGAAAAGCAGCAACTACCTAAACTTTTTTCTTCTTGCTTTTCAACAGCATTAGCCCCTGGCGTGCCTTGGCATTTTGACTTTTATCCCTATTGGATATCTACTGTATGCTAATTAACCTTTTGAAGCAATATAGTATCCTATTATATAATGTTACAGTATATAATTTAACATATATTGTTATATAAATGTTACATAATTCTCACTTCAATTCTACAAGAGTGGTATTCCAACCTCGTTTTACAAATGAGGTAACTAAGGCTTTGAGAGGTTAAGTAACTTGTCCCGTATCACAGAGCTTTGTAAATGTCAAGAATCCATTAATCAACCCTATGTAACCTCTGTGTTTCTCTCTATTCAGATTGGACTGCTCCTTCTGTCATGGGAGGGGGAATGTAGAGGAGGATAGGATGACAGAAGGAGCAGTCCTGCCACTTTTGTGTGAGGTGGGGTGGGATTTTGAGGTAAAGGGAAATTGACTATCATGTAGATGTACATGTGAACCTTAAAGAATTTTTAGCTTCAGTCAGGAAGGCTACTGTAAGCCATCTCTTTGGATCCGAGCCCAGCTACCAGGAAAAATCATCTACTTGATGCACTAAGAACAATAAGAAAAGTTTCCAGAAGAGTCAAAAAGATCAAATTATAAAAAATAAAAATAATAAAAAGAAATAGAATAAAGCTACCAGGTGAAGAAGACAAAGCTGTGAATGCTGGCACAAGAGATGAGTTAATGAGGCTCCTTTCTTTGAATGGGGCCATAACGGCTATTCAGTTCAGCAATCGTTTAGTGTGTTGCTACAAAGTGCCAAGCCTTTGCAAGGGACTCTGTAGAGCTAACAGTAAGGCCTAGGGAAATTTAAAGGCTGATGGGTACAAAATAAGGACCGGCAACTGCAATAGCAAGTGGAGCAGGGGCCATAACGGATGAAGCCATTTCAGTACAGAAAATCAGACTGAGCTGTTTTATTCTGGTCCATCATTAGGATGCTTTGTGACCCTGAGCAAGTTATGACTCTGGAACTCAGTTTCTTCATGAGCACTTTGCAAGGATATTGTACCTTGCAGGAATATTGCAACAGCAACAGCAGAAGATGTATGTAAAATACTTGACACATAGTAGACTTTAATAAATGGTCACAATTTGATTAGTGCTGTCAGTGCCTGATCTTGATTCCTTATTTGTGGGAGCTAGACATCCCTCACCCTGCTGTAGCTACGTGGTCTGGGTCTGGGGCTGGGGCTGGGATGCCAAAGCCCAGAGGAAAATGGAATTTCAAATAAGTGGCAAGTTTATGAGTCAAATGGTCAAGCAGAAGGTAGGGACCAAACCCAGGGTGGCGACACATCTGAAAGAGCCCAGTCCAGGCTGCCAGCTGGAAACCTAAGGGAGTCATGGGTGGCAGGATCAGTGGATGAGCAGGTCAGGGCAGTCTAGAGTATTGGCTTTCTGAGTTCCTCCACCTTACATTCTGTTTAGTGATTGAGGCAGGAAGCTGTGTATCCCAGGTGGATTTGAGGTTCCCACAGAGAATAGACAAGAGTAATTACTGTCCAAAAGGAGTGAACCCTCCTGGTGGTAGGTATGAGGCAAGTGAGGGGTACCAGCAACAAACTCAGAGGCTTAGGGCTCTAATAATAGGTTCTCCACTGTGAACTTGATTCTAGTCAGAGAGAAACCAGCTCTGAATTTCCCAGGTTCTGCATGTTTACTTATTAATTGAGATGATTTTCATTTTTATTAAAAATAACATTTTTTTTGTCTTGAATGGTTATTTTTGAAAATGCAGAAAATATAAATAAAAAATCACCTGTAATCTCACCTTCCAGATGTAACCATTGTTAATATTCTTGTGTTTCTTCTGATGCATATTGATATACGTATTCATATTCATTTAAATAAAACATTAGGTGTTATGAGATTATTTTTTCATTTAAGATGTCATTCCCTATTTTTATCTTATTTTAGTGGATGCATGGTAGTCTATTGTATAAATTTATTTAATTTCCCACTTTGGGGCATTTACCCTTTATCTAATTTTCTGCTATTATAAATTTTGTGGTAAACACTTTGTTGATAAGGCTGTGGAGGTGTACACAGTTTGTCAGTGAAGTAGATTGCTAGGTCAAAGGATGAGCAGAATTCTAAGGTTTTTGATTTCAACAAATCATCTTCCATGAACGTTGTATTAAATTGGCACTCCTGCTGGCTAGTATATGCAAAATTTTCCCAAAGCATCAACAATAGTGGATAATAACATGATAAGGGAGTGTATCTAGTTTGGTAGATAAAATGCAATATCTGTTTTAGTTTATATGCTGTTGATTCATAAAAGTAGCCCCACCCCTCACATCAGTCCCCTTTACATTTGCCATTCCTTCCTTCCTCCCTGACGGTGGTTTTCTCTTTTGCAGCATTGCTGGGAGCCTGGTGTATTCCTACATCACTTTCTCTGAAGAGCAGCTGAGCAAACAGTCGGAGGCCAATAGTAAACTGGACATTAAGGGGAAAGGAGCAGTATGACCAGAGGATAGCTTTGACGACGTAGGCCCAAGGTTTTGATCAACTCTGAACACTGGCGATTCTTATACAGATACTGAGGTGTCTTGATTATGGAGAAAATACCATTCCTTTGCACTTACACAATCTGATGATTGATTGCTGCCTTTTAAAATTTTATGAAACTTATAATTGACTCTTAAATATGCCATTTGAATTAATTTATATGAGACTGGAAAATGCACCGGGCTTTTTAATTTATTTTTCTTCTGTGCCAACAGTTGAAATATCAGTGTTTTGAAAATATTTTATTCCATAGTTTGATTTCCAGGTGACCCTGAGAGCTGCATATATAAAGTCCTCCAACTGGAGCCCCTTCGTTCAAGTCGTTGCTGCGTCTTGAGGCAGTTTTAGCCTGCCTTCTACTGGAAATGCAGCCGAGTGTCTGAAATTTCTCTTCTTTGAATTATATTTCTTAATGATTGCATTTTTTTCATAAAGATATATTACTGCATTTGCCAAAGATGACAGCTTTGGCACTAAAAAAATATGTGGGGCTTTGAAGTGTATTGCTTTCCATGTTGGCTTTCTTGAGGATTCATCGGATGAGCAGAGCGCAGTCCTTGAAAATATGCTGTTCCCTCTTTCTTATGTAGGATGGGGATAATGAAGGGATGGAGGAAGTAGGCCTTTTACTCATTTTTTCTTCTATCTGATTTATTCATTCAACTAAAATGTATTGAGTATGTAATATGTGCCAGGCATTGCACTAAGTGCTGGTGAGGCAGAGATGTTTTGGGAAGTAATTGAATGATCTTACTTCTTCTATAGTGCCAAAGGGCGTGACAGAGAATTTAGCTCTGTTGATACATTCAGAGGACGTTGTGAGTATGAACAAGTCACAGAACTTAATTTTTAGTTCTCAGAAGCTGCAAATCTGTATATAGGGTTAGGAGCACCTGCCCTACCCATCCCACAACAGTATGAAACCGCATGCTAAAATGTGAGATCAAGTGCTGCATATTGAAGAACTACATTTTGTAAACCAGGCAGCTCAGTCCTTCTTTTGTGAAAATGGCAGGTAGGCAAGGTGACTAACTAGCTATTTCTCTATTCTTCTCTTCTGGGTTTAGTTGCTACTCTTTTTACTTTTCTTTGAATCAATATGAGTAGCTCTTAACATTTCTGAATACACCGCTTTGAGGGGAAAGCTTGGTTAGATATTTCTCTGTATTGTCAAGGCTTAGTCTTTCTCTGGCAGTGTCAGTGTGAGAGCCATCACCTTCCTTTCTCCTTAAATGGCATGAGCGTACCTCTCACCTACATCCCATGTCCCCTGGATCACTTAATGAGCATACCAGCTTCTCTCAAGACCAGTGCTGCATCCTGGCAGAGCAGCTGTGAATGGGCATTGTCTGAATTGCCCTTTGAGTGGGGCAAAGTATTAACTCAAAGTCCTGTGACCTGGCTCAGAGACATCCATTGACTTTGGGGATGAGTATTTGCTCAGGCCAGTTGTGCAGCGAGCTTACAAGAGGCTGGGTACCTTTGCCCTGGTGCACACACTACCTTCAGTTTCATTGGGTTTAGAATCCACTGGGCTCCATTGACCTAAACAGTTAGAATTTTGGTGCCTCAACAGGCGACCTGGTAGGTTTTGATTTTATTTTTGAAGAATTATATTGAAGTCATTTTCATATTTATGTTTTTCCCTTATTTTGGTTTGTCTTTAATAAAGCCTTACCAGTGGTGCCGGGTCTCTAAAATTAGCCTCATGGCCAACTTCTAAGTTATAAGCTCCATGTAAGAGGTCCTAAGGCTCACTTTTTTCCAGTATCATTTAATCTGAGGAAAAAAACAGTGGGAGAATAGGACATTACTTTGTGTAAAATAGCTCTTATTATTCCTGTTTTATCAGAGAAAACAAGATTCAAAGAAAGTAGGAGATTTGCTAACAAGTGAAAATTTATGTTTTTTCCATTGAACCATGCTGCCATCCTCTGAGGGTGTGAGGAAACAGGGATGCTAGCTGAGTTAGCTGGAACTCTTTCAAGGAGGCAAATGGTTGATTGAATTTGGAGTCAGAGGAATAGGCTTTGCAAATCAGGGGGAGTAATGGGTCACTCTGTATACCAGAGTTTTTATCTAACTTCCAGGCTGGCCTCAGTTGATATGCACTTCTGACTGACTGTTGTCTGCCACTGCCTACTTTTACCTGGATACAGTGGAAAAGCATTGTGAGAGCTAATTTTAGCAGTTTTGTTCCTTCTGTTAGCTACACGAAGGAAGGAACTCTATCATGAGAAATAATTTGCATTGTAGAATTTCTTGTCATGAAAGGCCTTTGGATGTTTTTAGAGGTATTAAGCTAGAACTTTACCAGGTGTTGAACTGCATCTTGGAGGTCAGGTTCCCCTGAAGATCTGTCATCTCTCCAGGTTTATTTGAGAAAATTACGTATAGTTATTGTTTCATTACATGCACGTGACCTCAGGGCCCCTAGCCTGTGCTGAGCTTTCTGACTGACCAGAAACAAAAGAACAACTTAGAGCCTCTGCTCTGTCCATGTACTGATTCCTAGATGCCCCCTTCAACTGCCACCAACATTTAAAGGTAAGAGAAAGCAGCCTGGGGAAGTTGGAGATTGAATAAACTGGCAGTCACTTTTGGAATTTGTTTCAATTATGTGCAGGCTTGGTTATGGTACACTAGAGATTTACCTGGTACTCTAGCATCGCCCAGAATGTCTGGATTTTTACCCCAAGGTTGATATCTTAAGGTAAAAAAAATTCTTTAACCTATTACTTACCTCCTAGGGAGAAAAAAAAAAGGCAGTATAGAATTAAACCCTTAATTTATCCTATGAAACAGATGAGCTATAATGAGAATTCTGAAAGCCAATTTTTGTGACTACTGGCTCCTCTTTTTGAGTTAGTGACGATGAAGTCCTCTTTGGCCAGTCTGCTTTTAGTCAGTGCCAGACTGATTCGAATAACTCAGATTGTCCAGGCTTTACATCGTTGACATGTCAAGTGATTTTTAATTACCTTATATGGCTGTTGACTTTATGAGTTAGTCATTTGTAGAATCCAACTTGCACGTGGGTTAAAAAAAAAGTGCTTTTACAAGTTTTCCATAGTCTTATTGTATCAAGAATCTACGAGAAGTTCGGATCAGTAAAGTTGATATAAGATCTTCATGGAAAGAATAGTAGAGTTTCACATTTGACTAGTTTGGAATAGTAGCTAGAATTTTGGACCTATCTTTGCTCTTGTTATAATGGCGTCATTCAATGAGCAAAGATTTACTGAGCATCTATAAAATTATACTTAGAGACTGGAATTGTTTTGCCAGTATTCTATTTAATACATGCACTGCGGGAATTATAATAATTTCATAAGCCAATAGTATACAGGATAATGTCTCTTCATAAGCCAATAGCAAAATAACATACTCCAGAGCAATGATAGATTAATTACACTATTGTTCCATGCAAGGAAAACCGAAAAAAAAAAAAAATCATTTAGTTGAGGTGTACCTTTTCTACCAGGTTGGCTCTCGGGAAAGACAACTTAACCAACAGAGAGCTGACTTCCAGCTGCCAGCACAAAAAAAGACAACAAAACAAACAAAAATCCCTTGTTGCTAGAGCATACTGCTAGGGAACCAGGTCCTGGTGTTGGTGGGCAAGACATTCTCGTCTGAGGGGTGCTGCAGGCCTTCATCTCTGCTGGTAAAAGAGCTGCTGTTACCATGGCAGGAGCTAATGCCCCAGAGGTCTTCAGAGAACTGTTTAGATCAACAAAGGGTTGCCTCGCCCAGACAAACACTCTCCAATAGACCTCATAAACTCTCCTCACAATCACTTAGACTGCCATAGTTGCTCCTTCAGATGTTCTTTTTATCAATAAACCCCCAGGGGTACCCCTCAGCAGATGAGCTGCTGAGTGCTCATCAAGGACAACAGATAAGAAGATGATGTCATGACATATCTTACATCACTTTTATATCAAAGTAACTTTACTCTTACAACCTCATTTTTTGTCATAAACAAGTGGATTTGAAACTCTGTCAAACCAATACACAGCACAAAGCTCTGAGGAAGCTGGGATGCAGAAGACATGATTCTTGCTGTAAGTAACACATAATTAGCCAGATCCTGAGAGGAAGAAGCAGATGAAAGGAATCAGTGATTTGTGAGTTGCCTGCAGTTATCAGTATCACTGATTAGGGGCACCCCACCCAATGAGCTGAAGCATTTTTTAGATAACCTAAGAGGACTTTTATAACTCATACTAGTCTTTTAGCTGTGAGATGTGCCAGACTGCTAGAATTCCGTGAATAGCCTGAGTCGCTCCTCCCTCTACTGCACAAATTCTTGCTTCCCCATACCTTTGTATAATTGGTTCCTCCTTATCAATAAAGCTGTAATTGATTTTTCATCATCGAGGAAAAAATAATCAGAATAAATGAGACAGTGGATATGAAACTACTTAGCACAATGCCTGGTACATATTAGGCACTTGGCAGATTTTGTTACTCTCGTTATTTTATGATGAGACTGTAGGCAAAACAAGATTCTTAATTTGTGCTCCTTAAATGCTAGAGGCCTGGGCAATGTATGTGTTTCTTGAAAAATGTGACCTTGTATTTTGCTTCCAGAATGCTTAAATAACAGTTTCTATTCATGGTTTTTTGTTTTTTGTTTTTTTAATACATACTGGATATAATTGTGGCCATTGTGTGATGCAGGTGCTTCCATCAGTCTTTAAAAAGAAATTACTGTCACATTTTTTTTTAGTGCCTGCAGCACCTGGTATTCATTCCTAGGTGGTCTCCCATCCAAGTACTAACCAGGCCTGACCCTGCTTAGCTTCAAAGATCAGATGAGATCAGGCACATTCAGGGTGGTGTGGCCGTAGTACTGTCACATTTTGATAGTAAATTTAAAAACAAAAAAAATTACTTTACCTTAGAGGAAGATAATTACACTTCAAAATGGCGATTCAGTTAAAACTCTTCCAGTTTGCCATCTTAATGTAGCTCCTGTACATGCCATTTATTCCTTCTTCCCTTCTCTGAATGTTAAATGCATTGACGACATGCTATTCATCCCAGTTAGTGTTTGTGAACCTCTGGCACCATCGCTCTTTTCTAAACCTGTCTTCTAGTTCTTGGCATTCGGATGCCACTTCATTGTGGTATGAGGAGACAGTCTAAGGTGGGTCTTTTTTTAAACTTTCTTTTTTGAAAATACTTTTTAAACTAAATCTACTGGTTAGATTTATTGACTCACAAAAATGTTTTTAGAGATTATTTTGTTCATAAATGTTTTTTCTCATGCTGATGATCAACTGATTTGTGTCTTCAAATGTTGACCTATCACAGTATTTTTTCAATATAGATTCTATTTACCAAGTGACCATTTTAGTGTTTTTAAGAGGTACTGAGGATGGAGATATGTAAATCAGGTGACATAAACATGAAAATTATGTGCCTAAATATTTTTGTAAAGGTGTCAAATAAATACTTTTTCCTGAACCACATGTATTCAAATTCCTTTAAGTGTACACAAGGACAATCAAGAGCCTGAAGTCTGCCCACATTTAAGAGGATGGCATCCAGTTAGTTGATTGAGACCCAGTAATAGAGAAGATACTGTTTACTGTTGTGATATTGTGGTTTATAATAAGAAATATATATTTGGTCTTTGTCCCTGTTCCTGGCACATAGCTCCTGATACCCTTGTTATTTCCTATATAAGACTTATAGGGACATCTTTTGTTACAATATTTAGTTTTGTTCCCAGTTCCTGAAATAGCTTCAGAGCCATAAAGGTGAAATGGGTGTCTTTTGTTATTCATAATGAGCCTGTTTCAACTACTCCAGAGTTTAATGAGGTGAGTTTTGGAAAACCCCCCAAGAATGGGAGCTGGTTGCCGGGGAACCAACCACATGATGAAACTTTGTGTTGAAACTTTCAGCCTTCTCCCCCATCCCCACAGGTGGAAGGGAGAGGGGCTGGAGGTTAAATCAGTGATTTAATCGATCATGTCAACATAATGAAGCCTCCATAAAAGTCCCAGAACTATGAGGTTTGGACAGCTTCTGGGTTGCTGAACACATGGAGGTAACAGGGTGGGGTTGGGGTGGTGGTATGCCTGAATAGAGCATGGAAGCTTAGAGTCCCTTCCCACATACCTTGCCCTATGCATTTCTTCTATCTGGCTATTCCTGAGTTATATTCTTTTATAATAAGTAGCTAATTGAGTAAGTAAACTTTTCTTGAGTTCTCTGAACCACTAACAAATTAATTGAACCTGAAGGAGGAGGTACAGGAAACCTCCAATTTATAGCTTGTCAGTCAGAAACACAGTTAACAACCTGGCCTTGTGACTTACATTGGAAGTGAGGGGCAGGATGTCTGACTGAAACAATCTTTGAGATCTGATGCTAACTTCAGGTAGCGTCAGAACTAAATTATACTACACCCAGCTGGTGATGCAGATATGCTTGGTAGTGTCAAGGAAATTTCCAAATTTAAGAGAATTTTTATGCGTTTATTTGAGCCAAACTGAGGACAGTTGCCAGGAAGAATGGCAGTTTTGCAGCTTATTTTATACACTAGAATAAAAGGAGACTTTCGGAGAGTTACATGAAATCTATTGGTGGTAGGTTAAGAGAGCAGGAGAAAAAAGCAAAGTGGAGAAATCTCCAGGATTGAATAAAAAGTAAAGCGGATAGACACGTCTTTCACATTGGTGGGTACAGGATAGTTAATAACACAGCGCACAGAGATGTTTTTCAGGAAACAAGATAACAATGAGGGGTTCTATGGTCTCCTGCTCTGCTGCCTGTGGTGTGCCCTGAGGGGTATGGAAAAGGATGTTATTCTGATATTTCAAAGGTATACTATCTTAGATGCAAAAAGACAATAGACAGGCTCAGTTAAAGATTGACCTCTGTCAAGGGAGCTAAGGCCTAGGATGTAACTAACTACTGTGACCTGCTTTTAGGAATTTTTATGTTCAGACCATCTTATGTGGTTACTTTTGGTCTCCAAGTGCTGAAGGCCTGCCATGTAGGCCTCTCCTGAGTTTGTTAGGTTTAGAATGTGGGCCTTTTTTTGTCCACAGTAGGGAAAAATCCTGTACATTTTGTACATGAGTGAAAGTTTAAACTGCTCTCTGCACTACAGCCAGTAAGTAGAGTGACAGGGAGCTGGGGCAAGAAAAACGACTTTATTTAGAAAGCTACTAAGCTGAGTATATAGTAGATTAACATCCTAAAGAACCATCTTGAGAAAGTACAGAATTCAGGCTTCTTTTATGTCAGGGGATGAGGAAAACAGGAGGGTTTTGAGGACAGGAGGTGATTGATGACCATAGACATCTGGACATCAGCAAAGGTCCAAGGGGGATGGTGAAATTTCTTTGCTTTTGGTCAACAAACTCCAGTTGTTGTGGTCCCAGTCATGAGATTCCTATAAATCTTTTGATCAACAATCATTATTTTTATATATACCTTCCATATCTCCTTGTGGAGGTATGTTTCAAGCAGGGAGGTGGTTTCAGTAATTCCTAGGCTGCAGGTTAGATCCTTTTATTGATTAGCATATCTCTGTAGAAGACTAAGCAAAAGTTACTAACTGACATTTTATGGGAACTGGGCAAGATAGAGTCAGAAAAACATTTTATTCTGTCACAGGTTAGTGACCAGAAATAGTGAGGAGAGCATTGAAAGAAGACACAGGATTTTTTCCCTTTACAGTTATACTAGTGCTTTGCATTGTATATATGATTAAATATCCAATGTCTTTGGCATACATGTGGTAAATTCAAAGGAAAGAAATCGTAACACTTTCTGCTTTCAGAGTATTTCATCTGCTGGATCATGTGTCTAACCTTCTTAGAAAATTTACTAGGAAATGACCCCAAAATAAAATATGTTCATCAAGAAGAATTTGGTACAGGCAGACTCAACAGAGGTAGAAGTACAATAAGGCATTTTTTTAAAAATTGTGGTACAATACACATAACATGAAATTTGACTTCTTAATAATTTTTAAGTGTACAGTTCGGTAGTATTAAGTATATTCACAATGTTGTACAACTAGTCTCCAGAACTTTTTCATCTTGCAAAACTGAAATCCATACCCATTAAACAGCTCCGCATTTCCCTTCTGTCCCCCGTCCCCTGGCAACCACCATCTTTTCTGTCTTTATGAATTTGACTACTCTAGATACCTCATAGAAGTAAAATACAGTATTTGTTTTATGCGACTGGCTTATTTCACGAACAGTGTCCTTTATATTCATCCATGTTGTAGCATGTGTCAGAATTTCTTTCCATTTAAGGCTCAATAATATTTCATTGTATGTATATATCACAGTTTATCCATTCACCCATTGAGGGACACTTGGGTTGCTTCCACCTTTTGGCTATTGTAAATAATTCTGCTAATTGTGGGTGTCTTAGTCATTTGGGTTGCTGTAACAAATTATCATAGACTGGGCAGCTTAAACAACAAACATTTCCCAGTTCTAGAGGCTGGGATGCCCAAGATCAAAGTTCCAGCAGATCTAGCATCTGGTGAGAGCCCACTTCCTAGGTCGCAGATGTCCATCTCCTCATATCCTTATATGGTAGAGAGCAGAGAGGAAGCAAGCTCTGTTTTGCCCCTTCTTATAAGGTCACTAATTCTATAAGGAGGGCTCCACCCTCATAACCTAATTATCTCCCAAAGCCCCACCTCCAAATACCATCATATTGAACATTAGGGTTTTAAGATATGAATTTTGGAGGGATGCAAAATCCATAGTAATGAGTGTACACATATGCTTTCAATTCTTTTCGAATTGCTGGGTCATATGGTAATTCTTATTTTTAATTTTTTGAGGAACTGCTACACTGTTTCAATTGTGGCTGTACCATTTTACATTCCCACCAACAGTGCACAAGGGTTCCAATTTCTCCACATTTTTGCCAGCACTTGTTATTTTCTGTCTTATTGATAGTAGCCATCCTTGTGAGTGTGAGGTGATATCTCATTGTGGGTTTGATTTGTATTTTCCTAATATTAGTGGTGCTGAGTATCTTTTCACATGCTTGTTGGCCATTTATATACTTTCTTTGGAGAAATGTGTATCACATGCATTTTTAATTGGATCTTTTTGTTGTTGAGTTGTAAGTTCTTTATATATTGAGTTTTAGCCCCTTATCAAATATATTATTTGCAAATGTTTTCTCCCATTCTGTGGGTGCCTTTTCATTCTTATTGACTGTACCCTTTGATGCACAGTTTTAAATTTTGATATAATGCAAGTTATCTATTTTTACTTCTTTTGACTGTGCTTTTGATGTCATATCCCGGAGATAATTGCCAAATCCATTGTTATGAAGCTTTTTCTCTGTATTTTCTAATAAGAGTTTTGTAATATTAGGTCTTATATTTAGACCTTGAATCCATTTTTAGTTAGTTTTTATATATGGCCTAAGGGTCCAGCTGCATTCATTTGCATATGAATATCCAGTTTTTCTGACACCTTTGTTGAAGAGACTATGCTTAAGGCATGTGTTTTAATCAACTTTTAAAAGTTCTTAGAGTTTGACCTTTTTTAAAAAGTTTGTGATATATACGCTCCTTCATTCAGCCCTTTGCTGGCCTTGTCTTGCTTGGCTTTCACACACAGAGCTTTCAGTACTGGGGGGATGCCACAGAAGAAGCCCTGCTGAGAGGAGCAGAGCACAGAGCCGGTGCATTGGTGTGTCCACAGTATGTGAGCACTGACCAGGTACCCCCAGGACATGTTCCCTGGCGTTCTCGTCACATCTGTTTGCTCATCTATCCACACCAGACTGGGCTCACTAGGGCCAGCACTCAGCTTCTAGCAGAGGTCTGGTACAACCATGTTTTACAAATGGAGCTCAGTGAAATACAATTGTCCAATGTGAACCCATATCCAAACCCTAACCAGTCTGACTCAAAAGACCCTTGCTTTTCACCACAATGCTAGGTTCTTGTTTCTCCTGGTCTGCTTATGATAGACTTGGTGGCACCAAGCTCATCACCACAATATGCATGTCAGAAGAGCCATTTTTCATTCAAAATTCGCACATCATGGTTTTAAAGCGTAGGCACGAGATGGTGTCTGGTTGAATGTGAGAAGGCAAAGCAGCTGTGCCTTTCCAGCTATGCCGATAATGCCCTCTTGTGGTAACAGCTGTCATTGGGAGTAAATGATGGAAAGCACTTTGCTTTCCAAGAAGGAAAAGCACTATTTACTATGCTTTCACAGAGTTAGGCCTTTAGCATGCCTTTTTGTATTACAGTACTTTACCATTGCACAAATGGTGGCTTAAGCAAGGCTAAGGGATTTGTCCAACTTCCCTTAGCTAATAAATATAAATCTGTACTTTGATTCCAAAACCTTTTCTTTCCAAAGAATTCCAGATAACATCCCTGCAGGAAGAGAGAGCTCATTGAGAGTGCTGCTTCACGTCTGCCTATGCTTCAGGTAATTTATTTTTTAAATAAATATTTTTGAGGACAATATCAACATATGAGAGATTCACAAAACTGTCTGAGATACGTGTAAGAATATCTGGGAGGAAGAATGTCATTCTGCCTGGGAACGGTAGTGGAAACATCTTTGGAAAAATGCATTTGAGCTGATTCTCCAAGGACAACTAGGGTTCACCTAAGATACTGGAGGGGACAGCCCTGTAGCATTCCAGGACCACTGCATCTGCTTCTGTCTGGAATGCATTCACCCTTGATGTCTTTATAGCACATGCCCTCATCTCTGTTGGCCTTCCCTAACCAGTTTTTATGAAGTGGCACACCATCACACGCTGTTCCCCTCCTGTGCTTTATCTTCATAGCACTATTCTCCTCTAATCAAATTCAAGCTTTATGAAGATGTTGGTCTGTTTTGTTTTCTGTAGTATCCCTGGCACGTAGAACAGCATGGGGCACATCGTAGGTACACAATAAATACTTTCTGAATGAACACATTTACAAGAAGTAGTCCATTAATAGCTACATTTTTTGAGCATAGCAAGGCAGAAACATAGCCTCATTTTCATTTTAGAAAGATCATGCCAGCTGCATGATTCGAATTACATACTGTAGGTCAGGTGTTGACAAATTCAAATCTTATAGGGCCAGGCAGGTAAAAAGTGTAAGTCTGAATGAATGCAATCAATATGTACAAAAGTGGTAGGGCTTGTGGTACCTATCTGCTTAAGGGTATTCAAATTAAAATTAAACAAAAAAAATCTGCTAGCTAGATCTGGCCCACTGCCTAAATTTGAGGAACCGCTATTGATGAGATCTGTACTATAACAAGATCTTATGAGGATGCCGTGCAGGTGGGGGGTCAAAGAAGGGCAGGTTGTACAAGAAAGAACATCAGCTAGAGAAGGCTGTAGAAACAGTCCTGTTGAGAAATGATGGGGTCCTAAAGTGTAGTTGAGAAAGCACAGAAGAGAAACAAATTCGAGTTATTTTAGGAGGTAGAATTAACAGGTGATAAAATGTTTTGTATTTTTTATTTATAAGTAAAGCCGCGATGAATTTCTTTTTTGCCTAACTCTATTGTCCTCATACCATTTGAACTTCAGGAGATCAAACCTGGACATTTTTAAGGTACTTAGGTTTCCTAGCATTTTCCAAAACAATAATATTTGAAGTACAGCAATGGAATAGAGTACCTGTAATACCACAATAAAAATAAATTTACTGAGCATTTGCTGCAGGCTTGCTAAGTAGGCATTTTTTCTTAGCAGCTTACTTATTGATATATTGTCATACTCTAAACAGTCTTTTAATGTAAGTCCTATTATTATCCTTATTTTAGTGGTGAGGAAACAGGCAACAGGCACAGGGAGGCTCCATTGTTGGACAGTGTTAACTGAGAAAGTCTTTGTTTTACAGACTATAAATTTGCCTCCCTGTAAGGCCTACCTTTTGCTCTGAGTTCATGGAACTGCTTAGGACAGGCAATACAGTATAATGTTTGAGTATGGAAGAAATGACTTATTCTTTTCAATCAAATTGTAGTAGTCCCCATCTTGTCACCTAGCAGGAAATTCAATCCAAGTCCTCTAAAGTTACACAAGATTCAAGGGAATTGCCTGTTGCCTGGAAAATGCCTGCATTCAGCCCTTCATGGTCACTACTGGACACCTCAGTGATTAACTCTGAGGTGTCCTTTGAAGGCAGGTGGCATCACAGATGCCAAATGTTGGCATGGTGATAGTTTCTACTACTATTGAGGACCGGTGCCTGGAGTCCAGCCCATTGCACACCACATGCAGCCTTTCCTCTGATGTCCTGATAAGAGAATGAGACTCGCATTCCAGCTGTTCTCAGAACTTACTGACTGCATTTTTTCCAATCTGGGGGACTTTGTCTTTTCCAGAACTCAGACTTGTGGGGAAAGGCGAGAATAGGTTGTTTGCGAGTAATATCTGCTTTCTTCCCCAAACACAAAGATCTAACTTAGGAATATAGGTGAACAAAATCCAAGTCTCAGAGTCTTTCAACTTCTCCAGGTGGCTCAGTTTCCCTGTTTGTGAATTGAGAGAAATAATGTGAGGATTGGTTTATAATGCGTATTTAGCACAGTACATATAACAGCAATCTATAATGGTACATGATTTTATTTGCATAAGGCTTGTTTTTGCTGCCTAATGAGCCTTCTGTGACCAGCACATGCTCCTTTGAGGGAATGCGTCTTCCACAACTGTTCCAGCCAAATGAATCCAAAAGGAGCTGCCGCTTTATGAGAGCCTCCTGCCAGCCACAGTGATGATTGGCTAAAGGGTGGCTAATAGCACTTCACTTCCCTGGCCATGGGGACTGATAGGCCAAGGGCTGAGCTCATGGCCCTAGTCATAAATACATGATTATAAACTATTAAATGCGTGAAGGAAAAGGACAGAGGGATCTGACCTTGTCTAAGAAGCTCGGTCTTAGGTTGCTGAACTTTGGATCAGTCATTTTTCCATTTTGGTCCTTCAGTTTTCCCTTCCTTAAAATGAGAGGACTGAGCGGGTGTCTCCAGAAGGGCTGCATCTGGGCTTTGGCAGGCTCCTCTCCCAGTTGCTTCATTTACAGGCTTCTTGTTGGCTCTGCAAACAGCCCAGAGTGTGCAGGGTTCTGGTGTAGCTGCTACACAGATCAAAGCACGCCCTTTTAATTTACTTTTGGCTTCTTGTTTACACGCCTCTCAGTTACATAATGAAATAAAAGAAATTAGAATCAACTGCCAAGCAAGTGCTGGAAAAATTGTGAAGGCTACTCTACAGGTTTGCAATCTGAAATCCTCAGTGCTCTGAAAACCAGTGTTTTCTTGTTTGTTGCCAAACTCATTTGACAGCAATATCTGACTTGAAATTTGTGAGTATGAATACATCTTATTGTGAATATAAGTGCTTTTACTGTAGTTTCCAGTCCCCCCCATGGATGTTTTTCAAGATACATCACCTCTCTAAATTCTGAAAAATTCTGGCCACGAGGATTGTAGATAAAGGATTGTAGACCTATATCACTACTGAGACTTTTAATCTAGTGCTCTCTAGAGATAACAAAATTTCTTATGTGTGATTTTATAATCCCAGCAGCCTCGGGACACTCACACAGTGGGTTTCTTTCTATTTTACAGATGGACAGTTTAGGGGTTTTGTTTAGCACAAGATTACAAAGTAGTGCCAAATTAAAAGGGAAAATCTTGAAATATGACTGAATTTGGATGAGTGAGATGAAAAAGGTGGCATGATATAAAAAGGCTATAAATGTTTTGAATAAAGCACATATTTTAGACTATCCCTTGGTTGAAATGGAGGTACAGTATGAGGTATAGTCAGAGACAAGGAAATGCAAGGTCAGGCACTGTGGAGATTTGAGCTGTTCTGAAATGGAGTACTTAAAAGTACTGATAAACAATGTGGCTCCAAACATCAGATTAAATCCACGGCTTTTTCCATTGGCATACAAGAAATACCAGCATGGCTATAAAATGACATGGGTTCGGAAACACTTCTAAAGTTTGTAACTATATATGATGAGTTGACTTTTCAACAGCAAGCTTAATCTATACTCAAATTCAACTAAAAAAGGAAAATAAAGGACTGTGATACTGCTCATATTCAAGCCACAAAAATTGACTTGAGTCCTCTGTGGAACCCAATGGGTGACTCTGGCTAGCAATGTAGTCAGTGGCATCCATGTTAATTGTTTCTTCTCCTCCAAATGTCCCCCCTAAATCAACAGGCCTTAGGGAGAGGGATAATATTGAGATATAGAATAACACAAAAGCAATAAGAGATGCTGTTTTCATCATTTAACCAGAGACATTTGGAGGAAAGAAAGGTTTCAAAATTCAGAGTCAGAGCTCAAAACAAAAAGGAAGGAAGGTAAACATCACGATGGAGTGAAAAAAACCCTTCGCGTATCTTCTTAAATTTCCAAGTCAGACATCTCTAATCCAACACACGTTCCTCTGCTCAACACCCAAACGAGAGATCCATGCATTGGTCCATCTGAAGGTGGATGTATTGGAATGCATAGAGCATAGGGGAAGGACAGGGACGGTGCCTGCAGATGAAATTTGACAGCTGCCACAGCCCCAGCTAACACAGTATTGGTGGAGGAATGGGGGTGCGGCCCCTACACTATGGCCTGGCAGAGGGTAAGAAAGGCAGAAGCAGCATCGATGCCCGAGAATCCGGTTCCCCTGACCTATGCCAGTGGAACATGGTAGCAGCAGCAGCGTCTATACCCACTGTCAAAAGTTAATTATAAAGAAAGAATTCTCAGGGCAGGAGGGGGAAAAAAAACAACCTATCAAGGGAACCCCATCGATTATTATCAGATTCCTCAGTAGAAATCCTATAGGCCAGGAGAGAGTAGAATGGTATATTCATAATATTGAGAGAGAGAAACTATCAGCCAATAATATACCCAGCAAAGTTATTCTTTAAAATGAAGGAGAAATAAAGACTTTCCCAGACAAACAAAAGCTGAGAGAATTTACCACCACAAGACCTGTATTACAAGAAATGTTTAAAGGAGCTGTTCTATTTGAAACAGACAAAGGTATATAAAACTTTGAGAAAGGTGACAGACTGACAAAAGCAGGAAATTTCAACTCTATTTGAGAATAGGATATTAAACAATTATAAAGGTCAAAGGGAAAACAAGCATTAAAAATAACTATTGCTACTGCAATTTGGTAACAAATGCACGACATAAAAAGGGATTAATTTGTGATGAAAATACAAAATGGGAGGAAGAAAAAGACAACTTGTACAAGCAAATGAAGATAAGTTGCTATCAAAAGAAAAATGACTTATCTATGAAACATTTTATACAAACCTCATGGTAACCACAGAACAAAAATCTAGAGCTAAAATGAAACATTAAAGAAACGGAGAAAAACTGCCTAGAAAAACAAAAAACTAAAATAGCATACAAAAACACAAGGTAAAAGAGACAGTGGGAATACAGAGCAACTAGAAAATAAAAGATAAAATAGCTGTAGTAAGTCCTCTGTATCAATAATAACCCTAAATGTAAATGGACAGAACTCATTAATCAACAGGCATAGAATAGCTGAGTAGATTAAAAAACAAAACCCAACTATAATGCTGCCTTCAGGAGACCCATCTCTACTCCAAAGGCAAACACAGGCTCAAAGTGAAGGATTGGAAGATGATACACCAAGCAAATGATATCCAGAAAAAAGCAGATGTAGCCATATTTACATCAGAAAAAACAGATTTCAAGACAAGAAAGGTAACAAGAGAAAGTCATTTTATAATGATAAAGAGGACAATTACAATTCACCAAGAAAACATTTTTAACATATATGTACCCTAGGAACACCAAAATATACAAAATAACTATTAACATATCTAAAGAGAGAAACGGAATATATTACAATAATAATAGAGAACCTTAATACTCCACTTACACCAATGGATAGATCCTCCAGATAGAAAGTCAACAAGGAGACACATCAGCCTAAAAGCATACATTAAACCAGAGGGACTTAATATTTATTAAACTTCCCATCCCAAAATGACAGAATACACATTCTTCTCAAGGGCACATGGAACATTCTCAAGGATAGACCATATGTTGGGACACAAAACAACTCTCAGTAAATTTAAGAAGATTAAAATCATACCAAAATACTTTCTGACTATAATGGTATGAAACTGGAAATCAACTATAAGAAGCTGGAAAAATCACAAATATGTGGAGATTGAACAACATGCTAATGAACAACTATTGGATCAAAGAAGAAATTTAAAGAGATCAAAAAATACATAGAGACAAATGAAAATGAAAATATGGCATAGTGAAATTTTGGGGATACAGCAAAATTGTTAATACGAAGGACGTTTACAGCAATACGGGCCTACCTCAAGAAACAAGAAAAATCTCAATCTGACAGTACAACTTAAAGAGCTAGATAAAGAACAAAGCTCAAAGTCAGGAGAAGGAAAAGAAAAAGCAGAGTAGAAATAAATGAAATATAGAATTAAAAGACAATGAAAAATTAATGAAACAAACTCTTGTTCTTAAAAATGACAAAATAGACAAAACTCTAGCTAGTCTCATTGAAGGAAAAAAGACTCAAATAAGTACCAATCACTAGTAAGGAAACTGAACCTCAAAAAAAACAAACCAATAAAAAAAAAAAACCCATACAAAACTCCAGGACCAGATGGCTTCACTAATGAATTCTAAGAAATACTCAAAGAAGATTTAATACCTGTCTTTCTCAAACAATTCCAAAAAACTGAAGAGGAGGGGAATGATTCCTAACTTATTTTATGTGGCCAATATTACCTTGATAACAAAACCAGGCAAGGACATTATAAAAAAAGAAAATTACTTGCCATTACCTCTTATGAACAAATCTTCAACAAAATACTAGCAAATCAAATACAACAATACAGTAAAAGGATCATACACCATAATCAAGTGGGATTCATTCCAGAGATGCATGGATGGTTCAACATCCACAAATCAATCATCGTGATATACATTAATAGTATAGAAGATAAAAATGATCTCAATAGATGCAGAAAAAGCATTTGATAAGATATTACATCCACTTATAATAAAAACTCAATAAAATGGGTATAGAAGGAAAGAACCTCAACATAATAAAGGCCAATTGTGACAAACCCTCAAAAAACATAATCAATGAAGAAAATCTAAAAGCTTTGCCTCTAAGATTAGGAACGAGACAAGGATGCCCACTCTCACCACAATTATTAAACATAGCACTGAAAGTCCTAGCCAGAGGAATTAGGAAAAAGAAATAAAAGGCAACCTTTGGAAAGGAAGAAGTAAAATACCACTATTTGCATATGACATGATTTTATATATAGGAAACCCTAAAGACTCCACCAACAGACAATTAGAAATAAGAAATGAATACAGTAAAGTAGCAGGATTCAAAAATTAATTTATAAAAAATCTGTGGCATTTTAATATACTAACAATAAAATACCAGAGAAATGAAGAAAATAATCTCATTTACAATCACAACAAAAAGAATAAAATATGTAGGAATAAACACAGAAGGTAAACCTAAAAACAAGACATTATGGAAAGAAATGGAAGGAGACACAAAGAAATGGAGATATTCCATTTATGGATTGGAAGAATTAATGTCCACATTACCTAAAGGATTCTACAGTTTCACTACAATTCCTATCAAAATCTCAATGGCATTTTTCACAGAAATAGAATCCCAAATCCTGAAATTTGTATAGAATCACAAAAAACCCTGGACAACCAAAGCAATCCTGAGAAAAAAGAAAACTGAAGGTATCACACTCCCTGATATCTAACTATACTATAAAGCTATAGTAATCGAAACAGTATGGTATTGGCAGAAAATAGACACACAGACCAATGGAACAGAATTGAGAGCCCAGAAATAAATTCACACATATATGAGCAACTAATTTACAACAAAGAGCTAAGAATTACACAATAGAGAAAGTCTCTTCAATAAATGGTGTTTGGAAACTGGATAGCCATTTGCAAAAGAATAAAACTAGACCACTATCTTACACCATACACACAAAAAATGAACTCAAAATGAATTAAAAACTTGAATGTGATACCTATAACAATAAAATACACAGAAGAAAACATAGGTGCTAAGCTTGTGGACATTGGTCTCAGAGGTGTTTTTGTGAATTTGACCCTACGGGGAAACAAAAGCAAAATCAATGAATGGGACTACATCAATCTAAAAAGCTCCTGCACAGCAAAAGAAACCATCAACAAAACAAAAAGGAAATGAACCAACTGGGAGAAGATATTTGCAAATGATACTTCCAGTAAGGGGTTAATATCCAAAATAAAGAACTCCTACAACTCAACAACAAAAAACCCAATTGAAAAATGAGCAGAGGATCTGAGTATTTTTCCAAGGAATATATACAGATAGCTAACACATGAAGAGATGTTCAACATCACTAGTTATTAGGGAAATGGAAATCAAAAGCAAAATGAGATACCACTCCACACCTGTTAAAATGGCTATTATCAAAAAGACATGTGATCCAGCAAGTCCTCTTCTGTGTATTACCCCAAAAATATGAAAACACTAATTCATAAAGATATATGTATCCCTATGTTGACTGCAGCATTATTTACAATATCCAAGACATGGAGACAACCTGTGTCCATCAATAAAGATGTGGTGTGCATGTGCGTGTGCTTGTGTGTGTGTACTAGTAAGCCAGAAAAATGGCATAATACTCAGCCAGAAAAAATGAAATATCATTTGCAATAACATGAATGCTAAGTGAAGTCAGATGGAAAAGGACAGAAATCCATATAATTTTACTCATGTGGAATATAAAACAAAAAGTAACAAAAGAACTAACAAAACAAGAACAGATACAGGCAACAGAATGGTGGTTACCAGAGAGGAGGTGGGGGTTGGGGGAAGATGAATTGGGTAAAGGGGTCAAATATATGGTAATGGAAGGAAACTAGACTTTGGATGATGAGCATGCAACAGACTATACAGATGTCACATAATTTACACCTGAAATTTATATATTATTCACCAATGTTACCTCAACAAACTTTTTAATAAAGGAAAATGGTAGTCTCTTTACCCGCAATAGGTTTGGTGGTGGACTGCCCAAATGAAAATGTACCTTCGGCACAAATAAAGGTGTGTGTGTAGGGCGGGGGGGGAAGTAAGTACAAAGTGCAGTTTAGGACTTATCCCCCAAAGTAAGGGGAGTCCACAGTGGGGCAATCTCCTGAAAGTGTAGTCAGTAGGCCTAGCCCTCACCTGGCACCGCACACACCCACCCCATTTAAAACCAGCCTGCTGAAACCAACAAAATGGGAAGACAGAAGAATATGCCCCAAATGAAGGAAAAAGAAAAAACCCTGGAGAAAAACTCTGATGAAGTAGAGATAAGTAATTTGCTCGATAAAGAATAAAGTCATAAGGAAACTCAGCAAACTTGAAAGTAGAGCAGAGGAGCTCAGAGAGCATTTCAACAATTAGAAAATGTAATAACCAATCAGAGATGAAGAATAACTGGAATGAAGAATACATTAGAAGGAATCAACATCAATTAATACGGGAAAACTGATTAGCAACCTGCAGGACAGGACAGTAGAAATCACCCAACCAGAAGAGCAAAATGAAAAAAGTTAAAAAAAACAAGAGTAGCATAGGGACCTCTGGGACCACATCAAGCACTCTCACATTCATAATAATAGGGGTTCCAGAAGGAAAGAATGGTGCAGAAAGTATATTTGAAGAAATAATGGCTGAAAACATTCCTAATCTGAAGAAGGAAACAGACATCCAGGAAACAGAGTTCCAAATAAGATGAACCCAATGAGGCCCACACTAGGACATGTAGTTAAAATGGCAAAAGATAAGGATAAAGAGACAATCTTGAAAGTAGTAAGGGAAGAACAAGTCACATCCAAGGGAAACCCCAGAAGGCTATCAGCTGATTTCTCAGCAGCAAGTTTACAGGCCAGAAGAGAGTGGCAGGATATATTTTAAGTACAGAAAGAAAGGAACCTACAACCTAGAATACTACCTTTGGGAAGGTTATCATTCAGAACTGAAAAAGAGAAAAGTTTCCCAGATAAAAACTAAAGAAGTTCACTACCACTAAACCATCTTCACGAGAAATGTTAGAGTCTTCTTTATGCAGAAAAGACCGTAACCAGAAATAAGAAAATACAGGAAGTTTTAACCAAGGAGGTGAAAGACCTGTACTCTGAAAACTATGACATTTAAGAAAGAAATTGAAGAGGACACAAATAAATGGAAGGATATACCGCGCTCATAGATTGGAAGATTATCATTAAAATGACCACACTACCCAAAGCAATCTACAGATTCAGTGATATCCCTATCAAAATACCAATAGCATTCTCAGAACTAGAACAAATAATCCTAAAATTTATATGGAATCACGAAAGACCACGAATAGCCAAAGCAATCTTGAAAAAGAACAAAGTTGGAGGTATCATGCTCCCTAATTTCAAGCTATACTACAAAAGCTCTAATAATCAAAACGGCATGGTACTGGCACAAAAAAACAGACATATACATCAATGGAACAGAAAGCCCAGAAATAAACCCTCACTTATGTGGTCAATTAATCTACGACAAAGGAGGCAGGAATATACAATGGAGAAATGAGTCAGCAAGTGGTGCTGGGAAAACTGGACACATGCAAAAAAATTGAAACTGGATCGCTCTCATACTACATACAAAAATAAAATTAAAAAGGATTAAAGACTTAATTTCAAGACCTGAAACCATAGAACTAGAAGAAAACTATTAGACATCAGTCTTAGTAATATATTTTTGTATACATCCCTTCAAACAAGGGAAACAAGCAAAAATAAATGAATGGAACTTCATCAAACTAAAAGGCTGCTGCACAGAAGAAACCATCAACAAAACAAAAAGACAACATACTGAATGGGAGAATATACTTGCACATGATGTGTCAGATAAGGGGTTGATATGCAAAATAAATAAACTTATACAACTCAATAACAAAAAAATAAAGAATCTTATCAAAAAATGCACAGAGGACATGAGAAGACTTTTTTCCCAAATGGACTTATAGATGGCCAACAGACACATGAAAAGATGCTTGATATTGCCAATAATCAGGGAAATACACATCAACTCACACGAGTCAGAATGGCTATTATGAGTAAGTCAACAAATAAGTGTTGCCAAGGAGGTGGAAAAAGGGAACTTTCATAAGCTGTTAGTGGGACTGCAGATTAGTGCGGCCACTATGGAAAGAACAGTATGGCAATTCCTCGAAAACAAACAAAAAAGATCTATAATACGACCCAGCAATTCCGCTCATGGATATATATCTGAAGAAAATGAAAATAATAATTTGAAAAATTACATGCATCCCTAACTTCATTGCACCATTATTTACAATACCCAAGATATGCAAGCAACCTTGGTGTGAATAGATGACTGGATAAAGATGTGGTATATGTACACACACACACACACACACACACACACACCCTGGAATATTATGCAACAATCAAAAAAGAACAAAATGTTGCCATTTGTGAAAACATGGATGGACATACAGGGTATTATGCTAAGTGAAATAAGTCAGAGTCATATACTGTATGGTTGAGATGTCATATACTGTATGACATCTAAAAACACAAAACAAAGCAAAACCAGATTCTGAAACAGAGTGAAAAGGTGAAAGGGAATATAGTCAATAATTTTGTGGTACTTCAACAAAGAGATAAACGTAAAAATGGAAATGGAAATTATAAAAGGGAACCAATCTGAAATGAAAAACACATTATCTGAGCTGAGAAGTATATTAAATGGAATAAAGGAATTAAAAAAGTGAATAAAGAAGAGGATCAAATGTCCTATCTAGAGGACAGGAAAGCCAATCGGGACACTCAGTGAGAATGGCAAGAAAGATGCCAAGACTATAAAATCAATTTAAGGAGGATATGGGATACTATTAAGGCTCCAAATATTCGTCTGTTTGGTGTAACTGAAGAAAATCAAATGTTGAACAGCTGTTTGAGAAATAACGATGGAACACTTCCCTATCCTGGTGAAGGAAATGGACATAAAACCCCAGGAAGCTTAGAGAATTCCAAAAATCAGGGATCCAAAGAGGTCCGCACCAAGACATCATAATTAAAATGCCAAAGGTTAAATACAAAGAAAAACAGCAAGAGAAAAACACATAATTACATATAAGGGAACACCCATAAGACTGGCAGCTGATTTCTCAAAAGAAACTATGCAGGACAGAAGGGCTTGGCAAAAAATATTCGACAGGATGAAGACCCAGGATCTGCAACCAAGAATAATTTATCCAGCAAAGCTATCATTTAGAGTTGAAGGACAGATAAAGAGCTTCCCAGACAAAAATAAGCTAAAGGAATTTATCACCACCAAGCCGGAATTACAAGAAATGTTGGAAGGACTTCTTTAAGAAGAAAAAAACATGTATCAAAAACAGGAATAAAGAATGGTAACAACTACATTCCTATCAATAAGTACCTCAAATGGAAAAGAATTAAGTGCTCCAACCAAAAGATAGAGTGGATGAAAGGATAAGAAAACAAGACCCCTACGTATGAAAAGGGGATGGAAAAAGATACTGCTTTGATGGATCTAGAAGGTATTTAAGTCAGAGAGAAAGATAAATACTGTATGATTTCACTTATATGCAGAATCTAAGGAATAAAAAGAACTAATCAAAAACAGACTCACAAATATAGTGGACAATTTGGTGTTGGACAGAGGGGAGGGTGATTTGGGGGGCTGGGAGAATTCAGTGAAGGGCTAAAGTACGAATTAGTAGCTGATGGTCACGGGGATGGGGAGCACGGCATAGGGAATGCAGTTAGCATCAATATGTTGGCTAGGTGCAGGGTCAGAGGATGGAGGGAACAACTGGGATCGTTTTATGAACTATATAGATGTCTAACCAATGTACCGTATATTTGAAACTAAATAAAAAATAAAATAATTTTGTGGTAAGTTTGCAGTCACAGGTGATTACTAAGTGTGGTGATCACATTGTAAAGCATATAAATGTCAAATCATTGTCATACACCTGAAACCAGTATAACATTGTTCATCAACTAACTATACTTAATTTCCCAAACTGTGATAAAAAAAAAAAAAATCAAAATGGCACCTGTGGTGTTACATAGAATTTTTAATAAGGAAGGCTGACCACAATTCCACCACTTAGAAAATTATTTTTGGCATATGGCCTTATTTTTCCTAACCATAACTATACATGAAATATATCCCTTTAACAAAATTGGTGTTATTTTGCTCTTTTCATTTAAAGGTATCTGATACAGCTCTTATCTGCCACAATCCTAAGTGAGCTGTTTTATTTTTTGGCTCAGTACTAGCAGTAGCCACTTTTGAAATTTGTAGACAGCCCAACTATGTTTTTAAAATGCGAATGCTTACTAAACACTGGAAGCAAACAGAGAGCAATGTATTAAAGAGGCCACATGGAAAAGCAGTTAAGGAAGCTCGTAATTTCAGGTTGTTTGAAAGCTTGGAAATACCAACCATCCAAATCAATTTCAGGAGTATGGATTATAACTGGGAAAATCTTTTCTGATTTGGTATTTAATAGTGATATAGAGCTAGTTACATGCCATAGGTCACTACCACCACCTGTAATTGGAGTACTCATTCTCAGAATGACCGGCACCATAATCATCTCCTAGTAAGGTTTCTCTGTTCAGTCAGCTAAAGCACAACTGGTGGCAAGGATAGACTATGATATTGAAAAACCCCTTTGGAGCAAGCTCTTTCCCTAAATCTAGATTTTTCTGGTCAAGGATTTAAATTGGCTCAGGTTAATCTGATGCCATTCTCTAGTTATCTCTAATCAGTTCTGGGGTAAAAGAAAAACAACACTCCTAATTAAGAGTCCAGGTCACCTTTTTTTTTTTTCTTTTAAATTAAAAAGTTCAAGTGTGTATTTCTCATATTAATCCAAAGTCCATTTTCTTTCAGAAAGAGTGAAAGCAATTTTAGAAATACCTGAACTAACTCTACTAACAAGCTCTACTTGGTGTACACATTTAGCTGACTCTACATTCAACCATTCATGCTAGCGAGAATAGCAAAAAATGAATGTTTAATAACCAGATAAAAATTTGCATTAGGTCTCACCTCTCAAACTTTAGGAAATCAGGAGACCTCTCCACCCCGCAACAGACAGTGAATGACAAAAGAAAGAGGTGTGTCCTGAATAATGCACAGCTGTTATAATCAGCCCTGCAGTAAATGTTAGGAAGAAAAAAGGCTTTAGGGGAATTGTACATTTATTTCCACGTTGGCTTAATTTCTAACAGAAATATTAAGTGGGAGGAAAATCTTATTTAGCTAGAATTATATAGTGAACCATCTAGTAAACTCTCAATTTTCCTGAGATCGTGCCTATTTTTCCTTTCCTTTTGCCCTCTCTGTACTCAGAATACATTTCTACCATAGCACTTACCTGCTAATGCCTTCTCCTAGAAGAGAACATGCCATATCTCTGAAGCCATAAGCCAAGCACAATAGCTGGCACAAGTATAGGCCCAAATATTTGCTGGATAATGTTTAGGCCTACATTTGAAAACCTGACAAAAACGTGTCACCACTGACATTTAAATGTGAAAAAGCCTTTAGCATCATCAATTTGGACAAAAGAGATTTAGTTAAGCTCCAGTTTATATGGCAATTCTTCAATATTCTTCACAGAACAGGTAGCCTTTAGAATTGTGTTCAAATTCAGAGCAAGCAAAATGACATTTTAAGTATAATATACATCCTAAATAAGTCACAGGAGCCAAGATAAAAAAATCATGTTCAGGTAAGGAAAATCTCCATGTACATACAGAAGTCAAAAAATGCCAGAACAACAAAGGAACATAATGAATGAGGTTACAGAAAATTAGTATAGATTAAGAGGCTAAGCCAAACATTTAAATACACAAAATCAGCCCATGACTTGGAGGGATGATCCTTTTAAGATTTTGCAAAGGATAAACTTGATTATATTGACTTTCCACCCTGGTATTTTTCAGGAGTATGGATTATAATTGAGAAAACCTTTTCTGATTTGGTACTTAATAGTGATATAGAGCTAGTTACATGCCCTAGGTCACTAACACATATCTTGCTTATGGAAATTCACGAACACACTTATATAAATGCCCATTCTTAATTTTCCATTAAGAGCAAAACAAATATTATGAGAAGTTTTTTGTAAAATATTATGTGATATGAAAGGAACAAATATGTTTAATTATATAGTTCAGAGGAAGAGAAACAGGAGAATAGAGGTCCACAGACCAAAAGATCTCTCTGGAGAAAGAAAAAAAAGACAAAAATACGTCACCCAATATAAGGTAGAAGGGACCAAAAGCCACTGAAACACTACTTTGTACAATAGGTCTAGGAACAGAGATTGTATTTATTCTGCACTGTAAACAATGTGCATCATACACAGTTAAAGCCTATAATTAAATCCTGGTGAATCAATCTAATTAAAATCATTCACAGCATCATGTAGGCAAGTATGTTTAAAAAAATACTTTAATAAGCATATTCAGAATGGCAGACAGGGAATGGGAGAAGGGAATTATTTTACAGTGCAAAATTACTATGCATAAATTTAAAAACATCTAATTCATAATTTTAAATGCCTATTTAAATATTTCAAATACATTTTAAAGCTCAACAGATTTGTGTTGAACTGAGTTGCAGATTCTGAACTCTATTTTAAAACACATAAGACAGAATACCATTGCAAATGAAAATGATAGTGCTTTGCTGGGCGTCGGGGAGGCTAAGTAAGTATTAAACAAAAGCTTCTTTTCCCAATGCAATTTGTCAAAAGTTCAAGAGTAATGAAATGTTCTACACATTAAGCAAATTAAATTCATGATATTACTAAAAATTGTAAAGTAGTGCAATGACTTATCAAGTTATAATGGCTGCATTATGAAGAGCAAAGTACTGTGTGAAATACCTGTATAAACACAAAATACAATTAAATATTTCTTTATAAAAAGCTGAGCGTTATGTATTATAATAGTGGAATGTTTTTCATTAGGCATACTTTAAAAAGATAAGATTAAGAAAAGATTTCCTAACATGTATTCATGTGTTGTTTGCAAACATGCCTGAGAATTTACTAAAAATGTTTCTGTGATATTAGTTTGCAAGAACTTCATAAACCTGCAAACAAAATGCGTCTTTTATAAAAAGTGAAAATGGTGTCTCTAATATTGCAACAACTTAAAAAGTACAGCATCACTATTCATTTGAAACATTTCTATAGACCATCTTTGACAAAAAGCTAGGATACTTTGGATTCGTTTAATAAAATCTGACTCAGAAAATGGATTGTGACCATCTGTTAAAGCTGCCATTCTGGATAAATTAATGTTCTAGGTGAAACAAAACAAACAAAAACAACAAAAAAATTCATGCTTCTCAACACTTCCACCCAAAACTGATTTACTTGGATATGTATTTAACAATAGTGAGTATACATTTTATGAAGTCAAGTGTTGTAAAGTGGCTTTTAACACTGTTTGGGGGGAAAAGTTGTTCACATTGGTGGAGGGAAGCAGTCTGAACACATATCAACAGTAATACTTCATGGGAGTAAGGCCTAAACCATAATATCTCAGTGCAAACCTCTACTTAATTACATTAGACAGCTGAGCCATTAAAAGCAAGACCACAGAAGATTTATTTTAAAAAGGCATCGGCTCTTGAACTGATGATGGCTGAAAATGAAATGGTCGAAGCATTTGGGATATGCCTGTGTGATAAAAACAAGAATAGTTAATAATCTTTTACAAAAGTTTGGATATAGGTTGGTCTATCAGCTGTATAAAACTACCTTTTTGACAAGAATTTTGCACTAAAAATAAAATGGCACTCTTGCAAGGCTATGTCAATGGATGATCTTAATTTGTAATTACAGAGAGCAAAGGTTATTGCATATGTTATTTTCATTTTGGAAATACACTATCAAATCTGGAAAACTAGACTGTAACTGGAAAAGTCTAAAACCTTTTCTAATGTCATAACTTTTTCTTCATAAAATCATTTCTGCCTGCCAACTCCTTGTTGTGCCAATTATCTAAATATCACTTGACCTTTCTTCCAGTTTATTTAATGCAAAAATGGGAAATTTCATAATGAATATAAAAATAACCGAATAGGATTCTGGTCAGCATGATACATTTGAACACTTAAGCCAACATTAAACTTTTGTTTTGCTTCAAAAATAATTTTGAAAATTATAGCAAATGCAAAACAAACTATGCAATCTAAGTATCATGCTTAATTTCAGAATTTTCAAACTATCTGTCCTTAAGTAGAAATTTGAAAAAACAAATTTTCACAATCCTTTATGAATGCTTTTACCACCTGGATAAGAAACGTGACTTAGTTACTACACAAACACTTAAAAATTCATTAGAAAAACCTTAGCAAAATAAAATGAAAGCTGACAGACTCAGAATATCAATTCCTCTCATAAAAGTTTACCAACTGTACAAGTTAAGAAAATTATACAAGCTTTTGTATTAAGAAAGGAAAGCTCAGTCAAGACATATGTACTGTAAAAATCTTTCAAAGGCTACAAAGAATCTGGAAAAATACAGAATGTATTTCTTAAGCCCAGATAAGAATATGGAAAGACATCATTGATGTCAACAATTTTACATATACAAACCTGACCTGGTTTATTTTTAAACTTCTATATATAAAAAAATCATGCTAGCATAACTTTCAGGATTCATAAGGGTTTCCTTAATAATGGCAAGCAGAAATTTGAACTTTTTTTCTTCTCCGCCATCAAACTAAGCAAAAAGTACCTTGTAGTGAAATTTTAGGATTAACACATGACACGATAAGGTACAAATATCTTTAGTTCAAATTTACTAAACCATTTGTTAAATCCTTAAAAGGGTCTTTATATATAGTTTTAAAGTAAAAGGTCTACAAAAGGCAGAATTATGAAATCTTAACTAAAGTTAGGACTCAATTCAAATTTTCAAATTTTAACCAATTGCTTCAAGGAAATCAACTTTTTAAGGTAACCCATCAACCCTGAAAATTTTAGTCACACCAGAATTTACTCCAAACAAAGTAAAACAAGTCTAAAATTCAGTCATCTGTGTTTTCAAGTTCTTCAAATTTCCCATGTGAGATTGCTTCTTGGAAAAATTCAGAAGAACCTGGACTTTCTTTTCCATTGCTGTTTACCCTTCGCCTTTTGGCAGGTCTCTCGCTTTTTTCATCAAAATCATTTTCGTTTCTTGTTGTCACATGGGCAAGTTTTGGGTCAGTGGTAAGGTTATCTGTTTCATAACCATTACTATCCATATCTGCATGAAGTGGTTTCTTATTTCCACCTGCTGGTCCATTAACATGCAACCCTTCAACTTTTACTTCTTCTTTGTTTAATATTTCACCTGGTCCATTAGATGACATCCCTAAGGTGGAAGAAACATAAATAAAACTGACAATATTAAAAAGTAAAATTTGTAAACTATTATAGCTATTGTAAAATAGCTTTTCATCAAGGAAGCGAGGTATCAAATCTGGTATGGTTTGAATTCTGGTTCTATTTACCTAGTAGCTGTGTGACCTAATTAGGCAAGTTATTTATACTCTCTGTACCTTAGTTTCATCACATGTATAATAAGGACAATAATTTACCCCACAGAGTTGTTGTGAAGATTAAATAAGTTAATAAACAAAGAATTAAGGACAGATTTTGGCATATATTAAAAACATGTTGGTATTATGTGACAACAAATAAGCATTTGATCCAGTAGTCTAAATATGTTGAATTAAACAAAGATATGCATAAATTATTCAGATTTAGTAAAAGGGCTATAACTTTCTAAAACCATGTTTTCTTTAGAAGCCTGAGTTTTCTACAGCCATATAAAATCAAGATGACATGACTTTTTTATTCTTAATGTAAAGCTATGGCTAGTATTGTGCTTTAAGGGTAAAGATCATATACTATATTTACCTGAAGGGATTTAAACAATCTGTCATAATGTTAAAAGATTAATGCTTGCACTGTCAAAGCATACACCTGAAAATACTAAAAGTAAACACAAATTCCTCCATAATAGGTGAGAAAAGAAAGAGCCTAATTATTCTAAATAAAAGCAAGTAACAGTAAAAGTCATGTTTGAGTTGACTGCAAAATAGAGTAGAAATTTTGGATACAAAGTAAAAATATAGAATGTGTCACTAAAGACAATTAAAATTTAATTAAAATATTCAATATAAAAGACGAGCCTCAAATATTACATTTTGGTCAAAGAGTATATTCTATTTTTCCTAAGAGTATAATCAAACCATGAATGCACATGGGGATTATGCATCATATGACACCGAAAGAACGATTTTGTTGTAGTAAACCCAAAGAGTTGGTGACACTGTGATTAGGTCAAAAATAACTAAGATTTCAAGACACTATGTAAATCCCTTACAAAAGAAATAAAACTGGGTTGGAAAGTTCTTTCCTTTCCTTGAGAAACCTGAGAAACTTACTGTAGGTGCCTGATGTGAATAGTTTCTGAGCTACTGAATATAGGTAACTTATGAAACTCTCCTAGGCTAACTGCGTGTTCTCATCAAATGGTTAAAAAAGAAAAGTAAATGATGTATTTGGTATTATAAGCAAACAGGAAAAGAAAGGTGTAATACCAGCTGTCTGACTCCCTAAGGTTTTACCCCTAGTCTCAAGGTCAGAGCCTCAGGTTCTAATTTATTCTACTTCAGGATTGATGCGGCTGGCATTAGACATCATGCCAATAAAACTCTTTGGACCAGGAAATAGTTATTGGGCCCTAATTTTTGTGCCTTGTTCTTTGAAGGGAAACAAGTGAGGGAATAGAGAGGAGTCCCCAAATGAACAAAGTACTGTATATTCACTACAGCTCTGCCAGTGTGAGATCAAAGGTCAGAACAAGGGACATTTGTTTCTCAGTATTCTCCCCTAGTTTCTGTCACGGGAGGTTAGGTCTCCACTGGCCCTCCCCAAAGGCTGTTATATCAGAATGTAGGTGGGCAGAGCTTATCTCTAATTCACCAGTTTCTTACTAAAGAGTGAAGGACTTATTACTTCCTGCTTGGCAACTGTCTTATTTAGGAAGACCATTTAAATTAAATTAGAAGTCAAAATAATTCTTTGACTAGGTCTTACTGATCAACACACTGATCTTTGGTCTACTGTACATTTTAAATAAGAACAATACCTGAACCTCAATCATATTGGTATGCCTTTTACTTCTCTTATTCATGGAGATAAAAATAGAAGTGATTCTGTAGACTATTATTGTACATGCTGATACCTGCTGTATCTTTTCTTATCCTTTAAGGTTATTATGCTATCAAGGAGAAAAATATTCAAAATAGTGCCTTTGTCATCTATGTCCATGCACCTTTCTGATAAAATGTTATAAGCTCTCAAAGTATTTAAAAAATATGTGTATTTCTGATGTGAAATGGCTGGAGTTATGGTCTAAGAGTTATCAAAAATACTTGTATCTAGATATCTCAACAGGATAAGAAATAGATGTTACTCAAAAATAATATATTTCTTAAAAGAAATGGTCACTGTTGATTGTATACTTTATTAAACGTACTTTTTAGTGATGTCAATTTCTGATTAATTTGTTATTCTGTGTGTTAGTATGTATGCATGTTGATATTGTGTTTCATCTGACATTTACAGTTATTGCTTTAACTTCTGCTTTGGAATTTTAATAGAAACCAAAAGTGAATAAATATTCCAGCTACTGAAAGAAACAAATGTTCCTTTGGTTGCTTACCATTTTGATTAGTATTGCTTATAGTGCCATCTTCTTTCTCAGACTGGCTGTTACTACTGTTTGAAGCAGTCGGGGGAGGGGATGGTGCTCGACTAGAAGCAGCACTTTCACTTTCATCTAGAAGACGATCCATGTAATCCCTTAAAGTCACGTAAAAAAATAATTAAATTCTTGTATTAAAAAAAGCTGAACATTAAAATAAAGTGAGGTTAAATTTATAAGGCTTTATTAACAAATATATCCTAATTTTCACTTACATTCATTCTAGTACCTCATCTATTACACCAGGATCTGAACATTTAAATGGAAAACTTCTTTTGGTTGCATGTTTATAGGAAAAATGCTAAGAGCTTTTAAACTAGCTAATTTTAGAGACCTATAGGCAGTTTAAAAACTTTTAAAATTGTAGGCAAGTGCTCAGATTGGCCCAACTAAAACCAGAGAATCTGTTAAGTGAAGAGAAAGGGATGATGTCAATCAAAAAAAGTACCAAAGAAATTCTGAACAGATACAGATTGGAATTTTAAAGCTCCTAGAGACTGATGGCTACAGCAACACCTGAGACAAATTAGGTCCTAATAATAAATCACTTCCCTAAACCTTCCTGGATACCTTCTATCACCTTTCTGTGAGATCTGAGCTATAATAAGCTCACTGAATTCCTGGGCTTATCTGCCACTCTATCATTAGAAGTGAGCTCATTTCTTCCCGAAATCATTCCTGAACTATATGGCAAGAGAATGCAGTTGTGTAAGTGACACTGGGTTTGGGATTAGAAGATCTGGGTTAAACATCTAATCTCTGAGATATAGTGTCTTTACCTATAAAATGCATGTTATCATACATGACTTATCTACCACATAGGGTTATTGTATAAGATATGTACAGGAAGTCTTTTGTAAAATATAAAGTACTATTAAGTCACAAGAACAAAGGTCAGCAATCTATGGCTTGTGGGCCACTTGTTTTTGTGAGTAATATTTAAATGGAACACAGCCGACGTTCATTTGTTTACATGGTGTCTATGACTGCTCTGAACACAACAGCAGAGTTGAGTAGTTGTGAGAGAACGTAAGGCATGCAAAGTCTAAAATATTTACCCTCTAGCTCTATACAGAAAAGTCTGCCAACATCTGCACTGGAATAACTCTCCGAGGGCAAAAATTTTAGTCTGTTTCATTTACCACTGCACTACCACAGGTGCCCAAGTTGTACATGGCACAGAGTAAAAGCTCAATAAAAACTTAAATACATTATATATTTTAAGATTCCCTAGAATAAAAGAAATAGTAAGTCAAATGTTTTAGAATTTTGTGAACAGGATAAATAAGAATATGCATTAAAACAAAACAAAACAAAAACAAAAACAGGAAAGGCTCAGGACTTCACTCAAATTCTACAGTAATAGTCCATAAAAAGACTATCAACCATAGCTATAATGTCAAACTACATGATCACATTGTCTCTTGGGTTATGGGGATATAAAAAATATTGAGATGTGGTATGTGACCTCAAGAGGTTTCCAACAGTCTAAGGTATAAAACTAATACATATCAAAGAAATGAATATGATAATGAACTAATCAATTCAACATTCTAGCCTAGTTTCCTTATCTATAAATGGGAGGGAATTAAATGTGATGGTTTTTAAGACCTCTTTAGCTTTATGCTACTCATAAAGAACAATTATGTAACTAAACTAAAGCACACAGAAATAGAAATGAGCATGAAGAATGCCACAGGGATTTCGGAAGCTGAGGCTAATAGGAACAGCTGACACCTGATGAGGAATTGTCAGAAATAAATTTGGTAGGGTGGAAATGGATAACGGAGGATGTTAAAATAGCAAAGGAAACTAGAGTTGACTAAATATCAAAATTATTTTAAATTTCTGAATATAGCAACGATATTATGAAGGAATTATTATTATTATTTCTTAACAATTAATGGCATCTAGAATGCTTAAGAAGAGTCAGGTAGACCACTTCAGGAGGGTGGAGCAGCGTTCAGATAACCAGTTATACTGACTTAATTTTTCCCTTTTTTTTTTTTTTTTAAAGAAACTATATGCAAGGCTGTTACAGCAAAATCTCCAATTTGTAGATGGCTACCAATTCTTCTAGGTAGTGAAGAGAGAATCTGTATTAGAATCTTTCAAAGGCTATTTATAGGCAGAGAATGGCAAATGTAAGGTAAAAATGAATAAATAACTTTCAGGATAATGTGCTCTAACTATAGATTTTGACTAAAAAGAAAGATGAAAAAATTCAAATTTTTGTCTACAGGCATTAACTTAGTGTTTTGTGCAGTCACTTCAAGTGCAACTATTAACAGCAAACTAGATAAAAGTCTAGAAGCAAACTAGAAAAATATCTCCATGCTTACAGAAAACCACAATTTCTCCTCATCTGGAAAATTATGTACAGTCTAGTCTGGTCATGGCTTTTTATAAAAGATATAACAGCTAAAAAGAGATGAGTGTGAGTAAAAATTATAGTTCTTTCAGTTATGAAAGACCCAAAGGGGACATGACTTGAAGCTTATAAAACTACAGTATTCTTGCCTAGGAAGGAAAGCATATTTGTTCACTTCATACCATTACACCAGGGAACCACTGTTAACTCTTTAAGTATCTTCAAAAAGTTTTCAGAAGCTATGGAGAAATTAGAGAAACGAAAATGTTTGGCGGGACATCCCTACCTAACCTGTTGAGCTTGACATCACAGAAGACCAACTAAGCCAGCCCACACTTCCCATGGTGATGCTTTCTGAAAGAGAAAACTGGATGAACCATGGGTCTGACCCAGCATGACAATTCTTATGCTCTTACTGCTGATGATGACAGATTGCCATGTAGTTCGTGTGTGAACATTATTTCTGAAATGAGTGAAAAAAATGAAAGATGTTACTATTGCTTTTCCCTATACAAAAGCTTGAAAAATGTGACTATTTTAAGATACATTCTAAAGACCAGATAGCTCTATATCTAATTCTATATCATTATGCCTCAACATTATGAATAAATAATCTAGAAAATTTTTTAATAAATTTATAACATTAAACAAATTAGATAAAATTAGAATACTGTTATTATGAAATTCTACTCTAGCCATCAGGAACTTTTAAGTAATGGGGGATGAGGCACAGAATCCAATGTCTTGTGATTTTCAAGGGGCAATCATACCCTTTTAGATAATTTTGCTTTGATTTTAGAGTGTTTGATCCTCCAAGGAAATGACCAGCAGACACACCTGTAAACGAATATGACCAAGAAACAATCTGGCCTAGGAGTTTCAAAAGCAGAATCAAATATACATACAAGCAAATTTTTCAAAGGCAGTCATTTGGCTAGCCTTAAGAACTTCACTGGTGCAAACTGACAAAATGAAGTTCCAACTTTACACTATTTTTATTATATAAACATTAGGGAATAATCAGAGATAGTGTGGTAAAGTTAATTCCACCAGAAAATTAATCAACATTTCAGAATAACTCATGTGGAAGGAAGGGCTCAATACTCTATGTACATAAGTAATAAATTACTTGTGGCAGTGGGGACAATGTTTAATGCCAAAGCTAGACTGAGGCTAGTGGCAACAGCATTTCATTGCAAAGCTAGACTGAAGAAGGATAAGAGAATTTGGGGCATGGGGACTGGATTAGATGTAAAAGGCACTGAGCATACAGAGTGGATATAATAACCCCTACTCCCTGTACTACTGGGAGTAAGCTAAAGTTGCGTTACTAATTATTAAAATTATTTCTATTAGATGAAAGGTGTTAGGAAATGTAGGAAAAGGTAAGTCATCATGCACATGTTCTTTCCTATGTAAAAAACTTTATAACTAAAAAAAAAAAATACAATATGACCTGATTTATTATATCCGTATGTATTTTCTCTTTTATATCATCTATACTCAAATCTTATTTTAGTTCCGTGGATCAAAAGTAGATAAGACAAGGAAAACTATTAATTTCCCTTCCTCTTCAAAGTGCCTCTATTAGGCACATGGCCCTACAGTTTTAGAAAAGATAGTCTCTCTTTTCTCCTCTCACTGCTCTTATAGCGTTATTGGATTAAAACTGTATGTGCTTATACTAAATGGAATACATCAAAAACATGCTCTCACATCTGTGTTCTGATCCATTTCCTCTCAGGGATATTACTTAAAACACACACCATAATATTTGCTTTGTTATATTTGTTGTTTCAAATAATATGAACTGTAGTTTACAATACTTTATAAGACACTTGAAATCTAAATGTATTATAAAGATGTCAACAGATAAATTTAAACTAATGTAAACTTATTAAAAATTACAATTTTCTCAAGAAAAAATAAACTCACGTTACACCAGGATGAAGATTATATTTCTTTTTTCCAAATCGCGTTTGCTGAGCAAAGAAATCGTAACGTTCAGATTTTTTCCACATATAATAGAATGCTACACATTCACCAACTGACCTTGTTCGGACCTGTAAGAAACAAATACTTGTTTTTAAGAATCATCTCCTCCTTAAGAGTTATTTCATAAAAAAATCTGAAGTTTGAAAACAAATTTAGCTGGCCTTAAATAATATGTAATACTATGTATAAAATACAACACAGCAGCTGTGTTAAAAACTATTCTTTTTAAATTTTCATTAAGAGAAATATACTGACAATAGGTCTTCAGATGTTTATGCTTTCATCTTAATTTACTATAAAAACAAGAACTCCTCTATTGAAGATGTCTATAAGTGGCATTTGAGTTAAAATTAATGTTATGAAGAGTCTGTAAATACTTTCCCAACAGTGATACACTTAGTTATTTTAGTATCTAGAAAAGGCAGGGAATATTCATTCCACAGTGAGATAAAAGCTATTATAAATAATGCTAATGCTTTATTTACTAAGTTACTCCAGTGCTATACCTATTTGTGTAACTGCATGGGTTCCCCTTACATAATGTTCAACACCTATGGGATTGTCAAATGATGTTAACAAAATTCCCTTTTTTTGCCACTTGGCTTGGAGAGCTGGTAGGGTTGATGTATATAATAAAACATGGAGTTTAAAATGAAAAAGGGGGATCTGCATGAGTGTTTGGGATGCAAGATGATATTACTTTAACCCACAAATTTCTATTGAAATAGGTATCTTGTGGGACTGACTGTGCGCCTGAGGTCAATATGATGACATCCTTAATTCATTACCTGGCAGATATTTTTCTTTCTTCCCTTCTGTTTGCACTTTACAACTTTGGTCTATGTTGCTCTAAGACTGCAAGCTATTAGGGCTCTAAACGAAAAAGAACCAATCATCTTCTCAAGCTCTTTTTTGTCTCCTTGTCTGTATTCTGCCTCCTAGTATTCTGCCTCCTAGTATTCTGCCTCCTAGTATTCTGCCTCCTAGTATTTCTAGATAGATACGAGCCATGTCAATTGTACTTTTCTAAAATTAAGAATTGAAAAGACATTTTGGGGCATGCAAAGTTAACAATATTATGAACAATTTTCAAAAATAAGCCTGCATAACAGAACTTATGATTAAGATCCAAACCTCCATTCCAAGTGTAAAAACAAAGTTTTAATGTTTTCACTGGATCATTCTTCTCCCTCTTAAAGAATTACTATCTTCTTTGTTCACTAGAACAACTAGTATATTAGGTATAGGTCAGCTCACTTCTGTAACATTGAAATATCACCACCTCAAACAATCATACATTGATCAAGGTCTTATTTTCAATATTATGTTAAGACGTTTTTGGCTAGTAGTTTCAAATCACCTAATAAGTTCTCATTTCTTAAAAAATGAGATTGCAGTGAGTGGGAATGGATGGGTACTACTGCTTCTAGTTACGTAAATTTATCATTCCAGGAGACTCCTCCATAGATAAACCAGCATGGTTTGGTCAGTAGTGTTTGAATTCAAGCAGGGAAGCTAGAAATCTGTTATCCAAAATGTTGTCCCTTCAACCGTAAAACAATGTATTTTTTTTTTTAAATCAGAAACATATATGACAGTCATTAGCATAAAATGCACTCCTTTAATAGAACATTATTCACTATACTGAAGATTATTGATTTGGACACAACATTAAGGGGTATAGATACATTTCTGACACCAGTGCTAAGACTCAAAATTTGTCTCTTATTAGTTATGTCTGAAGTCATATGTCAAAATGCACCAATATAATCAAGAGTTAATATGCAATAAAATTTTAAAAAATAAACTTATGGGATTTATAAGCCATACTTTTACTATGACTGTTAAATATGTATTGAAATAGCCACCATCCAATCCATCCAGAGGTATAAAAAAAAAGACTGTGGTGACAGACTATTTAGAGCTTTTGACATAAGCCCATGTAAGTCCACATACTTTTAACATCATCCTAGACAAAGTCATCACAGAAGACTTAGATGCTATCTGTAGGAAATATGTAAAACCAAGCTACCTGTCATTTATATTTGCTAAAAATGTGATATTTATAAGCCTAGAAATTACTTAATTTCTTAAATTTAAACTCTGAGATTTAAATTTTGCCTGTCCTAATTTCCCTTAAGAATGACACATTTTCCTAATCTATATAACGGTGTAATAACTATTAAAAATTTTACCCGATTTCAGTTGCAAGAGAATTAAATGTAAAAATAAATTTGCAAGTGACTATGAAGTTCTTTTGGGTATACAATAACATTGTATGATTGATATTACCAATACAGAATGATGATTATGTTAAATAAAAGTGGTTTTAGACCACTCAGAACTTAAGCAAACATAAAAAATATTTTAATTGTAAATGTCATGTTAAAAAATGCTTTAAAGTTACAAAATTATTCTAAAGATCATTCTTAAAAAAATCTGTCACAGAATGTGGAAAATAGCTTTAAATAATTGCAATGTACATACACATCCCACCTGGAAGCTGAAAAACATATCTGTCAATGTGTCCAGTTCTTACAGGCTTCTAATATCATCCACTGAAAACAGTGACTTGGAAAATATCAGGAAGTCTAGGTGTGCTTATATTATAATAATTCCCTAACTCCCAATACATTAAAATATTCATTACAGAACTTTTAAAAGAAAATAATTAAGATATAAGATGATGTGGGTTAACTAAATTTCTTTTTGTAAAAGAGAGAATATATATCATTACTTACTTTATTAGCCTGAATCAAATGAAAATCCTTTCCATAGGCCTTCAGCCCTTGTTCAAAATTTCTACACTCCTCTTCTGTCCAAACAGATAATTCCTCTGAAAATATGGGGGAAAAAAAAACTGTTAGGCAATATTTCCTCAAATATATATATAACAAAGAAACTGCAAATAAAAATGTAGCTTTCTGGTCACAAACTGCAAATAAAAATGCAACTTTTACCGCTAAGCTCTATTATTGATGATAAAGTGAGAAAAACTCCTTATTAATACAATTTTGGATGATATGGTCCATAACTCTCCAACCTGAACTTGGGGTATGTTTTCCTTTATTCTTTATGATCCAACTATACTAGCCACCTTTCAAGTCTTTAAACTTGCTAATGTTCTTTCTTTAGACTTTGTGCATGCTGTTCCTTTTGCCTACAATTATTTTTTGTCTCCTATACCTCATTCGCTTTTCAGTTAGCTAGTTCACATCCTAGCAAAAGTTATCACTTTGTTCTAGAAGCTTTCCCTAACAGCCTCACACTTTCCCCCAACTAAGTCCCACTGCATAAAGTTTGAATTGCACCCTGTAATTATCCTTTAAGAACTCATAACTATTTTTGAACTTCCCAACCTAGGCTCTAAGTACCACAAGGGCAGGGACTTTTTTTATAGTTATGTCTTTAGAATTTAGTAGGCTCTCCAATTTTTGTCAATGAATATCTTTTACTTGTTACATAATAATATAAAAACAGTACTCTTAGTGAAGCAGGCGGGGAGCCAGTTAAGAGTTTAAAAATAAAAAACCCTGGATTTTAGTTATGACTTCATTATTTATGAATTATATTTGCCTTGGTTAAAAGTTAAACTTGAGTTCAGAGACTTCAGTATTATCAGTTTTAAAATGATGGTAACATCTGTCTCATTATTTAGCTCACAGGGCTACTACCAAGATCAAATAATAAAATATTTATACAAATGTGTTGAAATTCAAAGGTATTATGTATTTTTACTTAAAAGGCCTTAATTTCCCTTAAAGGGACAGCCTTAATCTCATTCCTCCTAATGCCCTGTAAAATAACTTGTGTTATATACAAATTATTTAAAAAGTTATTATTCAGCAAATATTTACTGAATTCAGAAAGATCAGTATTACTAAACGTAGGCTATAGCTAGATAGACTGAAGAGCTTAAGTTTTAAATTTTTGCTATTTCATGAAAACAAACTTTAATATTTATGCTTACCTCTAGCTGCTTTTACATTAAATCTTAATCTTCTCAATGCTTCTTCTGTATCAAAATTGCATTTAACCAATTCATATAATGCCTAGAAAATAAAGGGCTTCAATATGTGACCCAGACTATGAACAGTTTAAAGCTACAATTTCTTGAGAGTAAAAGCTTCTCTAGAATCCAGTGTTTTCATCCTTTCTGTAGGACAACTAATTTTACTGAATGTAGCACACAGAGCATTTAGGAAAAACAAACACTCAATCCTGACAATTAATTGACTCTAAATATGTAGAAAACAGGGAAATACTCTCTTGGCAGCCACAGTATCCCAGCAATTTAGAAAAATAAATTATTTTATAAAGATTATGAATGCCTTCTTTTTGCCTTTTTGGGGTTCTTAGGCTAAGATAATTTTAAACAAATCAGAAAAAAAAAACTGACTAAAAAAGGTAAAAAACATAATGATGTCATTAGGTTTGTGGGGGGCACTGGTCTACCATGTGTATAATAACATTATACCAGATGTGTATTCCCAATTTGATGATATCCAGATTCTCAGGTATATCTAAAGGAACTTTTAAAAGCCTAAAAAAATATATATACAGACAAACTGAAATATCAAGATTTTTGTTTATTTGAGCTGAAATCATACCTATGAAGTGTGTTAATACTACGTTATCTTATGCTGATTATAATCTCAGATTCTGATAACTACAGGAATTTTGGTGGACAGAATAACAACACTGAATGTGACAGCATTTACATTTAAAAATGTATATGGTTAATTTATTTTGGGAAAATTATAACAGTAATTTCTTATTCATTTACCTGCTCATTGTCTTTTATGTGAGATCCTTCAGGAATTGCTTCTACACCTTTCTCATCGCCTGTTCTTCTAGATGCATCCTTAAGAAATACAATCACTTTATCTTCTGGTAAGTACTCGGGGTCCCACAGGAGCTGATCATCATTTTCATATACTAAATTAGTAAAATATAGTATTTTTAAAATGCCAAAAATTGATGCAGTTTGTGTTAAAACATATCAATGAATAAACAACTCAAACTTAAGAGTTAAGAACTGAGAGGTAAACTGTGGTCCTACTACTTGTCTGACTTCATTCTTGGGCAGCATTCATAGCCTTGGTGAATAAGCATTCTAAACAGAGATGTACCCCTTCCAAATCCGGCCTCATCTGGCTTGAGTTTACCAAATTCCAAGATCTCTCAGTTTGAACAGCACCATCACCACATACTACCTGTATAACCTTGGGCAAGTTACTTCCCATCATTGCCTCAACTTTGAAATGAGAACAACAACCCTAATATATAGGACTGTAAGGATTTCAAGCATTTTAAAACAATTCTGGAATATATTAAGATTTGATGCATGTTCAATATTTTTGAAAAGAGTTATCTAAAAGATTACTTGTCAATGTTAACACTGTTTGTTTCTTGGTGGTGGGATATGGAGCAATTTTTTCTTCTTTACATTTTTCTATGACGCTTAAAAATGTATTGAGTATAAAGATTTTTTCACAACAAAAGCTATTACTTTTTTTTTTAAAGCACAGGTTTCATCAGAATTTCCATTATAATAAGATTAAAACCTAAGTTTCATCAACATTTAAAAAGTGAAAGTAAAGGAGAACCTAAGATGAGAGCCTTGTGGAATTCTAAATGATAGGAAGATGGAACAGTCACAAGATAGAAAAGTGTGGCACCACAGCAGCGAGGGGAAGAAAATGTTTTAAGGAGTTATAGACTGGTAAAATCTATTAAATGACCAGGTTGAAAACTGAAAAAGGTATGCTGGATTTACTAATAAGGAGAGAAATGTTTCAAGAACATTCCAGAGATGGAAGCAGAAGCCACACTGGAGATGAGTAAAGAATAAATGGAAGGTGAAGAAATAACATATTAAACTCTTAAAAAGTTCAGCTGTAAGGGAGGAAGGAGACAGGGCAGTAGCTCAAGAGGGAGTATAGTTGAAGAAGAATTTTGGTTTTGTTGGTTGGTTTTTAAAGACAGGAGACATAATCGTTTACAAGTCAATAGGAAAGAGCCAGCTGGAGAAAGATTTTTGAATCTAAAAGACAAAGAATAACTAAGTGTCAATGTTCCTTTTTTGTGAAAAAGAAATTAATAGTTAATTAAACATTTCCTATGTACCAGGCACTATGTTAAGTGTTTTCACACAAATTACCTGCCCTGAACTACCATATACATGTACTTTAAAATATTCTTCTACCTTTGTTTTCCAAAATTTGTATTCTTAAATTACAGCTCGAAGGATAATCTCTAGAAACTTTTTCTTCATAAATCTCATTCCTTTTTTGATCTGCTGGTATAATCCTAGGGAAATTCTAAATTGTAAATACAATAAAACTCCCATGATAAAGTGAATTTGGATATACTGCTACTGATTTATATTCTCTGCTCACCTCTGTTCGCTGAAAGGAGCAGACTACAGTTATATTCTTCGAGTGATGAGTGGGGGGTGGATAAGGCCTTAGGAGTAAACCCTGACTCACAAAGAGGAAGATGTGGGGTGGGTCCCTGAGTCTCTAGTGTTCTCTCAGTTAGATATGCCCAGATAAACCCTATGAAATAAGCACAAACTACTTGGGAGATATTTCTGAAAGGATTCTGGAAGTCCCAGGTAGCCACAGGACACAGAGATGTCCTTATTTAAGCTGAATACACAAGCATCACCAGATGGCACCAAACGATAAGTCAGGCCCCTAGAATTGTGCCTAGATAGCCAATAGGATAGCCCTGAGAATATGATACTTCATTTTATGCAATTATATTAAAAAATGACTATGTGAAAATAGACTAGTGGTTATGAGAGGGTGGGGAGGAAGGGGGAGGCAAGAGGTAGATGGGGTAAAAGGGGTCAAATGTGGTGACAGAAAGAAATCTAACTATAGGCGGAGAACACACAATGCAATATATATATGTCTTACTGTCGAACTATACACCTGAAACTTAATGGATTTCGTTAAGTAACCATAAGAAAAAAACATGCAGTAAGAAAAATTAGCATTATTTTCACAGAGAATATACTACACTGCCTTTCCCGAAACGGACCAAATTATTTTCCAGTTACATTTATACTCTAAATGACTTTTGACTATGATCAAAATAAAAGTCAACACAACTGATACTTATTAAATATCTGTTGTAGAATGACTAAATGCCAAGAGATCATATTCAGAAATACTCCAGTATGATAAAACACACTAAAGTACTGAGGAAAAATAATGTCTATAAATATGATATGAAGGAAAAAAAACCTCTTTAGTAGCAACAGAAAGAAAAAAGTAGTTTATTATAATTCTATAAAGTGACATGAATGTACTGGATTTTGAAATATCACTCAAATGTAATGGCATCTTCTAAAACTGTAATTCTAAATGAATAACCAAGCCTAAATATTCGAACTTTTAAAAAGCAACTATACCTTATATTACTGGAAGATATAATTTAAATGATTATAAGAGTTCAGAGGCAGGAGCTCAACTAGTATATTTAGCTAAGGGAGTGCTTCCTATGGTATTTTATGTAATCAAGTTAAACTTGTCAGATAAGCAAAATGAGCTGTCAAAATATTTTAACAAAGCTCATTGTATATGTGTGCGAGTGGGGGGAAATAACGCAGAAAGCTGGGAAATCACTATAAAACCATAAACAAACTTCCACAATCTGGGAAATTAATAAATGCATATTCATAAACTTCCAGTTTTATTAATTTTTTAATTGTTACTCCATTTCTGATGTCTACGTAAAAATTCTATCTATGTAAGGATGAAAATGCTGATCCATAATCAGCATTATGGTGTAATAATAAGGCTTACAACAGAAATTTCCACATTCTTAAAAGGTCACACTGTGATTAATGACAGATATGTCCTGCTTTTCAAATGTTCCAGTTATACCACTTTGCTTTTATGAAAGACCTTACTTTTACTTTAGTACTTATTTTCGTCAACTAAAAGCTATCTGAAGAGGTTTTTGCTCTTATGAAAAAATACAAAACGTGAAAGTGTCATTCAACATGTTTTGCTGTGAGCCATTAGACAGTGCACATGAGCAAGAGTGGCACCCCCAAGCTTCTGTCCTGGGAACTACAATCAGCATCAAGCCACCATAGCTTGGAACTGTGTGAGCATCTGCGCTTTATCTCAATTTACTTTGTGCATCTGTTAGCAAAAATATGTCTTAAGGTATTAGAAAAGCCATATATCTTTCCTGCTTTTACTATATGTTAGTGTTATTTTAGGCTTTAAGTGTTATTTGGTATGATTTGAGAGGTTACTTTTGGGGTCTGGAAATGCTCAAATATTTTTCCATTTATTATTTATTTATTTATTTTGGCAAGGTAATTCTTGGTTGACCTCACAGATTGCAAGGAACTTGTCAGTTTACAATCCTTTATTTTTAATTTTTTATGCCTACAGCACCTGGTCTCCTAGGTGGTCTCCCATCCAAGTACTAACCAGGCCCAACCCTGCTTAGCTTCTGAGATCGGATGGGATTGGGCTTGTTCAGGGTGGCATGGCCGTAGACAAATATTTTTCCATTTAAATTAAGAGAACAGTAGTCCCTCCTTATACATGGTTTGCTGTCTGTGGCTTCAATTACCTGCTGTCAATTGTGGTCAGAAAATATCTACATCATTTACCTCACTCACTTCAACTCATCATGTAGACATTGTATCATCTCATCTTCACAAGAAGGGTGAACACAGTACGATATTTTGAGATCACATTCACATAATTTTTATTACAGTATACTGTTATAATTTTTTTATTATTCATTATTGTTAACCTCTTACTATGCCTAATTTATAAATTAAGCTTTATCATAGGTATGTATGTATTAAGAAAAAACATAGTATCTACAGGGTTTGGTACTATCTATGGTTTTACTGTGGGGGTGGTCTGAGAATGTATCACCTGTGAAGCGGGGTACATTACTGTAATTGCTTCTTGGCTTTAAGCCGTTTAAGGTCATGAAAGGTTTCAGAGGCACTCTCTGCTTTTGGAATAGTGAGGGAAACCTATATAGGTTAAATGAAATGCCTGTTTCAACAGTATTATTATCAACTAAGGGTAAAGCACGTGTTCAGTTTTCAGTAACTTAAGAATCAACTTGTCAAATGTTCATTAGAAACAACCATTTCCACAGTCCTTTGTTATATACTGCTTCATAATTCCTACCTATCACTTACTTACTCTAAAACTTATATCATGCAAGCATAAATATTTGACTAGGAATACCCTGTACCTTAATTTTTATTTTTTCCTAAGTAGCCCATCTAATTCTAAATTAACTTAGTCTAGGGTTCTCAATCTCAGCACTGACACTTTTAGCCAGATGATTCTTAGTGGTGGGGATGGGGAGGTGCAATCTGGTTCTGGTGCATTGTAGGATGATTGCCAACATTCGAATTATTTAGTCTTATAACAAAGTTGCAGTGTTTACTCTGTAGTACATGGAAGTGACAGCACATACATAGCTTTGAAAAATCATGCCTTTCATCCGCACAGCAATTCTGTGGGAATTAAACCCTTTCTATATGGCTGAGTGGAGCTGACACCCCCAGGAGCTCCAAAACAGATAAATGAGCCAGGGTGAAAAAAGGTACTCACTCATCTCTCTGGACACAGTAATTACTTCTAGCTGGGTGTATGACTCAAGCTGAGTCAACAGAGGCTCTCCATAATTTTTGCAGGAGCAAAGAGGGGTGGAGAAGTCTTCATTTTTGCTGGTTTTCTAGCTATAAGGACAGTGTAAAGTATAAGGAAGGAGTTCCCAGTAGCCATCTTAGTTTGTCTGGCAATAAAGGAAAGAGGGAGAGGAAGGGGACACCTGATAAAATAAGAACTCCTCGATACAGTTATATTGGAAGCCAGAACTTTCCAGTAAAGAAATCAAGTAAATTCTTTTTTGCTAAAGTTAAATTGAATGAAGTTTTTGTTACTTGGAAGCAAAAGAGCATAAACTGATGCTTTTTGAAAATCTGAATACTAAAACCTAAATAGATAAGATTAATCATTTATTGACTAGTAAATGCCACTTATGTGCCAGACATAGTAAGTGCTACTCATAAAAATGTCACATGTAAATCTTCACAACAAGCTCTATCAATAAATGCTCTATTATAGCTCTTTTATAGATGAGAATAACAAGTTAAATAACATGTCCAACGGTCAAATGCCTAGATACTGATGCAAGTTTATTGACTCAGTTCTGCTAACACTATTCTGTACCCACCTAATAATTTGGCCACCATTTACTAAGTGCCTATGTGACATGGATCATTCTAGGTATTATGGGTGCAAAGATGAATAAACAAGTAATTATACTGCATTAAGAATAAATGACTTACATAAATTTAAGAAAATGTTAATGTATAGTTGAGGTTCTGTAACCAAAATAGATACAGGTTCAAAGGAAGATGTCTCAAATGTGACTATAACTAATAAATCTTATTTAATATAATTTTTTGAATTATGAGTGATAACTGATAAGCAATATATAATCTGCATAGAGCCTAGTAAAAAAAAATAGACATCATAGAGAAAAAATTTATCCATGTCTCTCCAGGACAGTCAATAGGGTTTCCTTGAATCAATGAAAAAATTCTAATCCATCTGCCGAACAATTTCTGCAGTGAAGATATCGAAATATCTTAGTTTTATGGCACTTTTATCAAAATCAGCCAAACCAAATGCTCTCCCTTTTGAATGTGTGCTCATCAAGCCGATAAAAATACTTTTCTGTAAGAATGCACTAATCAGCACTAACCCTTTGACAGCTTTATTTCTAACAGTGTGGTTTACATAGTAAGTAGTTTCACAAGTTTGGTTTGTTTCAATTAGAGCAACCTAAATGAAAGCAAATTCTAGGTATCATGACTAGTTTGAATTCTTGTAACTATAAAGCTGAGGAGAGGCTCTTTTTACCACAGTGACCCCTCTGAGACAGCATTGCCCTGCTAAATCTAAATCTGATCCTTACACAATCTAAATCTGATCTAAATCTGATCCAAACACTTAAATTCTCAAAGAGAGAAAGCTTCATAAATCACTGATTTTCCTGAAAAAAATTAAATATAATTGCTTTCTAAAATTACGGTAAAACTGAAAACATTAAACCAAAATTTAAACCCTTAAAGATCAGAGATTGTGATCATTTATTCACTCCGATATCTGATAATACAAACATATTAAAATAAAAAGATAAAACTTATTAAAAGATAAAAAAACTATATTTAGCCATAGTACTAACTTGCCATAGATAAAACTGAACTATTTTACCTACCTACTTACAAAAAACACAATTTTCAAAGACAAAATCTGCTATTTTTCAAGTTAAAATTTAACAAGTTTGTAATGGAATTTCTTTAATAAAGAATTTAATAAAATGGAACAAATGTCTAACCTTGTTTTTTATTTGAAGACAAAGAATTTAATGGTGAACATGTACTAACCATTATATAATATATAAGTAAAGTATAACATCCAAAATTCAATTACAAAAAATAAATACAAAAGTTAATGGATTATTTAATTTTGTATATAATTACAATATATTCTCAAAACATATGCACAGAATATCTCTATATAACAAGGTCACCCCATATTGATACCTTTAATGTTACAGGAATTAACCTGAAAGTGAATGCAAATGTTAAAACATTTTTGCTGTTACTAGAATTTACTGGCCTGTGGTATTCCCTTAACTGTCTCTGATCTACTGCTTGCCTTAAAAGCAGGTACACACTTAGAATTTAAAGTAAAGTTTTGGAAGGAATGCTATAATCAAACAACAAAAGACTTCTACAATTTTAGAAGGCTCTGCATATATATTTTGAAATGTGGAGAAGAAAATGAAATTTAAAAAAATGAAGAGATTTCTGGTATTGAGTGATGTCACAATGCATAGGAGCTCACTGCGCGCGCGCACACACACACACATACACACACACACTCTCTCTCTCTCTCTCACTCACGCCCTCTCTCTTTCTCAAGCTCACCCAAAGTGAATAATCTGAAATAAGCTCAAAAAAATAAAAAAATAAAAATAAAAATCCTCAATTATTTTACGTTATTGGAAGTTTCAGTATTTGTGACTTACCTTAGGACTTTTTGATAAAAGGATGAAAAAAAAAACCTATGTAAAATTTAAGTATACAAGTTGTTTCCTCAAAATATTTTAAATGCACAAATATCAAAGTACTCAATTTTAGTAGGTAATAACAGTAAAAGTTGCAGAAACAAATATGCTTATTTTGATTTACTCAAGTTTTTAAACCTGTCCAACAGCTCCCACTGACATAAAATAATTTTTAAAATCTAAATTATACAGGTTATAAATGGGTTTATTTAGAGTATTTAAAATATGGAGGAAAAAAAGTTGGATTGTTTTAAGTCACTTAATACCAAAAAAGAATTCACTTTTTCACTAGACTTATATGAACAAAACTGTAAAAACAGAAAATTTATTTCTTCTGAATAGAACTACAGGGTTCTTTTTCATAAATCAATGGAGTAACATAAGCTGTCATGTTCTTATCTCATTATAAAATAGTTCATCACTTCAAAAGCATGAATTCAATCATTAAATTTACTAATAACCCACCTTTTTCATTTTCTTTGTATCTACAAATGCCAACTGGAATCTCTGCTTGAAACATGGAGCCCACCATAATCTCCTATTTTAAAAATAACATAAAACATTAGCAAGATGTAGTAACAGATTTTATATCCATTTCAAGCATCATCATCTTCTTGGGTAAACTGTTCCTGGTTTCTGTCATAAAATACAGATAAAACCAATTAACTACCTCAGAGATGTATTGTGAGGATGAATGAGTTAATAATAGATAGGAGCTTGAATATGATTGGATGAAAATATTAGTAATAATAATGGGGTGAAACACAACAGTCAATGGATACAAAGTACTTCAAAATTAAAAAAAAATTCTTACTATTAAATTAATAAGATAATTGCAAACACTAAAAAACGAAGTCAAATTTAGATATTTTCAGAGTATACTCTAAACTAGGGTTCCTAGATCGGCAGTTTTCAGTGTCACCTGGGAAACTAACAGACATGCAAATGCTCAGGTCCTCCTCCAGACCTACTGAACCAGAACTTAACAAGCTCTCCAGGTGATTGTGACATACACTTAAGTCTGAGAACCAGAGCTTTAAGATAAAGGAAAATTGTAGAAAGCTCAGTAGAGGTCAAAATGGATGAAATGCCAAACCAAATGAATAAGCAAGTTAGTGCCTGACTTTCGTTAAAATAATACAAAATGAAAAAGTAACCTCCCCAAAACATAATTAAATCTTATTTTAGGAAATTTGGTAATCGAACCATATAGTCAAATCACAGATTAGGGAAAACTGGCTGTTCAGAAAGACAGACATTGGAGATCACCACTAATGAGATTTTACAACACATAGGGACCAAGATTACACAGATCTTCTTTTGCTAAATGTTAAGAATAAATTTACTGCATTTTCAAAATAAAGACATAGGCAGGAAAGGTACAAAATCATGGTGTAAGTTTCTTTTTTTTTTTTTTTACGCTAGATGGGAAATGTGTTAATGCCGGAACAAGGTCTGAGGGAGGCGCAGCTCACACAACAGCATGAACACACCATCATCATGCTTATGAACTACAAAAGGATCGATCTAAATTTAAATAATTCTTAGGGTCTGAAAAGTTCCTCTCTCTGGCTGTAACCTCACTGATGTTAGAATTTCATTTTATCTGAATTTATAAATTCAAATACATGCTCAATGTAATAAATTTATTGCTAGAATTTCATTTTATTTGAATTTATAAATTCAAATACATGCTCAATGTAATAAATTTATTGCTATACCTGTGTTGGAAAACCAGCCAGTTTTCTAAAAAGAGTATTACAGAAGTTTTCTCTACTGTTATATAAGAATTTTCTTTGTCTTTCAATATAAAAAGGAGTACTTTATTGTCACTTCTTGTGCCTCTTTTAACTTTACTCATCTATGCCTACCAGAGAATAGATAGTCAAGTTATTAACCCTGGCTGGGGCATTTCTAAAAATCTCAATATCTGGATTAGAATGAATGAGTTAATAATAGATAGGAGCCTGGATATGATTAAATTAAATTAGGATCTCTGGAGGAAGATATTTAAAAGTCCTCCAAGATTCTAACATAAAACCACAGCTAAGAACTTCTGAAATACTACAAAGATAACTCTTTTTTCATATTGAGTTCAAAACACTTCTTTTCACCTGCTAATCTGTTCTGTAGGAAAGGGAAGGGAAATAGCACTTAGGAGTATTATGTATCAAGTATCTTATGTGTAATTTTCATTAGATCCTCAACAACTTTGACAAGACTAAAATTGTTATTCCCATATTGTATGCGAAGAGATGAAACTCAAAATTAATTTAATTTCTTCAAGAACATACTATTAGTAAGTTTCAGGGCTATAACTTGAACTCGGGTTTGATTTCAAAGCTGTTTGTTCTGCCCTAGTTACTATAAAAATTCGATTTTATCTTATAAGCCCTAGAAAATGAATTTCTGAATCTGGAAAATTTTTTACTGCAACAAAATCATACTAATAAAATAAAACAATTTGGATTTATCATGGTCTGATGGTCTGCTTTATTACATACTTTTCCTGAGGAAAAAACTAATACTTTCTAGCAAAGAAGGCTTCACCTCCCCCCGTTCTCCCTCCTCTGAGATTTTTGTTCCTTCATTAAAAAAAAAATAATAATGTTTAATTAACTACTATACTAAACACTCCAGATACAAAAATAATTAACTTATGTTGGAGAAAAGATATATAAACTTGAACGTGTGGTGGAAAATATCAGCTTAAGAAGACTCCCAAGATTTCTAGATTTTTATCATGTTAATTTCTGTCTGCGTGATGTAAAAGTCAGGAAAAAAATGGACTAAAAACCATTTGCCCAAACAGGTCGCACAAAGAGTAACTTCTGTGACTCGTTTTCTTTCTTCAGTCCTATTATTTATTCAGCATTCACTTAAATGAATTAATATATACTATACTGAGCTAACCTTCCCATACCATTCTAACTCAAACTGATGTCTCTCTTCTAAACATCTCTGGAAACTCATAACTAGATCAATTCTGGCTGAACTCCAAAATCCTTGGGTAGCTCAGTCCAAGTTCAACTGAATACTTTATTCTTCCTAACAGAAACTCTAAATATATTCCCTTATTTTAATCAGCAAGGGGGTCCCCTCTTTTTTAAGTCTACCCCAGGCATCCCAAAACAACAACCTTAAAACTACTTAGACACACATACATACAGGGAAAATTCAAAAGTATTAACTTATTAAACAATCATGACTTAAGAAGTACTTATTAAACAATCATGACTTAAGATAGCCCACTCAATTTGATGTTCTGGGCTATTCTGCCTTCAAAGAATGATGGTTTATATGCACTAAATTTAAAATCAGACCTAGGAAAGAGAACAGCAACAAAAAACTCAATGGAGTTTTTAAGAGGGAAATCAAGTGATCTCTCTCAACAAGAATGACCTAATTTCTTCTATACAAACAATTTGCTCTAAATAATTTTACAAGACATTTTGATAAATTTTCATAAGTCAATTGCTTTGCAACAGCTTAAAATTAATTCAATGTAATTGTCTGATTAAACAATGTTATACAATTTTATAATTTAAAACTTGTGTCAATATACTATCTTTAGATTCGTCTTAGAAATTAACATTTAAGTATGCAGTTTTAGAGAAGCCCAAATCCATCTCTTCATGCAATATACTTAGGGTTGTAAATATCAATGTGAATATAACATGGAAAAATTTGTATCTAAATTATTAAACAAAATTTACTTATCAAGTACCGAAGCCTCTACAATTGATTTCCCAAGTATAAAATATGTAGTATTTTCTACATTGCAACGTAAGTCTAATTCAGTACTAGTTCTGAAATTTGGATTCTGAATCTTTGTTTGAGGACCAACTTACTCCACAAAGGCTAATTCTTTCTATACCAATTTATTTTATAAAAAGATAAATACTTTTCTCATCTTAATGTATTAGGGGAAATCTGAACATCTACCTGACATTTAAATGTCACAGAAGGGCTTACCTCAACTTTATCAACATATACAGATAGTAAAAGAATAATTACACTTGACTTTTTAAATGTTAATTTATCTAAGTTCTTGGAAAATATGGCTCTAACTACCTTTTTCCAGTCTTCTGATGGAATATAATCTTCATCTTCTTCAGATTCTTCTTCTATTTCGCTATCTAGAATAAGTAAGACAATAATACTATAAAATGATTGCTTATCCTGTCCACATCTGTATTTATGTATTTTACTTTTATATCTACCATCAAAATGTTTATATATGCCTAAACATATTTGCAGAGTTAGTATCAAATAATACTCTATCAGTTAAAAAAACAAAAACAAAAACAAAAAAACAAACCCATAAACCTTCTAGGACAATACTAATCTTAGACAACTGTAATCTTGTTAAATGATTTCCTAAAAAACTTGAGCAAAATAATTGTTTTAGAATCAAAATAACCTGTTTTTTAAATCTAATTCTACAAACAGCCTGGTGACAGAATTATATGATCTCAATTTCTTCCTTATAAATGAGACTTTGGACAAAACAGTGGTTTCCAAACAGTGCTCCTTGAATCACTGAGAACTTTACAGCATCACTTTAGAGGGAAGCACCTGAAGGGAAGGTAACGTATGAAGACCTCCATTCTTCCCAACCTCTGTTTAATTCAGAGCAAGCAAGTTGCTTTATGTTTATATTTTGAAGTAAGAATGTATTTACAGAAAGAAGTGAGAAATCTGAAAACTCTAAAATGGTACACAAAGTTCAAAAGGGTAACATTACATATAGCAATTAATTCTTCCTATGCAAAAAACTAAGATAGGTAGTCTATGTACAGCTTCTAAGCATCATGAGAACTGAAATATAAGAAGTAAGAAATAAATATTGTTTCAAGAGGTAGTCACTTAGCATCCCACTTTGGCAACTGATCTGCTCATTAAGGGATGAATACATTCCCCAAACTTAAACTTAACACAATTATTTCAGTAATTAATTTCTCCTTGCATTGGTACACTTTTTAATTAGACCATATCTTTAATCAAAACTTAATTATTAGCAGCATTACATTCATTTCTAAACTAAATGTGTAACAGAAATCACTCATACAAAGCAGTAGCCATGTTTAAGCAGTTATTACATCACTACATGTCATGAGTTATTGTCCCTCAAGTACTTTTCTTCCTTTTAAAGTATAGAAATTTAGACCACAAATTTAAGCTAATAACAGAAAGTGAGTTTTCCTTATCAAAGAGCTGACTTATGATTCCTGCTTAGAATGAAATACTGCGGAGCAGATGAAGCATGCAAATGTTCAAGATAGATGAAATGTCTCAACTTCTGGTCATTTCTGACTAGATCACAACTGTAGAAAAATTATGTATAACGTACTTCTACCTGAAGAGTCAACCATTTCTTTAGATCTAGGAGCCATTGATTAGAGAAAGCAATGCTTATAAATTTATCTAATAAAGGCTAAGAAGGCAAAGAAAGTAGAAAATGAAAACTGAGAAGACTAGGAGAAATAAGAAAAGATGATCATGAAACAAACTAAATTTAAAAATGGGTCAGAGGAAAAGGAGCGCACTCAAAACCAAGTAGTATAATGACACAACAATTACTGTAGTATATCCATGGACAACAGGGCCCAGCATGCTAACTAATAACGTTGAACAAAATCCCATTTTTGTTGAGCAAGATTTCAGAATAAATGAATTAAAAGAGAGCAATGAAAAAAAAAAACCCAACCAGAATGTCAGGCCATGTGTATTAAAGAGTAAAAATTATATCTGAACTATAGCAATCAATAGCACTTACTTGTATCAAAATATTTACATCTACGTGGGCGAATTATTTCCTGGGCATCTTGAGAAGCAACAGATTGTGATGGATCATCATTGGAAGACTGAGTTTCATCCTCTTGACCTGATGAATCCTTTATATTCTCTTCCTGTGTGATCATAAATTAAAGATGTAAAGAAAATTGTTGGCGATAAAAGGTCACCGTATTCCAAATATAAGAAAATTAAAGTATATACACTAAATGCAACATGGTGCCCCCTAGGCTGGATCCTGAAACAGGAAAGAAGACATTAGATGAAAAACTGGTAAAATCTGAATTGTCTGTAGTTTAATTAATAGTATAGTATCAGTGTTGATTTCTTAGTTTTGACAAATATACCATGGTCACATAAGATGTTAACATTAGAGCAAGTTGAGTGAAGAGTATCTAGTCTCTGTACTATCTTAGAATCTCTTCTGTCAATCTAAAATTATTTTAAAACAAAATAAAAAAATGCATACAGAACTTCCAATTAGCCTTTATTACTTAAAAACAATAGTATTTTTTAAAAGCTGGTACAAATTTATTTAGAATAGGCATTAAAAAGAAATCAGAAAGACACAGCCAAAACTATCATCTCTCAGAAGTAGATTGCAGGGGACTTATAATTTTTATTACATATTTCTGTATGTCAGAAAGATTTATTATAAAATATAAGCAGTCAAAATGAATGTGCTCATAAATTATAACTCCAACAAGAATAAACACTACAATCTTAAAAATATACGTGTATAACCTTACTTTATTTTCCCCACTACAGCCACTGTTATCATCATTATCGGCATCTTCATCATCTTCAACTTCTTCTTCCTCTTCCTCCTCCTCCTCATCTTCTTCAGGTAGTCGAATTGTACTATTATAACCATAAAGACTGAGAAGTTCATGAATTGGCATGTCGCCTTCCTAAATAGACCAAAATGAAAAGTTAATTTCTGAATAAGTGTTATTTTGTATTCTTGTAATTCACAAATCTATAGTATTCATTCCACAAAGAATAATCTTAGAATTGTATCAAGAATTCTCAAATCATAAAAAGTGAAAGTGAAAATAATTCTGAAAGCTAAGAAAATTCTAGTCTCTTAAGAATTTCTGTAAGAGACTGACCAATTCAAATTACTAAGAACAAAATGTTTAACTATAATAAAAAAAGACATTGATTTAGAACTCTTTTGTGCAATTAATTCAGTTAATGTATACCATCAGTTAATACTATGTATGGATGCTCACACTTTAAGAGTATATGTAATTTGGGAGTAGGGAAATAGAATAAGTAGAAAATAGATGATAAACTAAGTTAACAAACCCAGAAAAGGAGAAGAAATTCACAGCCAGATCAAATACATTAAAAGAAAACAGCAATGATACTGAATTGCATTAGCCACATAATATTTTCTAGGGTTATTATCTATAATTATGTAAAAAAATCACCTCATGCAATCCTTACTATCTACCTTACAAAACTGTTATCTCCATTTTAGAGATGAAACTGAGGCTGACAGATTAAGCCATTTTTCTAAAAATCACACAAGTTAATAGTGGAGCCAGACCTCAAATTTAATTCCAAAAGTCCAGAGTCTTTATCAGTACACCATGCTGCCTTGGCTAGAGACCTCCCCAAACTCCACAAAAACATATCCTCTGAGGGTGAAATGAAGAAATATCCATATGCAGTGAAATGAAATCAACTTCCCACAGAAGGTACTCACTGTAATGAGTAATCAATATGATTACTGACATATTACTGAAGTATCAGAGAAATGACTCCTGATTATAAAAAGAAAACTAACTCAAATCACTTGGCCATATTATACACATGCACAACACACACACATACACAGTAGAAAACCTTAACAGAAAGAGTCAATTTAGAACCTAGTAAAAGGATAATCATAAAACAAGACATGTGTTGTATTTTTCCAGTAGTCTTGTAGCCTTATTCATGGACAGAAATAAGTCTGGCCCATGTGTTAAATATTGTTGCAGTGCAGATGGGTACATCGAACTGGATAATATAATCTGATGACACTAACCACTTAAATCACATAATTAACTCCCGTCTCTCAGAATTCATGTGCAAAAAGTTAACTAATGATTATGATTTGAAAAACCTTTTTTATAGAAATAGAAAATGCTGTTTAACATTTCTTTTACATAATAAATGAATATTCTAGTAAGTCTGTGAATCTATTTCTGAAAGAGAAATCAATCCAGAGGCCTGACTAATGACTTGCAGCAGCCACACCTGAAAAGTGGTAACTGTCAGGCAAGGTGCTACTGCTCCAGCTGGATAACCAGCTGGCACACTTAACTGACATCTCATACTGTAACTCTCAAAGTGTAGTAACATAGACAGTATCTGAAGTGTTCAAGGATCTCATCCATGCAGATATCTGGTCCATGTACCAAGAATCTGGTACGGTAGACAGAAATTTGAGAATTAGGAGTCAGGATTTAAGAACTAAAACATAACTTCAAAATCAAACAAAAAGTAGAATGAGAGAAAGATATATAGAAAAGGTTGGTTGTACATATAGTAATAACAAACAGCTGCCATAAAGTGTCTTCCACGTGCCAGGCATTTCTGGACAGAAATAACAGCACAGTGAGAATATTACACAATCTTATTGGATTTTCCAAAATCTCAGATGGAAGTGTTTGCTACCTTTAATAAGAAAAACATAACATCTAGACCTCTTAATTCCAGCTCATACTTTCCATAAATTCATTCTACACAGTGAATTAGAAGTAGGCTTAACAACTGAAGTCACCACTAGGAACAAGAGCAATTGAAGTGATTAGTATGAATAAAGGCCAAACCAGGAAAAACACTTTAGTGTAAGTTTGCAACTAACATTTACATGGACCTTATGAATTCATGAAAAACTTGTTTCATATTTATTTCATCTTTAAAATTACCCCAATATATGTTACTACTGCCTCTAATTTTTACAACTGAGTTAACTGATACCTTGAGAGATCACACAAAATAGGTAGATTATCAAATAAATGTCCTCAGGCTCTCTACCCTTTGGTCTGTCTTATTAATCACCTTCAGAACTTATTAAAATTGACTGTCGAGTCCCGCCCCAAAGCTTCTGATCTAGTAAAGCTGAAGTGAAGCCTAAGTATCTGAATTTTTGTAAGGAACAGGTAATAACTGAGAACCACTTATCTCACAGTTCTAAGATACATGCAATTCAGTCTTTACAGTGGGAGGTAATAAAGCTTATCACTAACATATGCCATCTAGCTCAGTTACATGTCAAAAGGATAGGTGACATTCTAATGGCATGGAAGGAAATTTTTATTTTTAAAACCACTATCAGGAATGTGGAATGTCTGACATCATGGTTAGGCCAAGATTTATTCCTCTTGGATATATATTTGAGAAGTGTCTCATTTTAAAAAATCTTTTTCTCAAAGAAAATTTAGCAACACCTCCAATATCGACTAGGCAGAGAACAGAGGAGAGTCAAGAATGGCCAATTGCAGTGCATTTGCAGAACTGCTTCAATCTGAAGAAACTAATAGAACACTAGATGGAAAAAAAGTAATTTAAGTTAGAAGAAATAACAACTATACCAGTATAGAAACAAAAATGAATTAGCAGGTTACTCTGATTAGAGCAGAAGGTATCTGTAGTAATTACAAAAAGGAAGTTAGGGGTGCTATTTTAAACTTATTTTCTCTAGTTTTACTTAAGTTTCTAAAAGGATCTGTTATACCCTACTTTTGACTCAGTTTGAGAGTAGTTGCTGAGCAGTGATTAACACTACAACAGGGCTTAGGGAAAATCATACATACGACGAATATTCAAGATGGAGTCAGGTAGGGAAAGATTTGGTTTGCCAAGGAGACTAAACTAAGTTGGAATCCCTGCTATAAGTCATGTTATATAATTAGAATCTAAATAAGTGGTTGGAGTAAAGAAAAAACTTAAGAGACCCTGCAAAAGAAATTAATAGGATTTAACCATGGGTCAAGAGTGGTCTGACCCTGAATCTCTGGTTCCAGACATTCCTTGGATCCAGATATTCATATGACTTCTAAAGATTAATAAAAACAAGTTCTAAAAAATTTCTAATAAATATCTAAAATGTTATTCTCAAAGTTAGTTTTAGGTGGATTCTATCATGTGTAAAGAAAATAATCCTTACTATTCCATGAAGAAAATGCTTGCTTAATATAAAAACAGAGAGTATATAGTGATACTATGCTTTTGCTTAGATATTAACTTTTATCTTAATCTGTTACCGAATATCAAATTAGTAAGCAACAAGTTAGTATGCAACAATCATGACCAACTAAGAAATATAACATTTAGAATTTGACAGTCAGTATGAAAAGTATCTTACTTGATCTAAGGTATAAAGTGAAGATCTTGCAGCAAACACTGGGCTACAACTACAATACAAACCTGTATCAATTTTGCTTAGGAATCCTCAGTTTCAAATTTAAGTAACATTAATGTGTTCCTATTGTGTGCTAATGGAAGTACTTAGAGCTTTAGCAAGTATCATGTAAGAATCATTTCTTGCTGTATGCCCCCAATCCTTTCTTTCTACTTCTACACTCATTTTCTTCCAGATATGTTCTTTCCTCCATTCCAAGCATGTATTTTGATTGAAAGCTCATCTAGTGGACCACATGACATCTGACCAAATGGGATCACTGCATTCTCTGGCCATAGGTTTGGAATGGGCACATGATCTGAGCTTGGCTACAGTTTGTTTCTAGATTTTTACCAACAGCAACTAAGTAAAGACAGATTATCTCAAGCAGTAAATTTGGGAGACCTAAGAACTGAGAGCATATGAAGAAAATCAGTCTGAAAAAAGGACACCACCATGTAGACAAGTAGAAACAGAAAACATGTTTTGGTGGCACTTGTGTCTCTCAGGTCTCTACATACTACCCTGCTTTACACTAAATTCATTTTGCCTAATCCACTCAAGATGGATTTGTTATTTGCCCCCAAATATTCTGATGTAAACAGAAATGATATCCTGTAAAGCAAACATTCTTTGTTATTTCCCTCTGAAAAAGACTAAAAGCTGAAAAAAACATGGCTGACAGTACATTATTCTAGGGCCTGTCAGTCACCTGTACCAGAGAAATCTCTGATTGGTTTATATTGTCAAAGTCTGTGTTCTGCCAGGTTCTAAAGGTCTTTCCTCAACTTAAATCAAAACATCACAATGAAGTGGCACAGTGTTTTATTCCCATTCGTACAAGTGGTTAAGAGTATAGATATGTGGGAAAGGAGTATATCACAATGTATAGTGGATTTTCAGTTTTAAGGTTATAGATCTCTTTCAGAATTTTGTGAATAACTAGTAAGATTTAGTAATTATCATGTGCCCGATATGCTAATTTTTTTACACAGATCATCCTTATAATAACACCGAAGCTTAATGACATTAAGTAACTTGTCCAAAGTCATACACTGAACAAATAGTGCAGCCAAGTTTTGAACTAGGCAGTCTTACTGCTTTATACTGCCCTTACTTACATATGAATATATACTGCCTTTCTGAAAACCTGACCAAAGATCAAGTGTACATCATCCTGATAGAGTGTGAAATAAGATGTGCTGGGTCGAGAGATTTTAAAGAAAAATGGACATAATACAAAATAAATAAAAGTACAGAAATGTGGACTACACTTGCATATTATGCTTTAAAAAATAAGCTGTCTAAGCACTATACCAAAAAGAGGAACAATCACATCTGCATAAGCTAAAGGGGCCACCTGCAGATAGAAAAAATAGACTTCTGAAAAGATAAACATTTTATCTGAAATTAAACCTGTCCTTTAACCTTGAAGCAATAAAGTTACCAAGCACTAACAGTGGTTTTATAAGGCTGGAATGGTACTCATCTTCTGGCTGCAAAAGAGGTGGCTCCCTCTTCCTCTCATCAGGAGCTTAGTCATAAATGACTGCATGTGGCAGCAGATGTTGGCTGTTCAAGGGCCATTTGATGGATGGACTCAATACTCTTCTTCTACCCGTTGTACCAAAACTGACTTACCAATAAATGCTTATGAAGGGGGGAGGAAGAAGAAAAGAGGTTGATTTCCAGCCAGGAAGGCCTAAGGCATCATTTACAGATTAGACCAGGAAAACAGTTCCTAAGTTAACCAACCACTTAAAGTTGGGGCTTGACTTTAAGATAAACTGTGAAGGAATGAATGCAGCAAACTCTTCTTCATAATTCCCACGCTGGGGTTTCTTTTTATCTATATAATTCAGGTTATGTATATACTTCAAAAACTATTCCATCTCTCACATTTTAATCTTTATTCTCTAGGTCTGGAGATTCACAGATGGAACATCTCTAGCACTATGAAGTGTATTAAGTATTAATATTGTTATAATGTGACTTTTCAAAAATAAAGATAAATAAAGATATAGCTGATCCTGACCTTCTCCCAAAGAGAATGCTAAAAATTTGTGCCATTAAAAGCAAACGGTGTTTTAAAATTGAATTAAACCTGCATATTGCTATTCCTAGCAAACAAGTCTATTTACTGTTGAAATGATTCTGACATCCTTATTAAGATCATCACAATAAATTCTAACCTATGTATCTAATTCTATTAAAATATTTAAATACTAAACTTATATAACTAAAATACCTTCGTATTGGTAAGATTCATGCACGTAAATATAACAACACACATCAAAGCTTCCTCTGTGAAATACCAGTTTCTTAAAATTTTAGTATTCAAAGTGAGTTAACTTAAAACCATAGGCTATGCAGTTACTGATTACTCTTGAATGAATCAACTGTCAGAATCCTGCCACAATTACACAAAAAGTCCAAAATGTCAGTTAAAAACCACCTTACCAATTCCCAACATGTTTACCTTCTATAAAAGCAAATCAGTAATCAATATGACAAAAATCTCACTATTTTAATAAAAACAAAACCAGTTTTGTTTTGATTCATACCTGAAGAGTTTATAACTTTAGTAAATCCAATTCACAGGCCCTGAACTAGCTTTGCTGTAGGTTAAGATAAAAGCATTAATGATTTATGTGCTACTTAAATCTAAGGCTTAAGTATTCTGGGAAAAGTCAGAAGTTATCTGAGAAAGTATAAAACTGGCTGAAAAGAATGATAAAAGATTGGTCCCTCTGTCTTTCTCTTCCTATGTCCTCTAGAAATAATTCTATTTTACTTACTTTTTCCTAAAGAAGGGACATTTGAAAGCAAATTTTGGGGGCTTTAGGGAACTAAGGAAAGAGGTAGAATAAAGGAGAAACAGGAAAAGACAGTAACATACCCAAAATTTTAGCAAAGCCCATTATTAATTTTGTACTAACTAAATGTAATAGCCTATTTTCTGAAACAGAAAACAAAAATCATTCCGTCTCATCATCTATTATAACCCATACTTGAGTATCTCCTTTTACTTACTTACTTATTACTTCTTTGGGTAATGTAGAATGGGAAAAGATGGAAAATAAAAGATTTTCCTTTTATTCCATGGATGGGTTACACTGAAACAGTAAAATATATCTAAAGCAACAGAAATTTCTATGATATATAGGCAAATAATTGAAAATAAATGCCTTTGCATTTCATGAATGTATGAAGTGACTGTGATTACTAAATTATTTGTTTCCTTTGATGTTCACCTAGGTTCTGAATCATCCAAGCAAATTACCTTTGTCTTCCGAATGGCTTTCCAGCCTCTTCTATAGTTCTGACTCCAGGTTCTTCATGTGCTTTTTAACCTATTCTTAAAAAGCTTTCATAACCACTTGAGTCATGTACCGCATAATGATGCTGGTCAACAAAAGACCACACATACAACAGTGGTACACCACACAGCCAAGGTGTGTAGTAGGTTATACCACCTAGGTTTGTGTAAGTGCACTCTATGATGTTCCCTCAACAATAAAATCATCTAACAACGCATTCCTCAGACTGTATCCTTATTGTCAAGCGGTGTATAACTGTATATATCATTGCCACTAAGACCGATTGTTTTCTGGCTTAAAATAATAACATATTAAATTGCTTTGGCACTGTGGATTAACCCAGCTTTACACACAAAGTGATCCAAAATGGGAACACCTGACCAGATTTGACTAAATATTAACAGAACTCCTTTTCCAGCTCTTGAAATGTACACTTTAAAAAGTTCCAACTAAAATTCTGAGAGTCTTCATTACTATAAAAGTATAATAATTCCTTTTTTTCCCATGATATTATGTACACTAAATGCTTAAAGGCTGGCAATATATCTTATTTTTTCTTATGTTCGTTTTATCATGGAGTACAGCAGACCATATATGTAACAAATTTTAATTAGAGCATATCAGATTGATTTATCCATTCATTCAAAACTTTGAGTGACCACTCTTGCTAAGTACCATAAAATACACTGGAAAATAAGATGAACATATTCCCTCTTCTCATGGAACTAAAGGAAGATACAGACAATAAATTAAATAAACATAATTACAAATTGTGTAGGTATAAAGAAAGCACTGAATTGGGTACAGTAGTTAGGAAAAAAAATGAACAGGGGACAGAAAAGGCCATTCTGAGTAGGCAATGTTAAGTCCAGGCTTAAGAGAATAAGATGCTAGTCTCGAAAGCACTTTCCAGAGTGGGAATGAGCTGAAAAGCCTTGAAGCAGAAAGAAAACACATCAAAGAATGAAAGTAGCTGATCTGGTACTGGAAGAGCATGACAAGCACAGCGTAATACATAGATGAAGGACCATATCATGTAAGTGGCCTCGTTGGCCAAGTCAAGGAGTCTGGTTTTTCTTCTGGTATAACAGAAAGCCACTGAAAAGTTTTAAACTGTATGTTGACATAAACTGATTTATATTTTGAAAAGATCATTGAGGCTGCTGTAGAAATTTATTAGAGAGAAGAATGGCAAAGAAGAAATGGAGAAACTGGTTAGGGAGCTACAGCAATAGTCTAGGCTAGAAATTATGGTTACCTGGGCTAGAGGGTAACAGCGGACATAGAGCAAACGTCAGATAAGAGATATTTTTGTGGCTAGATATGATACGCTTATTTAGGAATGGGTATCAGGAATGAAGGAAGACTCCCTGGTTTCTGACTTAGGCAATAAGGTAAATAGCAGTGCTATTTTTTACTGAGATGGAGAAGACAGAAAAGTCAGGTAGAGAAAGAGAATATCTATCAATAGCTCTGTTTTGGAAATTTTAAAGCTGTCTATTGAGATATCCAAGCACAAGTGTCAAGCAAGTGTTTAAACAAAATCAGAGATAAGAAATATGTTAATTCTAGAAAAACAAACTAAGGTATTAAACATACAGACATAGAATAGATTAGGTAAGATCACCTAATAGTTTAGTAATTTTCAAAGTGACGTGCGTACTTAATGAAGATACAGATTTGAGCACCCAAGACTCTGCTTCAGTATGCCTAGGGAGAGGTACAGAAGTTCCTATTTCTTAATAAGTCCAACAGCAATTCTGAAGCAGTTGACTCTCATACTACATTTTGAGAAGCACTGATCTAGAGACAGAAGAAAAGAAAGTCCAGAACTGGGAAATTTCAAACTTAAACCTTGGGTAAAGGAAGATGAGTCGGCAAAGGATACTGAATAAGAACAGATAGATAGGAAAAACTGGACAGCAGGGGACTCCAGAATTCAAGTAAAAGAAGGGAGTGGTAAATTGGGTCAAATACCACTGAGAGCAGAGAGAAAAGTGACCAATAGATATAATAATAAAATCATGGGTCATCTTGATAAGAAGGGGCAGAGACAACCTAGAGCACTTTATGGAGTAAATGGGAAATGGGAAGATGAGAACTCTTAAATTTTGGTTATGAAGGGGAGTAAACAAAAGGTGCAGTGATTGACAGAGGACAAAAGGTATATAAAAAGAAATCTGATTCTTTTATAGTCATTTTTGGCTCAATACCTGTGATATTTTACAAAAGTAACTATTTGGATTCTATTTCACATAATGAAGTTATATCTTTAAAAAAAAAAAAAAAAAACTTTAATTTCGAACTTTAAATATCTCACCTGCGACCACATAGAATTTTTCAGTAGAGATTTTATATAACATCACTTTCCCCAAAAACACAAGAACCAAAATTTCAAGTGTTTCCTCTCTCCACAAAAATGTTATATCTGCTTCATCCTCTAGCTCTTATTGTTATTTACCCTTGCAAGATCCTCTATTTCAGAACTGAAGTTTGTTTCTCCTTCCATCATTTCTTCTTCTTCTAATGTTCGTTCATCATCAAAATCATGAACCAGCATGTCAGCTGATGGATCGAATTCATGGTCATCTGATGTTGCTGAACCTCCTGGTAAAGAATATTTTTAAAAGTTTGGTAAACCAAATTATGTGTATTTTGTTAATATTATTTTAAAATACTGTTATTTGAGGCTGGATGTAAATCAAATAAAAGTACTAGGGAAAAGCTACGCACATTTATTGTTTTCTGAAATTCTTACCCTTACTCATAACATCCTCCACCCCCCCCAAAAAAAATCTCCTCTAAGGAATTTAAGAGATTAATTTTCGTCTTGCCTCATCTCTATATACAGTTACAACGGCAAAACTGGGAAGGGGGAGTATAGCTTTAAAAAAAAGTGTGTACAGCACACTTTTACAGAAGAGAGTACTATAATCTTCTAAACATGAAATTTGAATTGTAAAGAATAGTCATATCAAATAAGAATGATCTTTTGTGTGGGAAAATTCACAATGCTTAATCATTTGAGTAATATTTAATAGACCCAATAACTATGAACCCCTATGGCCTCTGAGAATATATGCTCATATGAAATATATAGTCATCTGAATATATAATCTAGTGAAAATACAGTTGTACTCAAATATTATTCTTCTGTCAGCACTTACATAAAAATCCATTCTAATACATAGGAAGCTATCCTTAAATTACTTAGTTGGCTCTGATTTGAAGTAACTCAAAGATAAAATATAAAAGCAAAATCTATTAAAATTGCACACAGAACTCTTATGAAAAGTATTAAAAATAATCTAGTAGGTAACTGATGTGGTAAGCTAATCTATTTTTAGCCTTGTGGTTGAGGAATACTGCTATACTCAGTAGGGTCAAGCCTTACAATAGTAGATTGCAAATGCTGAGCATACATATTCTCTAAACTATCTCTGCATTTGGCTATTGTCAAACATGGACTTAAGTTAGCAAAAGCATTCTTTACTAATAAACAAATGAATTTTAAAAAATCAATCAGCAATTTCTTCTAAAAGTTTAAACTGGTAAACGTTACATTAACTGATGTACTACCCTCCACTTCACTCCAGTAACAGAACCAATAAGTAAGACAAATTGATACAGAGACTGATTTTTTGAAATACAACTCTTAGAGATAAGGAGATTCCTAACGCTCTGGGTTCTTGTCACCTCCCACAATTTTCAGAATAAGAACCATTTTTTGAATGCTTACTATGTAGCAAATACTATGCTCAAGCACCTCACATATATTATCTCATTTAATCTTCAAACAATCCTATAAAGAACGAAAAGAAAAACTTGAGGCTCAAAGACTTTATTCTCATACTTGTTTAAACTCATAGAGCCAGTAGGTGGCAAAAATGGAATTTGAATTCTGGGCTTGCTAATTTCAACACCTGTGCTTTAGTGCCTTCCAAGTCTCCCTAAGTCACAGCCTCAGAAACAACAGGTACTCTGCCTCAAAGAATAGAAGAGACTATGTTTACTAAGATGAGTGAATTGAAGCCAGGTCAGATGACAAAGCACTAAGAAGTCATTGTGCTTTTTGAGAAACAATAAAAATATTGATATAAAATAGAAAATAATATTTAATTGCTGAATCAGGCATCATCCTACATCATAGTACAAATAGGTTAAATTATCAGTTTTAGAACAACTTACAAAATAAAAACATTTAGAAAAGTGTATTATCTTAATTTCTTCTGGAAATTAGCTTTTTTTGTCTCAATCACTAACTTTTATTTCTGAGTTTTTAATGGAAAACACTCCCAAAGCTTTTCAGTTCACGCAGCAATCTTCTAGGACACTTAGTCAATAATTATGTACTCCTGCAGATGATGCTATACTTTTCTTCTCCCTTGTAGGCAGAAAGATTCTAAAAACCCTCACAGAACCACTTTATATATATACTATTATCCTAATCATAATATAATTCCGATTGGATGTAAATATTGTCAAGAATAATTATGCTTAATTTCTAACCATTTATCCTCTTTCACCACTTAAAAAAAAAAAGCTCACTTGAGTATACAAAACTAAATCATGTGTTATATAACTTACTTGAAGTTCCCCTGTTTTTGTCATTATTTGCAAAGCCAATTACATTTAAAACTTTGCCACTTCACCCTCCTTACATGAAACGAAGTGTGGCTGAACCTCTTATCCCTTTTCACTTTAATTACTTTCCCTCCCAATAAACTGCACTGATTTTTATTAACTTTCAATTTCTGTTTTTCTTCCCTTAATCTGAACTCTTTTATTTGACTTCTTTTTACTTTGTTCTTTGGGACCAACTAACCATTATATTCCTTTCTTTAATTGCTAAGGCCCATCATTGGGCTGTCTCCTAGGGGAAAAAAATCTCAACAGTAAATTATTAGGGGCAGGGAGTCTGCTGCTTTGTGTAAATAAATATTTTTGCTTCAGAGTTACGGCAAATATCATTGCTTTGCCAAATTACTAAAAGGTAATCTTAGATCATTTCAAACATTCAAAAGATAAATTCAGTTTATAATATATCATGCACAAGCATTAAATCATTTTATTACCTGCCCTACCTAAATATCCACCTTTAATGGCTACTACTAGTCTTAGAGGTGAAATCTTGTTATTGTGTTTCCACATTGGTTTACATTGGTGAAATCTACAGGCAAACCACTTAGCCTGGGTCATGTGACTGTTACTACTGGAATCTCTTCCAAAGTGCAGATATTACAAAGGACACAGCCTTTCACCAGTGGACCAAACACTTTTTTTACATGAAGCCTCTATTCCTAATTTTTCCCACCAACTTTAGTAACTGCCTACAATTAGTATTACTTAAAAGAACAATAAAGATTCCTTTGGGCAGAAGCCTAATATCAGAAACGTTTGTCTACCTTAAAGGATCTTCCTTAGTCTAAAAACAAGTAAAAAACAAAAACAAAACACCAAGACATTCAATCTGTATAAGCATTCAGCAAGTAAAGGCCATCAAAGACGACTGTATTTTTCTAGCTCCACTATTCTTCCAGTTCAGCCTAGACTGATTCGAATGCAATAGAAACTGAAAAAGCCATTCATTAATATCACTTTTGGAGAAATATCTCAAAAATTCATAAAAATATATCTATAACAGTCTATTTGTAACGTCGCAACATTAATAAAACCAAACTAGAAACTATTTTTTCAATGAAAATGATTTCTATGTTTGAAAGAAAAAGAAATTAGGAATAATTCCATGTCCTAAAAAGGACATGATAATCTAGTATTTATCTGAGGTCAGACTACTTCCAACCCATCCAGAACATATTTATAAACCAGGAAGTAAAAAAAATCCTTGAGTTTCAGAAATATCACAAAGCCTAATGTACTTTACTTCCAAGCATATTAGAAAGAGTAAGACATCTCCAGCTGAAATACAAAATCAACTGTCAATTTAGCACAATAGTCATTTAGAAGGGATGTGGAGGTATTCCAGTCCCTAATCGCTACTTGACACAATGTAAGACACAGAGCACAATGATATGTGTTCATGAAGAGGACCCTAATCCATTTTAAAAAGGCTTACATTATGTTAAGCGTTTTTACAAACTTTCTAAAATTTAAAACAAAAAGGTGACTGCTTCAATAATTTGGAAAATTCAGTAATATATTATACCTATTCAATATATGTGAGATGTTTTCAAATAAATATTACCATGCCTCAAAGAGCTCCCTTTCTCGTTAGCTATATTAGGCTGTCCTTTAACCCGAGTACTCCATTGCAGAAGGTAGTCCTCTCTCTCGGTAAAGTCCTATGGACACTAAGCCAAAAAATACTAATACCAGACCCTTTTCTGACTGCTATTTTATTAAGTTCCAACCAATTGCTGCTACACTGGAATGCTGTACTCAGTGGAGCCAAAACCTCTGACTAATCATAAGAAAACTAAATCCAGATTTTTATATAAAATATTCAAATTTTTTAATGATCACTACACTGGCCAAACATTTTTTGTGGCCCAGTATGGCCCAAAGATTACACATTTGCAACTTCTAGGTCATATAAAAAATGAATCTGTACTGTATTTGGAGAATACAAAAATTCAAAGATATATGGTCAGAGGATAAAACTTGATGCTGGTCAAATCTAAAAATAACTTCCTTAAATTCCTTAATTTACAACATTAAATATTCATTTGTTGAATATTTTTCTTTTATTTTTCTCTCCTTCACTAAATGCTTTAATGATTTTTTTTTTCTCAAATAAAACACTTTGCATTTCCTATACAAGCAAATACTTCTAAGCAGTTAGTGACTCCATTTTAAAAAGTACAGTTCATATGTACTTCAAGTCAAACAGCAATTAAAAACTATGGGAAATACATGTGGAAATTCATCAAAGAAAAAAAAAAGAGAACCCACAAATAGTTATGAGGTTGAACTCACAGCAGCCTCACCTGTACTTTCATGGGCAGTCAAATATTTCATCCATTTCTTTTTCCCCAGAGAAAAGAAGCATTCAGAAGAAAAGCAAGTCAGATGATAGTCTAACTCCTCTAGCCTTTATGCAACTAACAGGACAAATATTAGTCAAACAGAGATTATAAAAATATACAGAAAATACTTACCTGGACTTGAAGACGCAACAGATGGCTGAGGGTGGGGGAAAGAAAGGAAGAAAAATTAGCATCTTTGTGTAGTAATCTTTACAAACATTATGGGAATTATTCAATGATTAATATGACCAAAAAGTAAGTTTACATGTCTGAATTATCTAGGACAAACTAAAACTTCCCATATAATCCTTTCTCTGACATATTTAAACATAAAAAAAAATTCAAATCACTCCTGAATCTAGAAATACAAGACAATATGGAACTGATTCTGATTTTAAAAGCAAATATGGGTCTCATAGCATTTGTGCTTTAAGAGGCATGATTTTAGATCTTGAACTTTTCTGAAATATTCTCTCCTACAAATACAGGAAAACTAGGGACAAGGTTTGCTATAAAGCTGATCTCTGGCTTAAAATGTGTGAGAAGGGAGGTGGAAACAATTTAACATATTATTTTAAATAAAAATTATGTTGCAAGCAAGCAGAAGGAAAAATTAAAATGTTACTTAAGCATCAAACAGTACATTAGGTTAACTTTACAAAGAAACAACATACTTGCAAATTATCACAAAATTAACAACATTTCATGCTAAATCTAGAGAAGTTACCTGGTGGAAGATCACAAAGACTCCCAATTATAACACTCTATCTACTGTACCACGCTACCTCTCATAAATTTAGCCACAAGCATTTGGAAAAATTAAAACTGTTAGTAACTTATTTTAGTAATATCACCATTTGACAGTGTGTGGCTATGTTTTATCTTAATTCAGTTAATTCACAACTTAATCAATTCACCTACAAACATAAACTCCTGTAAGATAAATTCAATAACAAAAACTCAAAAGATGCGTCAAATGACAAACTATAACTAAAACCTTGCCTATTCATTAAGAGCTATTTCATGTCCAATAAAAGTCAGAGATGCAAAAGGCCAAAAGCACTAGCAAAGAGATAGGGATACGCCTTTCTGCTAAGTAATGGAACAGAGGAAAGAACAAAATAGGAATGAAGTGCCCAATTTTTCAAACCTAATCATCTAAGACAAATTCTTATTAGGCATTAAAACTCCATTTTGAAAACTGTCCACATTATGCTATTATAGTAAGTATGGCATTCCAAAATTCACATGGTGACTTAGGTTCTTCTGAGGCACACTTTTCTCAAGGGTCCTATTTTGTTTCTCCTTTTTAATTCTTACACGAGAATGGCTCTTGCTTATACCACTGTCTTACTCTAACAAGAGACTGATAGTATTCAGTACTGGATATTTTCAAGTGTCACCATCTTTATTTAAAAGTTATTCTGCCACAACAATCAAAACACTGCTACTTTATAATTTGGTTCCTCTACTGGGAAGGTGAAGAGTAGAGTGAGAGAACGGGATAATGTAACCATAAAACGTTTCTAGCTTGCTTAACATCTTTCTGGCAGAGCTACATTTTTATGGCTCAAAATAAATGTAACTACCACACAAATTATTACACAGCAAATCAATGCTTTAAAAAATTAATTTGCTTTAATTTCATGTATTTATACCATATTTCCCAAGTTTAAGCACAACCTCTGTCCAGGCTATTGAGCACTGTTCATGACTATCTTCACTTGGTCCCAGGTTCACTATTCAGAAAGTAACCTTACAATGATGTTTTTACTTTTGAGTAAACTTTTGAAATAGGTTTGCATGGCATAAAGAAGAAAAACTGGCATTTCTTTCAAATTAGAAGTTCTTCAAGCACTCCAATTATTTTTGAACACTCCAATAATTATTCAATTTAGCAGTCTTCGGATAAAAAAAGGCTTTCTAATTAAAAATAAGTCACTCTACTGAAGAATAAATGGTACATTTTCACTGATATAGACACTGGCAATAATAGAGATTGAATTGTGAATGGCATCTGTATAGTTTGTAAAAGGCCTCAAACAGCACTAAATGTCAATAAATATCATACTGATTGTTGTTTTATTAGTAGATAGTTAACAGTTTAAGGTTCTGGAAAGTTCACAAATATTTTCCATTCATTAAGGTACCAAATGTTTCGAGGACTGGTAGCATTAGTAAGTATATAGCATTAAGTAGAACACCCAGTGTTCAAAGGTAGTATTAATGATCATAATATATCAGACATATTGGAATGTTTCAAAAACGATGATGTGACTGATAGCATATCTAGATTAGGACAGGAGAGGGGAAGTAGAAATGGTTTATCTATCTATACATACACATTTCAGTGTTCTATATTCAAAATAAAATTCCCCTATATTGTTTTGGGGAGGGTGGGAGTGACCTAAGTTTCTTGAAAGTTAAATACATCCAATTAAATCAAAAGATGAGCTTCTGGGAAACTGGCATTTGAAAATAGTTTATATTGTAAACATTACTTTTGCCCAACCAACGAACAAAATGATTATTTTCAAAATAAGAGTATCATAATACAGGACATTCAGTGTGGAATGAGGGCATTTTTTTATTTAAGTATTTAAGATAGAATAACCAACTTGCTTTTATACAGTACTACATATTTTCAAATGCATAAAGTTACTTGATCATAACAATAAACCTACCTCATATTATACATTAGCAAACCTAGGGAGATAAAGTGACTCCATCAAGGTTCCATGGTAGGTGGAAAAGGTGAAACTAAAAGTTATTCTGCCACAACAAACAAAACAGTGCTACTTTATAATTTGGTTCCTCTACTGGGAAGCTGAAGAGTAGAGTGAGAGAACAGGATAATGTAACCATAAAACGTTTCTAGCTTGCTTAAGATTCCTTTTATACCACCCAAGGAAACAACTTCATAAGAAAATCTCTCATCTCCTTCCTTCCCTTTATCCTTACTTTTTCTTTTAAAATGATTTTCATTGGTTCAAGGGTGGTTTAAAATGTGACTACAAGCTGTCATCTGTTACTTCAAACTATTTTCTATCTACTTAGAACTGGTATCTTTAACAACGCCCTCCAGGAAAACGACGACGATCTATCATTAATGAATGTCTACAGTTAAATTAAAAAAGGGGGAAGGAAAAAAAAATAAAACTAATGTCATACAGATACTAATTTGTAACAATATCTATCTTTAGGAAAAGCTCAAACTATAAAATGTAAGCAGTAAAGATTCTATACTGAGAATTAAGATGTATTTAAAATGCACTTAAACATTATTGGTAGAAATTAAGAGTTGGTTTAACTGCACTGGAGATCATTTTGCCAACATGAATTTACCCTACTGATATGCCTAAAAAAGCACACCAATATATATGTATAATGTTCACTACCACGAAGTTGTTCATAGCAAGAAGCTGGGAAAAATTTTTAAAGTCCATCATTTATCCACTTACAAGTGAAATACAGTTCTTCCAATCAATGGCACACTACTGATTCATTAAAAAGAATGAGACTGATTTGTTTGTATTGACTGAGAAAAAAATACAAATACAAATACAAATACACACACACACACACACACACACACACACACACACACACAAATATAAGAAAAGTGTAGAGAGAGAGTAAATGGGCTGGAATATACATAAAATTTTTTTCCCAAAAGGATACACAAGAATCTGTTAATGATGGTTACCACTAGGGAATGAGTTGGAGATAGGCTTTTTTCATTTTATAACTTTCTGTACTGTTGGAATTTTCTAACTACTTGCCAGCCTTACTCCATGTTTTCAAAAAGAGAGTGAGTGGAGACCATCTTGTGGAATTATGAGACATTTTCATTTTCTTCCTTTACTTTTAGGTTTTTAAGAAAACCTAGTACTCATCACTGTTTTTTCTTTAATAAGTCTATAATTTTGAAAAATAACCTAGTTTTCTTTTAGGTACATACATAATTGTTTTATCTGACATGGAAAACATATTAGACAGACACACACACACAGAGTAAGCTAAATCAAATTGAAAAATGAACTCTATTAACTTGTATAGCAATTTTCATACTTTCATCCATATATGATTTAGTTGATCAAGCTGTTAAACAGTTGTAACAAATATGTGTTACAGTGTTTCACATTTGTTCAAATATTTCTTTTGAATTTTTCTAGAAAATGGTGAGAAATAACCCATACACCAGAAAACTATAAATTGGGAGTAAAAGATCAATTAACTAGAATATTAGCATTATTAACAAATAAATAAATAAGGTTGTAAAAACACAAAGTAATTACCAGACTCTTATTCCAGGCAATCAAAAGCATATTTTTAATGAGTATAACTAACTGTCTGAACTAATTTTGCTCTTCAAACCAATTCCACTGCCATTTCTTTGAGTGTCATCATCATCTACTGAATATAAACACCAAATCTGAGATTCTCAGTCAGATTCCCATAGCAATGGGCATGAGTATATAAGCCAAGAAGGAGTTAAGGGCCCTCCCTACTCCAGAGTGGGGAAGGCAAGGTGACTGTGCCAAAGGCTCACCATTCCACTTCCTCCACACAAAATTAAGTTATTTAACTTTGCTGTTACCCTGAGGAATTCTAGGGCATAAAAAAAAGGTTTGGTGAGTCTTGGAGTAAGAATTAGCAAATGTACTACAGTAGTAATAACTTAGAGGATGAACTGCTATTATTAAGCATTAGGAATTCAGAAGTTCCAGTCTTAATTGTGACACAGACTAACTGCATGACCTAGGACAAATTACATAAATTCTGCTGTTTCATTTTCTCTAAGATAAGATTTAGAGTTCTTCAAGTTTGGTTCCAATTCCTTGTAGATCTAAGTTCTTTACTTTTATTATGAATTACACAAAAGACAACACTACTAAGGAGTACTTAGCTAAATGGATGGGATATGTTTAATAGACTCTTTAAAATTTATTTGTTTAATCTAGGACTATTGGGAAAAGAAGATCTCCATTTGCAAAACACTTCTGGGGGTGCTACTTTATGAATTTCACATCTACATTAGCGTAATTATAACAGTCATTCTTCTAAGCCATTGAATAAGTCAAAAGGAATAGGTCCCAAGCAATGACTCCTACTTGAACAGTTGATCAATTGCAATGAATTTTGAAACTATTTGCAAACTTTTAAAATAAACAGATTCGATTTGAAATTCAAGCAAGAAATTTCTTTATAGCTAATTACTTTTTACAAACATATGCTGAGGTTTCAATGGCAGTGTTTTATTTCTCAATTATCTGGGAAACTGATTAATCTCAGTTGTAAGAATTTTCTAAAAATAACTAACTTCTATAGACTCCACCTCCCCCAACCAACATTTCCTACCTTAGCAAGCACTCTATTACTTCTCCTGAATTAAGCTTCTGGGGAATCTCATGTATTAGTGTTCTTGATTAATTTGGAAAAATCCTTAATAGCTCTGAAGTAGAAATATTTAAAAATATATATTTTTTTCATTACCAGTATAGAAAATAATAGGCCTACATTCATTGTAGTGAAACAAGTTTTGTTTAGAGTAGAATTTATCACTATCCAAGAATAGTAGGCAAAATGATCCTATTTCCTTAAAAAACAAAATCTAAATATACTCCAAAAAATGCTAAGCAAGGAGTATGCTTTTAAGAGAAATGAATGGATAGATGTGATAGTGAATAAAAAGATTATGTATCATTTCTGGAAATAGTAAAACTAACAGAAAAGCAAGTTCATTAAATTTTCCTCTCTTTATATGATAGCAATATGGCCTAGGTGAAAAGATAGGTCTTGCGCTACGCTGTGGCTTTATTTTTTCCCTTGAGAAGAAAGTCCCTTATGTGTTTACAGACTCTGAAATAAAAGACAAATTGTTCCTTCCCAAAGGTCCCTGGCTCCACATTCCTTATAAAACCCAAAGAATTAACTATTTCTTCCTCTTGTTCTTTCTTTCTCACTGGTTTGTAGAACTACAACAACCCTGTAATTTCCTTCAAGAGCCTTCTTTTCGAAGGTTGATAAATCATCTTAAGGGATAATAAGCAATGAGAAATATTTCCAGAAAATATTAAGAAAGGTAGTATATGTTATTTCTTCTAAGCATATCAAATTTTTTTAATGTTATCACAGTTCAAAGAATCATTAAATAAATACTTCCTATTATGGATTGAGATGATCACACCAAGCATGAAAAATTAGTATATTCTCTTCACATCTAAAGTAATTTGTATGCAAGAATTAAATACTTTTCTGAAAAACAAGGTCAGGGTCATTCTCCTATGTGAGATACAAGAATAATAATAATAAAAATAAAACCCCAGAAGCTTAATATCTACATTTTACTCTGGAGACACGCTTCTTCGATAACCTGTTTCCCCCTCAGATTTATCAAATAAACGCATATTGTTGCTTTGCACTTACTGTTATTTCACTAGTTAGCTTCGATCCTCAGGTCTACTTAACCAAAGGTGCAACAGCACAGCATTTGAATTATTTTACCACATGCTTTATACTGGCAACATATAGAATGAAATCTGAAAGCTCATATAAAAGTAAAAGCACTCTGTAAACCAAATATTTCTCCAGCAAAATTTTTTATACGACCACTCTCTAAAATCATCTTATTAAAATGTTGAAATCAAAAAATTATAAATTTTACTTTATACCTCTTCACCACAGATGGTTACTCTACTCTTTTCTCAAATTCATTATAAAGAAAACCATCTATAAGTCACTGAAGAACATGAAAGATGATTTTTTAAAAGATACTAGGTCAATGTATTGAAGACAAAATCCAGGATTTTCCTTCTTGAAATTCAATCAATCATGTGTTTCTACTGAACAAGACAGTTCCATTCTCCAAGTGATACAATTTTTAAGAAAACTAAAATATACACTTGAAAATATCAGGAAATTAGTGACTGAAAACACTGTTTTTCCTCTCTTACATTAATGCAACCATCTTTAATTTCGAAAACAAAATCTTAATATACTTCCATTTTCATATTGTTTTCAGTGTGCTGGGCAGTAAAAATTTCTGGGTGAGGTTTTTTTAAACTTAAATGTCACTGTATTTTCATATACTAAACTACTTTCCTTCAACAATATCTTGCTTTAAAATACGACTACAAAACTTAAACCACTGTGAGCAGCACTACTAGGGAAGAAACCACATTCCCTAGGACAGCACACTGCTGCTTATAAAATAGGCATCCACTGAAAAGGGGATCCATTAAAGACTATTTGATAAAATATATGTAAATTTAACTACATACAACCCCTTCCTCTTTTATATATGAAGGAAAGAAACACTTAAGCCTTGCCAGGACAATTTTTTCAGCTCAGTGGAATAAATCCAGAAAACAAAGTATTATGTTTTCTCCAATTCACGTGCCTTGAACAATTCTTTAACCACGCAGAGCAAAGAAATGGAAATAATCTAAGATTTAAATTTAGTTTTACATCCGAAATATTAAGTGTTTTAAAAAGAATAACTGGCAGCAAATAGTCCTGCTACAATAAAATCTCATCCTCCTTTAACAGCAAATACTCCAAGAGATGAATAAAGCCAGTTTCCATAAAGCAAGCAGAAGGGAAAACCTAAGAGCCTTTAGAGAAAACAGTTAAACTTTAGGTCCATCCACTCAACAGGTACATGAAAAAGCCTCTAAATTAACATTTTTCCATAATCCAATTATGTTTCCGCATTCCAAAGTTTAAAAAGGAGATATTATGGTATTGATGAAAGTACTCACCATTGACTTTATTTAGCAAATACGGAAGACAAAAATTGAGAATTACCTACTTCCTGAATCTGCTTCTGGGTGCCTGAGAGCATGAAAACGGTAATTCACACGAGAAATGCCTTACCGACCACTCAATCATTAAGAGGAGACCTACTCAAAGACATAGAAATCTATCACCTCTTGAACTCCGCAGGGTAAAGAACAAAATTCTTCCGAGGGAAAGAAAAGTTAAAAAAAAAAAAAAATCAAATGTTTAAGGCAGAAGCAAATTTAAATGTCCAGTAGTATACTAAGTTCGAATTAATCAAAACAATGGTTGCTTGCCCACCGATTTGAGGCCCAAACATGTAAAACAACTACCACCGAAGAAAGAGGACTCGTGAACTTGTTTAATAAAAAAGAGCCAAAAAAGAAAAAGAAAAAAGGAATCTTCCCCAAGTGTGTTGCGGAGGGGGAGGGGGAATTAAAGGACAAAGATAGACTAGATTTGGAAATTGGCGGGGGGGTGGGGGGGGGGTGGGGGGGGCGGCGGCGGGAGAATGCCTGAAAAGTGGAGGGTTGGGGAAATAGAAAGCAACTACTCTGAAATGTAAAGAGAAAAAGAGGTTCTACCTTGGGGGCGGGGGATCGAACTGTTTGGTAAAATGGGGAGACTCCCCCAACCTAGAAGGCTGGATTGCGAAAGGCCAGGTTTATTTCTTCACGCTCATTTTACAACGATCAGGAAAATTACAGTTAATCAAAGGCCATTCTGCCTTACGTTTTCCCCAACACAGACTGGATGTCAGTAGCAAACGGGTGGGGGTGACGCGGAAGGGCGCAACAGCATCTCGGTTAGGGAGGGAAGAAACTTCACAAGAGGAAGCAAAAGCTCCTCTCTTGGCCCCTAGCACGGGCCGGCGAAGTTGCGCCATAGGCGTCCCTGCCCGGCGGGCGCCTCCTCCCCCGACCCCAATCCGCTCACAGTACTACGCAGCACTGGACCCTTCAAACTGTCCCCGAAGTCCAACTACGCCTCCGTTTCCTCCTACCCCCGGACCCATCCCAACTAAGTTCCAGGGAAAGCTCCCGCCCAGAGCGCGGCCTGTTCCGGACAACAGGTGGGCACTGGCGCCAGCAGGGCTGGGCCTCTCCTAGCCAGGCCCACTCCACTCCTCCCCGGCCCGGGCTCGGGGGCACCCAGCTCCGGGACAGGGAGGGGGAGCAAGCTCCCTTACCTCCGCCATATTTGCCGTACTGACGGGTCACATCTCCGCGGCGGCCGCAGCTGGGTCACGGCCAGAACCCGGATGTGAGACTCGGCAATGGGACTCTGGTCGCCGCTGCCACCGCCGTCTCTGCCGCTCCCGCCGCCGCTGCTTCGGCGGGAACGCGCAGGAGCCGCCCGCGCGCGCCCACCACACCCCACTCCGCCCCCTCGCGGCGACCCGGCTGCGATGGACTGGAGGGAAAAGGCCGGCACGCGGGCGCGCGCGGGAACAGGGGCGCGCGCGCGGCCCCGCGGCAGCCCTCCCCTGAAGCAGGGCGGAGGGGGCGGAGCCAAGGTGGGTGTGGGGGAAGGGGGAAAGGGGGAGGATGAAGGGGGGGGAGGTGGGTATCACCGCCCGGGGCGACTCCACCTTAGCGTATCGGCGACTCCACCTTAGCGTATCTGCGACTCCAGGGACTAAAGAAGTGGAGGAAAGGTGCCAAAGAAACCGCATCCAGCATTCACATCGCAAGGAAAAAGATACGTTATGTTATTTTACGTGTAGGTCTTTTTTGAAGTGCATTTGCTGGAAAACGGATGTTGCTGTGAAGCAACAACGGCAAGTGCGCTTTGAAGGCGGTTATCCCTTGACAAATGTTCCTCTTTTGGTTGATTCCCGATGGGAAATGTGGAATTCCATATCCCTAAATTTTAGCGGTCAGAGCCAAGATTAAGAAAAGGGATTGTGTTAGGTAATCTGTCATCCTCATATCTCATTTACTTTTCCTCACACATTTGAGATGCCAGTAGCAACATAACTGTACAACGGTTGACTTTCGCATTAGAGAAAATTTTTAAATGTAAAATACTGAAAAGTTTCTCTTTGATGGACGTAATGACCTCCGACTGACTACATGGAGAACTTGCTTATTTGTATTGCGTGCAATGCCTGCAATTTGAAACTTTATTGTAAATGTATTGGCCTAGAACTGCCAATTGGCCTTGATGCCCATTCTGATGATTGCCAGAGCCAATCATTGCAAAATAACAAACATATTTCACTCTCATTACTAAGGCAGATACTTGCTAAAACAAAGGTGATATTAAAACGTGCACTAACACATTTCACTAAACCAAGAAAAGTCTTATTTCAAATAGACCGTTTCCCAAGTGTTCAAGGGTTCCTCTTAATGCAATTTTAAAGACTACCAAAATCAACCAATTAAATATTAAAATTATTCAGTCCCTCCAAATAATGTGATGACAGCACTACTATATATTGCATAAATGTGCACACATACAATTTTTCTTTAATACTTAACTTGCAATGCAATATAGAGGCTGTTTTCTTAAGGTATTTATATTTCCTTAAAATTCTCGACTCTATTAAACAATTTCTTAGTTCCAAAGATTCAACATTAACTTGAAATTCTTATGTCCAATAATAATTTGTGCATTTACAGGTATATGAAGTAGCTGCTAAGTGAAAGGACATTACCTGGTAATTTGACAGGAAAAGAGTCCACAGACAGTCTGTAAACCAATTAAACATAAACATCTGATGCACATTTTCTACTGAAAGAAAAGCAAGGGAAAGAAGAGAAAGGAAAACTTTAAGGTTCCCAAGTCTACAAACAATTTTTACCATTAACTGTACTGTACAGTATTTTCATTTTATTTTTTTAGAGTAGTTACATAAAAGTGTTTTTCAGAATTTCTTGGGGGAATAAATATTTTAGCATAGGTATATAGTTTCTAAGAGTTACCCTGTTGAATTACCTTAGGACTTGAAATAAAATGACTTTTTTAAAAGTCAGATCATATTCACATACTTTTCACTTTGAGAGATGCTTGATGGAAACAGCTAAAGGCAAAGAATAGTGGATGTGCATATACTTGAGGTGGGTAAAGATAAAAAGAATAAGGGGCCTAGAGGTAGAAACTCAGGCTTTATAATACCATGGGAATAAAGATTTTCCATTTAAATACAAAGCTAATATATGAAATTCATTTAACTGGTTACCAAAAGGAAAATTAAAGTGTCAAAAATACAAGGTACAGGAATAACTTGCTTGCTTAAACCCATTTAATTTTTGATTCTTCAGTTAAACCATCAACAAAAATCTCAAGTATGATAAAAAGTTGGGGATCACGGTCTCTTAAGCTACTGAATGAATTCTGAAATTGTTAGGAAAACCGAGGTCTGAGAAATATTTGAATGAGGATCCATTTTACTGTTAAATGGCCTTTAAGTTTATTAATACTGTGTATCAATTTTACTAATTTTAAGTGGCATTATCATTTAGAGAGAAAAAATCCTCTCTACACTTTTCTTTCCTTTTTAGTAAACATGGGTTTAGTGATTTTTTAAGGTTCAGATTCTAAAACTGAAGAGAAATAGCCCCAATATTGTAAGTAATCAGTAACACATTACTACTGAATTCAGTACAGTTCTACTCCCATTTTATTCTAGCGATATACTTATCTTTACGAATTTTAGGAGCTACCTTAGGGAAAGCAAAGTCCTTCTCGAAATTCTTGCTTACCTCTTCAGTATCAAATATGTAAAATTAACTATTCATTAGCCAGTGTTATCATTGGATGGGACTTAGAGGTCTTTAGTCAATTTCTACTTTATCCAGGTAGGAATCCCTCACTATGTTTCCCCACTCACTACCAGGCTTTTCTGCTGATGCTTAAGCACCTGCAATGACTCACTGTGTTGTGAAGAGGATGTTCTCTTCAAAAAAAAAAAAAAAAAAAGCTCTCATGTTTGCAACATTCGTCTTTTTATTAAACCAGAATCTACCTCGTTACTTCCATTCATTATCCAATTTTTCAGCAGTTTGGACAATAAATGTCTTCTTGTGTTCAAATGCAAACAGTCAATATTTAGACTTGGGTTAACAAAAACTAAATGTTTAAAGCCTACTGATACTAGAAGAGCTGAAAACAGGGCATGACAGAGTTAAAGGCATGAGAAAATTCACCATTACCTATGAGCTATTTTAAATTATTACAGTTTATAGTATTTATTAATGTGACATCCAAAATGGTAGTTCTGTTAATTGTAGTAATATGTTTTAAGTTAAACTAAAAAGTGTGGTTAATTCCAATTTATGTGAGGTTGTGGCTAATGTGTCCCAAAGCAAAAAAAAGTCACTATACAAAGCCTGAATAAATGCCTCTTTAGCTCCCATTTCCCACCTAAAGGCTTATTTTCAGGGAAACTAACATTAACTTTTACCATATTAAGCTACTCAAAACTACTATTATATTGGGAAGTTACTTTTAAACAATTTGCTGAATACTCCACTGAAAAGTTATTAAACAATTTTATAAAGGCTATATATAATACACACACACACACACACACACACACACAGAACCCCTTGGAGTTATTATTTTTGCAGTTAGCCAAAGCATTTTAGGGTCACAATTATACTTTAAGCAGTACTTTAAACTAACCAATAAATAAACTTCTTTGGAAATTTACATATTCGAAGAGATAAAACCTTTTATTCAGTACCAACACCTGACTGAAATATAATATATACACATACTATACAAACACATGTTATGTGTTTGTACTCAAAAGAGTACCTCTTAAAATGCATCAAGAAAATACTTATAACAATTTAGACTCTGGGGCTGTTTGAATGAAATGGATTAATACAGCACATTCAAAACCCTAAAAACAAATTCTGTATCTAACAATTTTCAGAGTTCATCTGTCCCCTTTTTTTGTAAACTATTTCTTAAAATTTTTGTTTAAAAGTGACAGACTATGCATGATGTGCAGGTAATAATTTATGAATACCTACTAATTTGGTTGAAAATACCTAAATACCAAAAAAAAAAAAAATCAACTATTTTTTAAATGACTTTTTAGATAAATTGAGTGTACTTTAGTAGGCAGGATGCAGGTTACAAAGCAGTAATGCATTACATTTGGAGGCCTCTCATCTATGCAACAGTCAGCATCACCATCTTTTTGTTAGATTTTTATTATTAACGCCACCCAAAAAAACATTTATATACTCTTTTGATTCTCAAAAGAACAGTTTTTGGCTTTTCTTTTCATAATTTTTACATAGACTTTTATCCAGTGGCCCTATTTTATCAGATTATCACAAATTGACATTTTTATAGTTCTTATATTGTTGACATGTTATTTTTATCTCACCCAAACTCTGGCAATTATTGGCCCATCAGCAGTTCTCAAACACTGGAACATATAAGAACAGTAATGTAATATTTATACTACTTGAGGGAGTTTGGATTTTCCCTCCCTTAATCTCCAAGTGTGCCCCTGCCTACCAGCATCACATCCGTCTTGTCTGCATTGAACCTCAACCAGTTGGTTCTTAACCACGTCCGAAATTCAGCCAGGCACTGGGAGAATCGAGCCACCACACCATCTGGATCAAAGGAAAGAGAGCCTCAGTAGTAACTAGACCAGAGACTGTGATACCGCAAACTCACCATTCGCCCTGTCTCAAATTTTTAAAAAGATAGCTAGGAATTAGGACAAGGATCCCATGACAATTTTAGAAAAACATAAATGAATGTTGAGTCATGCAATATGTAACCAATGGCAAAGGAATAAAAGAGACCCAATAAGTAGGTCATCTCATTCCACCTACAAATGAAGAAAGTTCAATCAACTCTCCAGGTCATCTTGGCTAAGTGGCCTCAGGAGACCCGCCAGTCTTGTAACAGCATAAGCTTTTCTGCAAAATTAAGCGTTTTTAGCGTTGGAGGAAGTTTTAGGGTTAACTGGCGCCCAGAGAAGGGATAGTGACTCGCTCAAGGTCATACAGCAAGCAAAGACCAGAGATGGGCTCCAGGCCAAAGATCTTTCCACTAAATGCTGGCAGAACCACCTCATTCAAAGGATTGGGAGACATCTGTCCCCAGGGATCCTCCCACAGGTTGGGAGGACCTTGTTCCCTCACAATAATGCCCTCTTCCAGTCTCTCCTCCCTCCCTCCAATACGGGACAGTCTGCCCAGAACCCTGCTCACGTGGGCTGCAGTGCCAGCAGGAGCCTCCCCCCAGGCTGGGACAGAACGCCAAGATACAGAAGAAAAGAGGCGGAGCCACAGGGGGTGGTCATCTTAGCCCCACCCCGACCAGAATCAGGGACCGACAAGAGAAAGGGGCGGAGGCGAACTGGCCGACTCGAACTCACTCCGCTGTGGATTCCTAGCGCTCCGCGGATGCCGTGGAAGATCGGCCCCACAGCAGCCGCCAAAGCAAAAGACCAGGCTGGGAGGGGGTGGGCGGCGGAGGGGAGCTGCGCATGCGCCTTGGGTGGCTGGCGGCACCCGGGGAGGGGAAGCGTGCCGGGCGCGTTCTCTCGCAGCCCCTCCCCGGAAGTTAAGGGTCTTCCGGGCGGTACCCTGTGGTGGGGGAGGGGAAGGACAGAAAGGGGACCGAGGACACCTCGGGAGTGCCTCATCCCAAAAAGGACTAGGAGAGGAGAGATGGTTTCTGGAGGCTGCACTTACAGCCGCTGCCGCTGTTGCCGCCGCCACCTTCGCTGCTGCCGCCACCGCCTGAAGAAGCCCCATCCATCCGCCTGCAGCTGGGGAGACTCAGCCTGGGAGGGGCCTGAGGCCGGGGCCGCCCGCCTTCTTCTTCTAGTCGTCGTCCCGAGCTTCCTCTAGCTCCACCAACCCTCTGCCCTCCCCTCCGCCTCCGCCCTCCTCCTCGGCCTACAGCCGCCAGCCAACCGCGCGGCCGCTTGTTGAGCCTAGGCTCCACCGTCTCCATGACGCCCGGCAAACATTCGGGTGTTTCAGCCCGAGTCGCTAACGCCGGGGGTTGGGGTACAGGGTCTCCAGGAGCGGGCAGGGAAGGCGGTCGTCGACCACACTCCCCAGGCAGTCGCCACCATGCCCATCTCTCCAGTAAACAGCCGCAAGCAGCCGAACATCGGATTGTAAGTTCCGGCGTTAAAACAGTCCGTTCCCCTGGGTCGTGGAGGGAGCCCTTTTAGATCTTATCTCTTGCAGCATCTGGGTTCAGTCAGCAGCCCTAGAAGCTTCCAGGCATTAGTGTCTCCTTCCTTGGCCTAGTACACCTTTTTTCAAACCCCCTACTGTTGTGCTTGCTCTATGAGAAAAGTCTAGTTTGTTTAGAACCACCCTTCCCAGCTCAGGTAATTTTTCTTTAGCAGAACTTGTTGAAAGTACTTGGGAGAGAAACTTCCGTTTTTTTTTTTTTTTAATTCAGTACTCAGATTTTTGCCCATCCTACCGCTCCAGGAAAATAGCTTTCGTAAGTCAACATTAGCTGTCCAGCCAAATGAAATGGCCATGTCTGTTTTCGTTTTTTAACTGCCTCATCAACAGCTTTGATCTAGTTTATCATTTCTTGAGTTTTGAATCACTTCATTTAGTTTATAGGACACTACTCTTCCCTAGTTCCTCCCTTGGTTTATGGCCAGTTTGCAAAATACTTTGCTGGTGGTGCCTCTTCATCTCTCCCATATATAATGTTGGAGTGTTGCTGGGGTCAGTTTTTAAACCTCTTTTCACTGGTATGCCTTAAAAATCACCTACATACTGATGATTCACAAGTTCATATCTCTAGACAGTACCTTTCCCCCAAAAAACAGTCTACAAAAATCGAACATCTGCACTTAGAAGTTAATATGCATCTCTTAATTTGTGTCCAAAACTGAACTTACTTCTCTAACCTGCTCTGCAGTAAAATGGCAATTTCCACTCTTTCAGTTAGTAAAAAGCCTTGGAGTTACTCTTGACTTCTCGAATATCCTACTCCATAAGCAGATTCTACCATTTCTACCTGCAAAATAAATCCAGGCTACCACTCCGATGTAAGTCACTGTAATGTTGCAGTAACCACCTGAATGGTCTTCTTGCCAACACCCTCAACATAGTAATCACTGTGACTCTTCTCAAAACCCCCCTCCAGTTTTCCTCATTTCACTCAGAATAAAAGCTCACACACTTATATGGCCTTACAGTATCTCAACTTGGACTCTTTCTATTGACTAATTACACTCCATATTGTTCCTCAACAATATCAGGCACATTATTTTCCCACTTCAAGGTAAGTGCATTTGCTGTCTTTTGGAATAATGTACCTTCAGATAATCTCATGACTCATTTCCTATTGAAGGATCCTTCTCTAACAGCCCTACATAAATTAGTAATGCTTCTTCCTACCAGCACCTCCAATTTCTCAACATTGCTTTATTTTTCTCCTTAAAACTTATCCCTACTTGATATATTATATACTTGTTTGTTAATGTGTCTTCACCCAAGCTATGGTACTCCATGAGGGCAGTGATTTTTGTTCTGTTCACTGCTATTGCCTAGAATGAAGAAAGCACTCAATAAATATTTGTTGACCAAATGAATGAATGAGTTTATAACTTCAGCGACTTGTTACTCTCATCTTTTTTTTTGTTGTTGTTGCATGTAGGTGTGGAAATGTCAAGGTAAAATTAAGTTGAATTCATGTAAATTTTTTTGTCATACAACCCTCATAGTAGCTGAGGGAGTGTTAGGAAAATTCCCTTGGGAATTTCTTAAATAATGACAAATTCATAGGAGATTACCTATTAAGGAAAGAATTGGGTGGAAGATGGGAAATAATATAATCTTAACTTTTTGAGTTAGCAATGTTATCTAATTAAAATTTCACAGACACTAAAGTTTACAGCCATTGGTTCGATCTAATGTTACTTCTCATCTTCCTCCTTTTAGGACTTAATCCTGATCTTGGACAAGGTCTCATGAAACATGAATCTATGAATTTTCCACTTTCTCACTTCAATTTTTCTCATTTTGAGTCTTTCCCATTGGCTTAATAATATTGGACAATCTCCCATTACAGTAAAAACTACCACAAAGCATTCTTCAATGCTTTTATCCCATTTCTTTTCTCAGTTTCTCTATTCTTCGTCTTTATTCATTTCCTTTTGATTCTTTCTTAGAATTTTCATCTGTTGTTGCATGCTATCCACTATTTCCGTTAGAGTCCTTAACATATTAATCATAATTATTTTAAATTCCCAGTCTTACAATTCCAAAATTTCTGCCATATTTTAATCTGGCTCTAATACATGCTTTGTTTCTTCAGACTGTTTTTTGCACTTTGGTATGCCTTATAATTTATTGTTGAAAGCTGGACATGTTGTATCAGGTAATATGAACTGAAGGAAGTAAGCCTTTAGCGTGAGGTTTTATGTTTCTCTGGCTAGGAATTATGCCATATTTACTGTTTGCTGTGTACGTTTCTGAGCCTTCAGTTTCTTCTAGTGTCCTTGTTTTTGTCTCCATTTTTTTATGTTTCCCTAGAGACTCCTTCTTAAATAGAGTCTGAGCTTTGCAGTTCCTTGTTATTAAACAGGAACACTTTGGATGTGGTGGTAAGATGAGGGAAGAGAAAGTGGTCCATAATTTTATCATTAGGTCCTAGTTTTTAGTGAGTCTTTGTCCATAGGCTGTGACCTTCATAAGCAATTTTCAGATTTTTTTTCTCCTTAGATGGAACAAGAAGGCTAGAGGGAATCAGTTGGGTATTTTTCTTCCCTCATATTGGTCAGGCTCTGATAAACTAGTTTTACTTGAGGGCGGGCTTTTGTTAAGTAGAACCAAACATTCCAGGTATGTTTCAGTATGATGACTTCCTGTCCCCCTGCTGGAACCATCAGGGAGTTTTTCACCCATCTTCATCCTTGGGGCCTGGAGGGGCTCATGGAGGTAAAACTTACAAAAGTATAGAGGCTTCTCTAAGACTGGGCCCCTGGGAGTTTTTGTCTTTCAAATTAGTTTATAGTGAGTCTCCAGCTATTAGTCAATTGCTACCACTTAACTGGCTCCTGTGGCAGTTTCTGCTCCTAGTAAATTGTGATTCTCTGTTTCCTCCTACATCCAACTTTCTGGGCAGAAGTTTGCAGGTAAGCTCATTTCTCTGATGGATCTAAGAAGACCTATTGATTTTCAGTTTGCTCAGCCATTTTCTTGTGAGGATAGAGCCGATGACTTTCATGGTCTTGACATGTTGGACCAAACACCAGAAGTGCCTGTGTTCACTTTTTAACTCTTGCAATCTGTTGTCTCCATTGTATATAGAAACTACTCAGAGGTCAATAATGAGTAACATAAAGATTTCAAAAGCCACCAAATTAATGGGCTTTCTTTTCTACCTCCCTGTAGCATTTGACAATATTGATCTTCTCCTCCTTAACCCAAACTTTACTGATTTAATTATTACTGGCCTAAATGTCTACATTTATTTTCTCTCCTTGGCCCTCTTACCTTCACTTTGTACTTTTAGGTTCTTATTTTGAGACTGAGTTCATTTATTATCATCTCTATGTAAAGATTCTCAAATAGGAATCTCTAGCTTTCATTTTCAACTCTTGGCAGATAGCTCAACCAGGATATCACTATATCTGAAATTGAACAAGTCTACATTTATTGTGCTTTAGAAGTAAAGGCTAATTTAATCATCACCCTAACTCTGAGGTAGATACTATTATTAACCTTGACTTATATATAAGGAGAGAAACAGATTAAGAAATTTGCTCAAGAACACATAACCTATGAGTTATTTGAGAGTTTGGGCATTTAAAATGGCCTCTTTAACTTTTCTTACTTGCAAAACATGATTATTGAATATGTCACAAGTTATAAGAATTGAATTAGAAAATATAGGTGGAAGTTATTTGAAATTTAAATTTTAAGTGCTATTATCAATTACCAAGTCCTGTAAATTCTATATCTGCTATGTTTTAAGGGTTCCTGGAATATGTTTTTGTCATGATAAGACACATGGACAAGGAAAAATTCTATCATGAAATAAGAATTTTTTAATACAGATCCCTAGAAACAGGAGGCATGGCATAACATGCCACACAAGGGACTACTACATGGGGAAGTACCAGGACCAGTCAGGAGGTAAAATGAGCAAGGGGAAACATGGGCAAGAACCTTTATTGTCGTTTCCATGGGGAGGAGAAAGCAGAATAAGTAGGTTTAGGATTGGCTTGTCTGAATAATTTTAAAAGGATCTGGACATAACTATCTGAAGTTGTTAGGTTCCTGTCCCTGGGATGGTTAGGGCAAATGGGCAATGGCCCAGAGAGTAAAATCTCTGTGAGAGCTTGATAAAGGAGGTCGTTGGGAGTGTGGGCTCTGGATGGTTGGTTTGTATATGTAAAGTGTGTGTGGGTGAGTCCTTTATTTATCACAATTGATTAGCCTTGGAAGAGGTAGTTCTAGGGTCAGCAAGTTCATAGATGTCAAAGCATCAAAATACAGAAAATAAAAAGACATGCTTAATATATGCTGTATCTTGCATTTTTATTTCTATATTTGCCTCCCAAGGTTAAGCCTTGATTGTTTCTTACCTACGCTATTCGCATACCATCTTAACTAATGGTCTTGCTTCAAGTGTGTTCTATATACAGCTAAATTTTTCTGAAGCATAGTTTTGATGACTACTTTTCTGCTCAAAAACTTTCAAACAAGCAGTCTCGCTTGTGTAATAAATTCTAAAGACCCTGGTTATTTTACTTTTTCAAAACTTAATTTTGCTTTTCTTGATGCGTCTAATTGAATCATTTAAGATTCCCTTTATATACTACATGCTTTTCTACCTTTATTGTTCACAGTGGTCTTTGCTCAGGGTGCATTTCCAGTCCTGTTCCAATATCCCTGTCCTCCTTTAACATCTACATGCACCAAACACAAACACATGTACACATATGCACTCCATACACTCTTTTTGAATTTGACCTACATTCAAGGCTTAACTCAAATGTCACCTTCATGATTTCTCTGCTCATTCTTCTCACCCAAAGTAATCTTTATCACAACTCTCATTTCATCTTCTGTGTACTTTTGAAGCAAATATAATTTCGTACTTACATTATAATCATATACATGTTTTATCTCTTTTATGAGATTGTAAACTCCTTAGGGCCCATATCTGATTTGTATTCTATCCATGTCAGTATGTAGCACACAGCCTATGTACAAAAGTGTTTTATAAATAATTTGAATGAATGGAAGCAAATAATTTGGTCTAGATTGGAATTATCTTTATCCCATTACATTAAGAAGGAGCTAATACAGAACTTTTTCTTAAACCACTCCTACATTCCCTCTTGTATTTATTTATTTCATAGTGAGATTTATGTATGTATAGCATGATTTTAATGTCATTGGCTTTTTTTTCATAGAAGTGATCATCAGGTGTTCATTCTACAGATACCAATTGAATGCTTTATATTTTACAGTTATCCCAAGATACTGAAGACATAGGAGTGAACAAAACAAATTAGGTCCCTGCTTTAGGAAACTAAGGAATGTACAGCTACATGACCTTTCTATCATGACTGCTCTTCAGGCAAAATATTTTTCAAAGTGGTTATCACCCCCTGAAGTCATCTTTTAATTGCCCACTAATTTGCCTCTGTTGAAACATGTTTGTTTTTTTTTTTAATTTATTTTCTTTTATGGTGACATTGGTTAACAAAATCCAGTAAGTTTCATCTGTAACAGTAAGGCATGTTTATATTTACACTGTGTGTTCACCTCTCATAGTTAGATTTGTTTCTGCCACCACATATTTGACCCCCCTTTACCCCGTCTACCTCTCCCCTTTTTCCTTCCCCCTACCCTCTGACAACTACTAGTCTATTGTCGATGTCCATGAGTCTCTGTTTGTTTGTCCTGTTCATTTGTTGCTTTTAGTTTTATATCCCACATATAAGTGATATCATGTGATTTTCAACTTTTTCTGTCTGGCTTATTTCACTTAGCATAAATATCTCAAGGTCCATCCATGTTGTTGCAAATGGCAATATTTCATCTCTTCATGTCTGAGTAATGTTCCATTGTATATATGTGCCACAGCTTCTTTAGCCAATCATCTATCGTAGGACACTTCAATTGCTTCCCTGTCCTGGCCACTGTGAATAGTGCTGCTATGAACATTGGTATGCAAATATTTTTTTGGATATAGGGAAAACATCTGTTTTTTAACATAGCTAGATATGTACCATAAATTTCGAACGCAGTTGGCTACAGGTACTTCTTTCAACTTCTTTTAAAAAGTAGTCTATGTTCTATCTTTAATTTCTCAATCTATCAGGCAGAGTGCTAATTGCTAGGGCTGTAATGGTGGACATGGTAAACATAGTTACTTCCCATAAAATTTATAGTCTGTAGATTTTAGGGAGTTCATGGATAATGCTCTTCATAAGATCCTGGTAACTACCTAGTCGATAAATGTAACATCATTCACTAATTCATTGCTTTTTTGAGTTCCTATAGGGAATAAAAGTGGAAGAACTGGTTTATGAATAAATGAAATGATTTCATTAGGCATCTGTTCAGTTTGAGATATATGGTAGACATTTAGCTGGGGCTACCCAGTAGGCTGGTAGACAATTGAGTATGAAGACAGAGAGAATGTTTTGAGTTGGATGTAATGATTTGGGGATTATTCATTCATTCAACAAATATTTATATATATTAAGCAGCTACTGTGTGTTGGGTACTATTGTATGCATTAGGGATACAGGAAGCCATGAAATAGCCCTAAATCTTAACCCTTGTGGAACTTCAATTCCAAGGGCAGGGTGGGAGGTGAGGGGTACAGCTAATTCATAAGATAAATAAGTAAAAGATATGTTAGTATCAAGTACTTAGATACTGTTAGTAGGAAGTACTAAGTTTGAAAAATAAAGCATGAGAGTATGAAGGATTCAAGAAGAGTATTTGACATTTTAGGTAGGGGAGCCAGAAAAGGCCACACTAAGAAGATAGTTTTAAGTAAAGACTGAAAGAAGAGATGCTAAGCACATACATGTACGGAGAAGAGCATTTCAGGCAAAGGCAACAGCAAATGCAGAGGTCCTGGTATGGAAATATCAAGGATGTCAATGTGATTGGAGCAGAGTAAATGAGAGACAGAGCATTAAACATGAAGTCAGAGACCTAACTGGATGTAGTACTTTTTAGGTCAGAGTAAGAACTTTGGCTTTTACTCTGAACAAGCTGGGAATGAATAGAGGGTTTCAAGCAGAGTAGTGATATGTTCTAACATGAGTTTTAAAAATTCTCTCTGGTTGCCATGTGGAGAACTGACCAGGGGATTGATGTTAAGAAAGAAGATGAATTAGAAGACTATTACAATAATCCAAGAAAGATAGATAGAGTTTGGACCAAGATGGTGGCAAAAAGGATGGAGACAAATGTTTGGATTCTGGATATGTTTTTAAGTTTATTTTTTTTTCTTTACCAGAGCAACTGGAATAACAGCATTACCTTTAACAAACAGGCGAAGACTGCAAGAGGAGTATATTTGCTGGATGGAGTGAGAGCAAGACTGTCAGGAGCTCAAAGACATGCTAATTTTTAGTTGGAGATGTCAAATAGGCAAATGGATATATGGACCTGGGGTTCAGAAGAGTGGTCCAATTAGATATATTTGGGAGTCATTATCATATAAATGGTATTTAAAACATAGCTTTGGATGAGTTCACCTAAGCTATGAATGGAGATAGAAATGAGAAGAAATCCAAGGATGAAAAAAGAAAGAAAACCAGATAAGGAAAGTGTCCAGCAATCCAAGTTAAAAAAAAAAAAAAGTCAAAGAAAAAAGAACCACACCAAAATTATAACAAAACTACAGAGCAGCCAGCACGCAGAGTCACCTGTGGTCTGGCTGAACAGAAGCTCTACAACTAGGGACAAAAATAACAGGTTACCTCAAAATATTCGGAGGGATGGAGACAGGAAAGCCCGGTTCTACAACCACATATGGCCATTGAGAATGAAGAGGGCTCACTTGGCTGCAGCGCCACTTCTCCCACCTGAAGGAGCAAAGGGTCCTGGCCACAAACTGGATTCCCCAGAGTTTTAAGTGCAGGGAAGAGAAGTTACCACAACCTCTGGCTTTGAAAACCAGCAGAGGCTGTGGCTGAGTAAGATGGAGGGCTGCGGGAGTTGGAGACTGTTCCTCTTCAAGGGTCTATGCTCCACCTTACTCGCTGACGGACTCGCTTGCTCTGAGCTCCAGTGTTTGAGCGCCACCAAGGTCATACAAGTAGGTGCTGATGTGTTGGGCTTCAGGGCAAGGGCTAGAGGGGTGGCTTTCTCTTGAACAGAGGTGCAGGCAGAATCCATTGTTCTTTTGTTGAGCCCTCCCCTCTCCCAGCCTGTAGATGCAGGTGCTGCCGTATCCCAGTCATGATCATCCTAGGTGACACAGGTCACTCAGCCCAGGGGATTTCCTTAGACTCTACCTCTCCCAACATGTGGGCCCATTAGAGCTGTTTCCAGTGATTTATTCCATATAAATGGACTGTCTTGGCTCCTGCTGCGAAATTTCATAAAATCTCTGAAAGTATCATAAAACCCAGAGAAGCAGCATCTGGCCTCGTAGTGCCCTGTACATCTTGCTGAGCAGCCCGAAACCCTGCACTTGTGGTAGCCGGCCTTGGTTTCTGACTTAGAACCTATAAGCCCATTACAGATGGCAGCTGTATGTGGATTGCTTGGTGATTCTTACCAGGTGGCCCAGAGGTACACAGGCTGTAGCTGAACTTGGTCTGCAGCTGGACACCCCCTCCCACTCCAGAACTGTGCCACTAGGCCCCACAGCACACCTACTACATAATGCCACTCTACTAAGACTGGGAGACTTAGGAGCCATACCTAATACATAGAAACAGACACAGCCATACCTAATACATAGAAACAGACATGCTTCTTTATCTCTCCTATTTTGGGCAGATAAAGAAGCATGTCCCCCATGAAAGAACAGAACAAAGCTCCAGAAAAAGAATTCACCAAAATGGAGGAAAGCAATATATTAGATGCAGAGTTCAAAACACTAGGTATGAGAATACTCATGGAACTTCGGGAAGAGTAGATGAACTCAGTGAGAACTTTTAACAAAGAGATAAAAGACAAAAATAGAGATGGCAAACATAATAGAGAGCCAGTCAGAAATGAAGAATACAATATCTGAGATGAAGAGAACATTAGAGGGAATCAACAGAGTAGATGAAATGGAGGATCAAATCAGTGACATAGAGGGTGGTGGAGCAGAGGACACCCAATCAGAACAGCACCAAAAAAAAAAGAATCCCCCCCCCCCAAATGAAGTTAGTTTAAGAAGCCTCTGGAACATCAAACATAACAATATTTGCATCACAGGGATACTAGAAGGAGAAGAGAGAGAGCAAGGAATTGAAAACCTATTTGAAGATATAGTGATGGAAAATTTACCTAACCTGGTGAAGTAAATAGACATACAACCCCAGGAAGTTCAGAGAGTTCCAAACAAGATGAACCCAAAGAGGCCCACACCATGACTCATCATAATTAAAATGCCAAAGGTTAAATCCAAAGAGAGAACCTTAAAAGCAAGAGCAAAGCAGTTACCTACACAGGAGCACCCCATAAGATTGTCTGCCACTTTCTCAACAGAAACTCTACAGGCCGGAAGAGTTTGGCACAAAATATTCAAAGTGATGAAAAGCAAGGACCTACAACCAAGATTACTTTACCTAGCAAAGCTATCATTTAGAATCAAAGAACATATAAAGAGCTTCCCAGACAAGAAAAATCTAAAGGAGTTCACCACCACCAAGCCAGTATTACAGGAAATGTTGGAGAGCCTTAAGAAGAAGAAAAAAACATGTATCAAAAATCTAAATAAAGAATGGCAATAGCTACATATCTATTTACAATTAAGTGTAAATGGCTTAAATGATGCAATCAAAAGGTAGGATGGCTGAATGGATAAGAAAAGAAGACCCTTATATATGCTGCCTCACTAAGAGACTTCAGATTAAAAGACACAGACTAAAAGTAATGGGATGGAAAAAGATATTTCATGATGGACCTAGAGGACATCGTGCTTAGTGGTGTAAGTCAGAGGAAGACAAATGCTATATGATTGCACATTTATATGGAATCTAAAGAACAAATAAACAAAAACAAACTCATAGATACAGAGAACATTTTGAGGGTTACCAGATGAAAGGGGGTTGGAGGGGAGTTAGTGAAAAGGGAGAAAGGGATTAGGAAGCACAAATTGGTAGTTACAAAATAGTCATAAAGTATAGCATAAAGAATATAGCCAGTAATATTGTAATAACTGTACGGTGTCAGAAGAGCCCTAGGTTTTTTGGAGTGATCACTTTGTGAGTTTTATAGACGTCTAGTCACTATGTTGTATACTTGAAACTAATATAACATTGTATGCCAACTAAAGCTGAAAAATAAAAAATATTAAAGACGAAGGAGAGATATAGTAATAGAGGAAGACAGTTAAAGGAAGGAGTTTTAAATGTGGAATGACTGGAGCTTAATTATACATGAGGGAAAAGATAGGAACTAAGATATAGGAGACAAGAAATTATTGATGGAAAAGAGCTCCTGAGAAAGTAGTGAGAGACAGGTTCCAAAGCACAGGTAGAAAGATCAGTCTTAGATAAGAATGGTGACTCTTATTGAAAAAGGAAATAAATATAGAAATACATTTCTATATTTCATATAGAATTAAAGATGACTTAGATGAGTTTGTAGGAGGTGAAAGGAGAATATAAGATGGAGAAATAATTTAAGGAGTTTTTACCTGGTGAAAAATCACTTTTATTTTCTTAGAGATTTTGGAGGCAAAGTCATTTAGAGACTGAAGGAGGGAGGATAGAGTAGAAAAGAATAAATTTGAAATAGTACATGAATGACATTCTCTTATTCATTTAAAAATACACTTTTTGTGCCTGCAATATACTGGGCACTGTCCTGGGTGCTAGGGATATAGCAATTAACAAGACAGAGTTCTTGCCATAAACATGCTTCTATTCCAGTAGAAGAGTGGACAACTACAAAGTGTCAAGCAGTAGTAACAGCTTCAAAGAAAAATAAAATATGAAAAGTGGATTGTAAAAATATTCTTTTCTGATATTTTATGATTTGGAGAGTAAAAGTATTGCTAGAAATGTTTTCTTTGAAAATATATTTCTTTAATTTAAGGGAAGATCATCTTCATTTTATAGATATCCACAGTACAATCAGAGTACTAGAATGAACAAGTGATAAGGTAGGCTTTTGTCTTAGGGAATTTACAGAATAGATCCAAAAGTGAAATCATATTTTTTTCTTTGGGATACAAACATTTTGATTATAACTTCTCATTAAAAATTATATAATTGTTCAGGCAGGAACATTATATTCTTTCATAGGCTTATATTTATGCTTCAATTTACCTGCGTAACTGCACTCTGCACTCATTTCTGCTTACTCTGTGTCAGGTAATTCCTAGCTGTAATATATAAATTAATTATTTTAGTCCTCAAATAACCTATGAGTTAGATACTATTGTTATCCCCATTATACAGATAAGGAAACAGACCCAGATAAATCAGTGTAGACTTTTGATCTGACTGCCTGGGTTTAAATTTCAACTCTAGTAGAAATGTTTCCCTCTAAACCTCTGTAATTTTATATAAAATAATATTAATAGTAACCTCTTAGAATTTCTGAGTGGAAAGATTGGCATAATGCATATAAACATTCTAGAACTTTGCTTACTCATAAAGAGCTCTTCAGTTGCTATTATTATTTCTTGTTTATATGTTTATATTGTTTCCATGTTTCTAAATGAAAGTCTGTTTTTTTATTATTGGTTCATTTTTTTCAATTGTGGATCTGCTGTATTATGTTTTCTTTTCCTGATATAGGAACACTGGCACACAGCCAGCGAAGTCTATTAGCTTTATTGGTCTGGCAAGAGGAGTTCAAGTGAAAGGATATGCTAGTGCATACCAAAGCAGAATGGGTGCGTCAAAAACCATGGTGATTCTACCTGACATAAAAACAGAAAAAATCAGTATTTCCAATACAAGGGCCGCCATTCAGGTAATATTTTTTAGAATTCTGAGTTTATTTGAAAATGACACTTTGTACAAAAACTTTTTAGTTTGATGTAGTACCATTTGTTTATTTTTTCTTTTGTTTCCCTTGCTCGAGGAGATATATCTGAAAAGAAATTCCTGTTAGTAATATCAGAGAGTTTACTGCATATGTTTTCTTCTAGAAGTTTTATGGTTTCGAGTCTTACATTTAAGTCTTTAATCTATTTTGAGTCTATTTTTGTATATGGTGTAAGAAGTTGGTTCCGCTTCTTTTTTTGCATGGCAGCACAATTTACAATAGCCAAGAAATGGAAGCAACCTAAATGCCCATCAACAGACAATTGGATAAAGAAATTATGGTTCATATATACAATAGAATATTACTCAGCCATTAAAAAAAAAAATGAAATCCTACCATTTGCAACGACATAGGTGGACCTAGAGGTTATTATGCTGAGTGAAATAAGTCAGACAGAGAAAGATGAATACCACATATCACATGCAGAATCTAAGGAACAAAAAGAACAAAATAATCAAAAACAGACTCACAAATATAGTGGACAATTTAGTGACAGACAGAGGGGAGGGAGGTTGGGAGGCTGGGAGAATGGGTGAAGGGTTAAAGAAGTACAAATTTGTAGTTGATAGTTGGTCACGGGGATGGGGAGCACGGCAGAGGGAATGCAGTTTGCATTAATATGATGGCTAGGTGGAGGGCCAGGGGAGGGAGGGAGCAATTAGGGGGATCATTTTATGAACTATATAGATGTGTAACCAATGTACTGTATACTTGAAACTAATTTAAATAAATAAACTTATTTTTTTAAAAAAGCAATTGACACCCTGAAGAAGTTGATGAAATGTTAAAGTTAGAAAATATGCTGCTTTGAAATAATCACTCACTTCTAATATTAACATATTGATTTTATTAGAGTCCTTACCACATAACATACCTTAAAGCATAATATTGGCATTTGGCTCCTATAATTCATTATTAGTAAGAAAATCATTAAAGTAGAATGATAAAAGTCTACTCATGACCTTAACTCGTTGGTTATGATATTACAACAAATTCAGTTTTAATAGAGTACACCTGTCATCCACTCTTTGCAATGTACCTTAGAAAATATCATAAAATGAATTGTTATGAAATTGGTTATCTTATCTCATTAGGGAACTTATAATTTTAAGAATTGAGTTTTTTAGAACTTTTAAAGTATAACATATGCAGAAAAGTATATAATTAGTAAATCTGAATGGGCTAGGCAATGATTTTTTAAATATGACACCAGAAAACACAGTCCATTAAAGATAAATTGGTAAACAGCTTCATTAAAATTAAAACTTATAGTCTTTGAAAGACATGGCTAGGAGAATGGAAAGAAAAGCCACACAATGGGAAGAATTATTTACAAAGCATATAGCTGATAAAATACTTGTATTCAAAACATATCAACAACACTCAAAACAATATTAAGACAACCTAATTTTAAAAATGGGTGAAACATTTGAACAAACTTCACCAAAGTTCAATTTAGATGGCACATGAGCACATCAAAAGATGATCATTATTAGTCATTAGTGAAATGCAATTAAAACAGTGAAATACTGCTACACACATGTTGGAATGACTAAAACTAAAAGACTGACCATATCAAATGTTGACAAATATGTGAACGACCCAGAACTCTCATATACTGCTGGTAGAAAAGGAAAATGAAAAACGATTTGGCAGTTTATTAAATTATACCTATTGTATCATCCATCATTCCATTTCTAGGTATTTATACAAGAGAAAGTATATGTTTATAATAACTTTATTTATAATAGCCAAAAATGGAAACAGCCCTAACATAGTTTTAATAAACGAATACAATATATTTATATATATATTACATGTACTATTATCTTACTCAACTCAAGCTGCTATAACAAAGTACCCTAGAGTGGGTGGCTTATAAACAAATTTATTTCTCACAGTTCTGGAGGCTGGAAGTCCAGGTTCTGACAAGGACCCTCTTTCAGGTTGCAGACTGCCAACTTCTCTCACATGTCAGAAAGATTTAGCTAGCTCTCTGACCTCTTATAAAAACACTAATCCTATTCATGAGGGCCCCTTCTTCATTACCTAATTGTCTCTCAAAGGTTCCACCCCTCAATACCATCTCATTGGGATTAGGGTATTACATAGTATTAACAATACTATGTAAAAGATAGTCATGACCAGTAAGGATAATGCATGCAAAGTTGTTTCAACATTTAAAAATCATTATTGTTTACCATATTAGTAGACTAAAAGATCAAGGAGTGGGATCGAGCCAGGACGTCTAGCCTCCAGAACTAATAAATTTCTGTTGTTTAAGCCACACAGTCTGTGATATTTTGTTATGGCAGCCTTAGCAACCTAATGAAGTTACAGAATATAATTCTTTTTATACGTTGCTAGATTTGGTTTGCTAGAATTTTGTTGAGGATATTTGTATCCATATTCATAAGAGATATTGGTCTGTAGTTTTATTTTTTTGTGATATATTTGTCTGATTTCGATAGTAGGGTAATACTGGCCTCATAGAACAAGTTGGGAAGGAAAGCTCCCTGGCCCTGGGCTTTTCATTGTGGGTGAAAAAAAAGTAGGCAACAGAAACTGTCTTGGGAGGAACCAGATGTCAGATTTCACAAAGAGATTTAAAAGTAGCCATTATAAATATCTTTATAGAACTAAAGAAACCATAATTAAAGAAGGTATGATGACCATGTCATGTCAAATACAAATAGAGAATATTAATAAAGAGAAACTATTTTAAAAATGGAGATTGTGGATGGCCACCTTCTTGCTGTGTGCTTACCTGATCTTTCCTTTGTGTGTGTTTATCTGGTGTTTCTTTGTCCTAATCTACTGTTCCTCTAACTAGTCAGATTGGATTAGGGCTCACTCTAAGGCCTCATTTTAACTTAATTATCCCTTTAATGGCCTGTAACCAAATACAGTCACATTTAGAGGTTCTGGGGGTTAGGGCCTCAACGTATGAATTTGGGGAGAGACAATTGATCTCATAACAATGAACAAGTAGGAATTACCCCGGGGATGCAAATAGTTTAACATCTAAAAATCTATTAATGTAATACATCATATCAGTAGGAAAAAAAAAAAAAAAGTAAAAATCACATGATTATCTCAATAGATGTAGAAAAAGCACTTGTCAAAATCTAACATCCTTTTATGGTAAAGAATACTTAAACTAGGAGTATTAAAGTTCTAGATAGGACAATTAAGCTGGATGAAGAAATAAAAGGCATCTACCTTAAAAAGAAGAAGTAAAACTATCTACTTTCAGAAGACATAATGTTGCATATAGAAACACCTAAGAAATCCACTAAAAAAAAAAAAACTATTAAAACTAATGAACAAATCCTGTTAGATTGCAGAATACATGATCAATATGGAAATTAATTGTATTTTTTATACATTTGCAATAAACAATTTGAAAATTAAAACAATTTCACAAATAGCATCAAAAACAATAAAATACTTAGGAATAAATTTAATAGAAGTAAAATATTATGCTCTTAAAACTATAATACATTATTGAACAAAATTAAAGAAGATCTAAATAAATGGGAAAGTATTCCAAATTCATGGATCGGGACTTACTATTGTTAAGATGGCTATACTCCCTAATCTTATCTCTAGATTCAACACAATCCTTATTGGAATTCTAGCTGACTTCTTTGTATGAATTGACAATTGATTCTAAAATACATATGAAATTGCAGGGAACTCAGAATAGCCAAAACAATTCTGCAAAAGAAGAAGAAAGTAGGCAGACTTTCCAATTTCAAAGTTTATTACAAAGCAACAGTAATCAAGATAGTGTGGTACTGGCACACAGATAGACATAGAGATCAATGGAGTAGAATTGAGAGTCCAGAAATAAACCCATTCATTTATGGTCAACTGATTTTTGATAAGGATATCGAGCATTCAATAGGAAAAGGATAGTCTTTTCAGTCAGTGGTGCTGGAATGACTAGATTGCCACATCCAAAAGAATGAAGTTAGACCTTTACCCCATATCATATAAAAATTAACTCCACATAAGTCAGAGACCTACATGTAAAGGCTAAAATAGAAAACTTGGAAGAAAACATAGTGGTAGATCTTCATGACTGTGGATTTGGCAAAAAAAAAAAATTCTTAGATTTGACACAAAATATGACTAACGAAAGAAAAATAGATGAATTGGACTTTATCAAAAGTAAAAGTGTTTGTGACTTGAAGGACATAACATGAAAGTGAAAAGTCAACCCACAGAATATGAGAGAATATTTACAAACCATATATCTGTTCAGGGATTTCTATCTGGAATATATGAAGAACTCTTATAACTCAATAATAAAAAGACAACTCAATTAAAAATTTGGCAAAGGCTTTGAATACTCGTTTTCCCAAAGAACGTATGCAAATGGTCAAAAAGCACATGAAAAAATACTTGACATCTTTAGTCATCAGAGAACTGCAAATCAAAACCACAATGAGATATTTACTTAATAATTATTAGGATGGCTAGAATCAAAAAGATAAAAAGTATTGGCAAGGATGTAAAGAATTCAGAACCCTTATACACTGATGATGGGAATGTAAAATGATCTTACCACTTTGGAAAACAGCGATATTTCCTCAAAAGGTTAAATATACTGTTACCATATGACCCAGCAATTCCACTCTTAGGTATATACATTCAAGAGAAATTACAATAAATTTGCACACAGAAACTTACACTGAATGTTTATAGCAACATTATTCATAATAGCTAAAAGGTATGGACAGATAGCTAAACAAAAGATGGTATGTTGATACAATGAAACACTATTCAATCACAAGTAATAAAGTACCAATATATGCTACAACATGGATGAATCTTGAAACCATTATGCTAACTGAAACAAGCCGTCACAAAATACCACATAGTGTATAATTCCACTCATAAGAAAATCAAGAATAGGGAAATTCGTAGAAACATGAAATATATTAGTGGGGCATAAGGCTAGGAGGGGAGAGGAGAATTAGGGGGATAAAGTTAAAGGATATAGAATTTCTTCTTGAAGTGATAAACACTTTCTAAAATTAACTGTTATGATAATTACACATATCTATAGATGTACTAAAAACCACTAAATTGTACACTTTAAAAGCTATTCTAAATGATAATTCATATTGTGGTAAATTTATTTCACTTTTGAATTTTAAAAATTTGAAAATTAAGATAAAATGGAAAAATTCTTTTAAAAACTTACATTTTTACCAAGACAAACAAAAATTGAAAATTGGAAGCTATTAAAGAAATTAACATGAATAATTTAAAAACCTCCTTTTAAAGGTAATTTCAGACCCAGATGTTTTTCATTAGTGATATGTGCTAAATATATATGGACAAAAATAGAACAAAAAAAGTGGTATAACCCCAAACTCATGAGGCTAGAATTATATTGATGTCAAAATCTGAATATAACAGTATGAGAAAGAAACATTACAAGCTAATCTTACTTGCAAACATAGATGGAGAAATCCTCAATAAAATATTAGCAAAATTTAATAACAGTAAAAAGAGATAATACATCATGAGGAAGTGGAGTGTATACCAAGATTGGTTTAATATTTTAAAATCCTTCAGTGTAATACACCATATTAACTGCTTAAAGGAAAACAGCATATGATTATCTCAATACAGATAGAAAATATCTGATAAGATTAAATATTTATTTATGATTAAAAAGAAAGATTCTGAAACTGGGAATCACAAAGAAGTTCCTTAATCTGATCCCAGTCTACAAAGTCATGCAGCAATGATCATTTTTAATGATGAAGCATTTCTAAGAAAGATCCACATCTATCCAGCATTCTTGGAAGTTTTAGCCAATTCCATATGGCAAGAAAAAATGAAAAGTATAAGAATTGGAACGGATGAAACAAAATGTTGATTATTTGTAGATGACACATTTGTCTACATGTAAAATTAAAAGTTACCTACTGATAATTATCAAATTAATAAGAATTTAGCAAGATTATTGGATATCAGATAAAATCAAACAAAACAAAAAGCAATTGTATTTATACCAGCAACATATAGAAAAATACCTTCATAACTTCAGGAGTGGGATTAGTTTTTTGAATGAGATATCCAAAACATAAACTGTAAAGGAAAATGTAATAAGTTTGATTACATTAAGATTAAGAACTTCTATTCATTAAAAGGTATCACAAATAAAATGAAGCCACAGAGTGAAAGAAGATATTTGCAACACATAAAACTGAAAGGATTCACATTTGGAAACACTAATGACTTCTCTTCTCAATAAAAACTCAATAGAAAACTATGCAAAAGACTTGAATGGGACATTCTTCAAAAAAGGAAACTAACTATACAAAAATATTGACAATCTGGATGAATTATGTTCTTGAAATTAACCTATATTGTTTGTATATGGATAAAACAGTATTTTTTAAAAAATATGTTTAATTAAGAAACAATTTTAAGCATAAAATCTTTTATCATTAAATTTTTCATGTTCATCCTATCCTAGAAACATTATACTCATCTTTTTTCTACTACTTTTATTTCTATTTTCTATTATTTAGGAACCTCATCTTTTTTACTTATTTTGTTTTATATTACCATTTTCCACAGGTGATTGATGCACATGGAGTTGATGTTACTCCTCGACCTCTTTTCCATCCAGATTCACATATTGGTACAGCAAAGCCAAGTAAACTATTGACATCACAAGAAGGCTCACTTGTATCAGAATGTGTAACTTCCTATAGCCTTTATCAAAATACACTAAATCCTAGTATGTTAGGGCAGCTGACAAGGTAGAGTATATAATTCTATACTTTTTTATGTCATATATATTGTCTTTTCATTTAAGTTGCATATATGTAACTTAAGTTGCATATATGTCTCCAGTCTCCCAGCTTCACTATATTATCCTAATGTGCCATATCTATGTTCCTTTCATAGAGGTTTGCATATCTTAAGAAGTTCCCCTACACTCACACCAAAACATTTGTGAAAAAATACTTAGATTTGACTCAAGATTTCCTTAGGAACCAAAATGGGGCTAGCATCACAAACTCGCAGACATATTTCTTCACTTTCTACAGTTTTCTCCAATTTCTCCTTATGCTGCAATTTATGGGAAGGAGTAGCTTTCCTTACCCCGCTTTTCTCCCGTGCGAATTCCTTTTCTTCTAGGGTTTCATTTCTCTTTTCATCATTTTCTTTTTCGTAAATGAAATGTTATGCATTTATTATGTAGATACTAATATCCTTGAAATTTTATTAATGCTTATAGGAATGAAGTTTAGAGTCTCTGCGATAATGAAACGGTGCATCCCAAAGCAATGTAAAGATTATGGGGAAATAGTTAAATGTGTAACTTTAAATTTGACAAATTTAAAGTTTCATATGTCAACTAAGCATGAGATTTAAGAGAAAGTATGCTGCTGTAGAGTCAGCCTCTGAATTTGCATTCAGAAGCCATGGGAGTGCTCAACATACAAAGGATATTTCAGTAAACTGGACCCACCCACCCTTTTGGAGGGCAGTGGGACTATAAATAGAAAGGAAAAAAAAACCCTATGTAATATTATGGAATAATGTTTAGTTTATATATTTAAGGAAATTATATTGGGGTTCTTGAATGTATCAGTTTCCCACTGAATACATACTTTTTTTTTTTTTAAGTAAATCCTGAGAGGACCTTTATTAAATTGAATAAAATACATTTAGGATGAGATTTGAACAATGAGCAGAAACCTGGTGAGAAATGAAAGGAAGGGTGTTCTAGGCTGAGAACAGGAAAGGTATTCCTCCTGAAGTAGGAGAGCTCCACAAGATTGAGGAACTTAAAAAAGAGAAGAAAAAAGAGAGGAAAAGGGAAGGGGGAAGAGTGATAATGAAAAGAGTCTAGGTAGGTAGTCTGTATTTTGGGTTATTACACTAAATATACTGGTAATCCATTGAAGGACTTTGGGCATGATTTTGACATGTCTTATCTCTAAAATATATTTAAAATGACTTTTTACTTAAAGAATATTAAAAATCAACTTGATGTTTAAAGAACTCATTAATTTTTAGCAATTTTGCATAGATGATTAAAGTATATTTTATTTCTCAATCTGATAATGTTTTCATTTATATACTTAATTGTCTATAAGGATATCTAACTAGATGAATCATGTTATTTATTATTAAAGATCAGTTTTAGGAAGCAGTATGGTTTCTAAGTCAAGTGCATCAACTAGTGAATCAATAGCAGAAGACCTGGAAGAACCATCCTATAAACGGGAAAGATTGGCTAGTTTTACAGGTAAAGAAAATATAATTGTTTATTTCAGTAACAGTTCATTATTTCTTTAACAAATACACTCATTATATTTTGGTACTCGAGATAAAAGAGCTATGATAATGATTCCCAAATACTGGCCTGTGCAGTAGCTACATGAGAATTACCAGGTTAGTGACTATCCAGATATTTTTTTAAAGTTCCAAGGTGACTGTCTTGCACCACCAGCCTCAGAAACCACAAACTCTTTTCTAAAAGAGCTCAGCTTCTAACTCAGCGGACAAGTAATTCTAATACATTGTGATTAATGCCAAATAAGACATATGCAGAATGTGATGGGATCATTTAGAAAGGAAAGATTAACTCCTTTGAGGTAAAAAGAAAGAATGTTCACAGAGAATATAATTAACTTTTGATTTGGGTTTTTAAAGATAATAGTAATTTGTCAGGGGAACAGAGAAGAGAGATCCATTTCGGGCAGACAATGAAATAGGTAATGCAAAGGGTTATGAAAGTGAAGATAAAAGAATGAGGAAATAATGGTTGATCAAAAGTGCTGGAAGAAATGGGTATGTACTTGAGGGGCATTTGCCTTGGAGTGCAGTAAGGATATCTTTTCCTCTAAGATGATAGTGAAGGATTAGTAGAAATATCGATAAGGTTGGAAAAGTGCTGAATGTACGCTTCTTTTTGGTGATAGACTCTTCTTTTTGATATAATAGGAATGCTTCTGACAACAAGCAAGAGAATACCTACCATTAGCTTAAACAAATAAAGGCTTATTTTTCTCACATTAGAAAAGTTAAGAGGTAGATAGCTTCTAACTCAGCGGACAGGTAATTCTACTCTTTGTGATTAATGCCAAATAATCACAATTGGCTTTGATTTTGTTGGTTAATTATGCCAGACTCTGGATTGGCAGCTCTGATATTCTCTTTTCTTAAGTCTTTTCTTCTTGTTTCTTGCCTTATGGTCTCAAAATATCTACCCCAGCTCTGGATATTATATCCACATTAAAACAGAAAGAAGGAGAAAAGCAGTAGCGCCAGTCATATCTCCTCCATTTATCAGGAAAGAAAAAGCTTTCCCGGAAGTCTTTGTTCTTCCTGTATATTTCTGCTTTTATAGGCCAGAACTGTGTCACATGGCCATCCCTAGCTTCTAGAGAGACCAAGAAAGCTAAATACTTCATTTCCCAATCCCTATTAAGTAGAAAGAGGCAAAGGAAGGTAGGAAGTCTTAGCAATGAAAATTTAGGCAATTAGCAGTGTCTGTTGCAGGAGAAAAGCTCATCATCTCTGAGGGAGACAGAGGATTAGATTATTGTCATGACCTCCCCCAGCCCTCTACCTATATTCTTGCCACCCTCCAATTTGTTTTTTCCAAACTTTCCACAGAGATTTGTTTAAAACCACAATCTAATCACATTCTTCTCTGTTTAAAAGCTCTTCCATGGATTTGCATTGCTCTTAAGATAAAATTTTTATATAATGATTTGCCTTGAGGCTTTCCTCTACTTGTCTATATCACAAAACAAGCAGCAGTGACACAACTTCACTTCCAGAACCCTTGAAGAAGAATATAGATGTTTATATTATCTTGGAAGTTATTCTCTAAAATGAATCACACCTAAACGATTCTACTTCTACCACCTGGCTGCACTTATAAACTAGAACAGTGTTTCTCAATTTTGAATGCACATTAACACCATCTGGTATACCTCTTAAAATTTCCATCCTCGAGTCTCATCCCAGGCCAACTGAATTGGAATATCTTGGAGTGGGGGTTAGATGTAAGTTGTGCACTGATAAGTATATATCTACCTGTTCTGAGATAGGGGAAGTCCTGATTTATAGTATTTGACAATTACCATGGTAGAACTAATTTCACCACAGCAAATTTCAAGCCATCAACATGAAATTTCTAAATGGAAAGTTAGGAAGAGATGCTTAGAAGCACAGTATTACTTAGTATTTTCACGATACAGATACAATAACTATAATTAACTATAAGAGTTTAGATAAAAGTAAAATTTAGTAACATAGTTAGGAAGTGATGAGTCGTGAGTCTGTTTTTAATGATTCATTTAATTGTAAGTTTATATAATTTAATTTTGAATAATGACTTTGACTCACGAAATTCTTGATAATTTAAAAATTGGCTTGTGTAAGCTGGTACAAGCCTGCTTTAACACACTTCTGGATATAAATATATTAAAATTTTTTTCCCATGTGATCCTAATGTGTATTTCTTTTCTAAATTAGCATTAAAAATACTGATGCCTAGGTCAAATGTCCAGAATTCTGATTTAATTATTATGTGGGATGATGCCTGAGCATCAAGATTTTGAAAGGCTTTCCATGTAATAAGGAATGTGCAGTAAACATTGAGAACCTAACCTTCTTTATAGCAATGGTTTTCAGATTAGTAATATCAATATCACCTGAGAATTCATTAGAAATACACATTATAGGACTGACAAAATAAAAAGCTCTGGGGGTAGTCTTTCAGCTTCACTTCAACATGTCAAGAGCTTAGAAATCATTACGCCTGTCCTGTACCAGGAAACACTTGGACAAACTGAAAATCAATAGCTTTTCTTGGATCCAAAATCTGGATACACAGGCAGTCCAGAGAAATACAGCTCCTGAAATTTGCTTACCACATTCTGGGGAACACATACATGATTATTTTTATGAAGCCAAGGGCTTACTAGTATGAGAGTAAAAAAATCCTTGGTGGACCACAGTGATGCCTTCATATGGGCTTTCCTTCCAGGAATCCACCAAATTCTCCCAGTGAGAATCTGAGAAAGATATATTAGAAAGTTTAACTAGGGGAGGGATGGAATAGCCACCTTTAAATCCTCCTAGACTCTCTCTTCTCCCCGCAAAAAACCTAGTCTCCGGGATAAAAAAAAAAAAAAAAAAAATTGCCAGAGAATAATTTTCATGCTGTATCCCATTTAGGAAAAGGGAATTCTACTCTAGCGCCAGTCTGCCTTTCTCACCTAAAGGGAGAAAAAAACAGAGACCAGGGCTTTAAAGAATTAGATTGAGAATGTTGCAGCCAGGGAAAGGAATAAGTGAGGGGAGTAAGAAAGCTATACTCTTGGAGTAGGGACAGAAATACTTATGAACACCACAACTCCAAGACAGGTCCATTAAAAGACAGACTTAAACACATTATAGAATACTTCCCTTCCCCCCACACTTTACCACCATACCAACAAGTCTTCAGGATAATAATACTTAATTATAGCTGAAAGACCTGCAAGACACAGTTTTTCTCTAAGGAGCAGTACAAAGAAAAGCCCCAAAACCAAGAGGGGATACAAAAATTAGGACTCTAGAGAAATTTGAAGCCTCTGAATACCTATGGCTAAAACAAACATTAAATACAGCTGGACTCCCAGCCTGATTAACATAGATTCTTATACTAAAGTCCTATTTACCTCAGTACTTAGTACCTGATTCAACATGCCTGACTTTAAAAAAAAAAAAAGTCATATGCAAAAGGACAAAGAAAAATATATTTTGAAGAAATCAAGTAAGCTGTGACATTTAGAAATTCAGACAGAGAATTTAAAATAATTATATTTAATATGTTAAGAACTCTAATGGAAAAAGTATGCCACATGCAAGGTGTGTAATGTCAACAGAGGGATGAAAATTAATAAAAAAGAGTCAAATGGGAATGCTAGAAATAAAAACATGGTAACAAATGAAGACTATTTTGATAGGCTCATCAGTAGACTTGGCAGGGTTGAGAAAAGAATCAGTTAATTTGAACAGAGGTCAATGGAAATTTCCCAAACTGAAATGCAAAGAGAAAAAAACAGAATAGGCATCCAAAACCTGTGGGACAATATCGAAAGGTGAATGCAAATAATTGGAATAGTACAAGAGAATGAAGTAGAATATTTGTAGTAATAATGGTTCAGAATATTCCAGAATTAATGACGGACATTAACCCACAGTTACAAGAAGTTTGGAGAACACCAAGCAAGATAAGTTTCCAAACAAAAAGACAAACAAACAAAATCAACCTAAGAATATTATATTCAAATTGCAGACAAAGAGAAAATATTGAAGGAAGCCTGAGGGGGGAAACACTTGACCTACAATGGACTTTAAGAGTGAAATGAAATCTTTAAAGTGTTAAAAAACAAAAAACAAAACAAAACAAAAAAACCCTGGCATTCTACAATTCTATTCAAGCAGTTATACTTCAAAATGAAAGAGGAAAACTTTCTCAGATAAATTCAGAGGGAATTCATTGCCACTAGACCTGCTCTGAAAGAACTTCTTCAGGTACAGGGAAAATTATATATAGTTCAGAAACTACATAAAGAAAAGAAATATTGGAAAAGGAATAAATAGAGGTTAAAATCATTTTTTTTTGTTGTTCAGAACAAGGTAGATAATCAGGCATAATGACAACAATTCTGTAATGATAAAGGGTTAAAAAAATGTATGCACATTCTTCTCAAGCTCACATAGAAGATTCACCAAGATAGACCATATTCTAGACCATAACACACCCTCAACAGGTTTAAAGAATAGAGTACAAAGTATGTGCTCAGGCCACAACAGAAATAAAACAAATCAGCAACAGTCAGATAGCTGGGAAATTTCCAAATATTTTAAAATTAAACAACAATTTGAAATAACCAATGGGTAAAAGAAGTCTCATGAGAAATTAAAAAATATTTTGACCTTAATGGAACTACAACTTATCAAAATTTGGGGCATGCAGGAAAATCAGTGTTTAAAGGGAAATTTATAGCACTAAATGCATATATTGAGAAAGAAGAGCAATATAAAAGTAATAACTTAGGCTTTTATATTAGTAAACAAAAGAAAGAAGAGTACATTTAACCTGAAGTAAGCGAAGAAAATAGTCTTGGAGCAGAAATCAGTGAAATTTGAAACAGAAAAATAGTAGAGTATCAATGATACCAAAATCTGGCTCATTGAAAATATCAGTAAAATTGATAAAATTTTACCTATATTAACAAAGAAAAAAAGAAAGAATATACATATTGCCAATAGAAATAAAAGATGTCATCACTGCTGAACCCATGGACTAAAAAGGATAATAAGGAAATAGTGCAAAAAATTCTGTGCCCACAAATTTTGAATTTAGATGAAGTAGACTAGTTTTTATTAAAGTCACAAACTATCAAAACTCACTTGAGGAGAATAGGTCATCTTAACAGCTTTTTATATATTTAAGAAATTGAAGTAGTAGTTGAAAACACCCCCAAAAAGAAAATAACCAGGTCCAGATAATTTCACTGGTCAACTCTACCAATCATTTAAGGAAGAAACATTTTTATACAGTCTATTCCAGGAAATAGGTGGAGAGGGAACATTCACCAATATTACCGTAATACCAAAACCAAATAAAGGCATTTTAAGAAAATTAGAGACCAATAACTCTCATGGAACATAGATGCAAAAAAAAAAAAAAAAAATTAAAATTAATATTAGAAAACAAAATCTAGCAATTTATAAAGGGGATAATATATCTCAACTAAATGAGATCCATTTCAGGAATGTAAGACTGGTTCAACAATTGTAAATTTTAAAAGAATGTAATTTATCATATTAACAGACCGAATAAAAACCATACAAACTATCAAAAGATGCAGGAAAAGTATTTGATGAAATCTGATATCCATTCATAATAAAAAAAAAAATACTTAAAAAACAAAGAATAGAAGGAACTTCCTTAACCTAATAAAGGGAATATATAAAAACAAGTCAAGGGTACAAATTTCCAGTTATAAAAGGAATCGGTCATGGGGATGTAATGTACTGGATGGCAACTATAGTTAACAACACTGTGTTGCGTATTTAAAAGCAGCTAGGAGAGTGGAGTTCTCAGCACAAGAAAAAAATTAACTTTGTATAGTGACAAACGTTAACTAGACTTACTGTGGTCATTTTGTCATCATTTTACAGTATATCCAAATATTAAATCATTACATTTTATACCTGAAACTAATATAATGTTATGTGGATTGTACCTCAAAAAAATACTAAGGCTCATATTATATTTAATGAAGAGAAGCTGAACGCTTTCCTGCTAAGATCCAGAATAAGGAAAGGATGTCCTCTCTCACCACTGCTATTCAGCATTGTATTGGAAGTCCTCCCTAGTGTAACAAGACAAGAAAAATATAATTTATATATTGGAAAGGAAGAAATAAAACTGTCTATATTTGCTGATGACATCGTTGTTTATGTAGAAAATCCTACGGAATCTACAAAAACAAAAACTCCTGGCACCAATAAGCTTATATCCTGCAACATTGCAGGATAATATATAAAAGTAATACTTTTCTATGTACCATCAGTGGACAACTGGAATTTGAAATTTTAAAAAACAGTGTCATTTACAGTAGAACTAAAATGTAAAAATCTAACAAAATATGGACAATATCTGTATGCAGAAAACTACAAAACAGGGAAGAAAGAAAATGGATCTAAATAAATGGAAAGATATTCCATGTTCATGCATTGGAAAATTTGATATTTTTTAGATGTCATTTCTTCATAATTTAATGCATAGATTCAATCCAATCTCTATCAAAATCTCAGGAAGATTTTTTTTGTGTGTGTATATATATATATATATACACATATATACACACACATATATTAACTGATTCTATAATTTATATAGAAAGGCAAAGGACCTAGAATAGCCAACACAACCTTGAAAAAAAAATTGAAGGACTCACCTGATTTCAAGAGTAAGTGTAAAGCTACAGTTGTCAAGACAGTGTATTAGTAAAACAATAAACACTGATCAATGGAACAGAATAGAGATCCCAGAAATAGACTCACAGTACTGTAATAAACTGACCTTTGACAAAGACACAGAAGCAGTTTAATGGAGAAAAAATTATCTTTTTAACAACTGCGATGGAACAACTGTACATCAAAATGCAAAAAAAAAAGAAAGTGAACATAGACACAGACATTACACCTTACACAAAAATTAATGCCAAATGCGCCACATACCTAAATGTGAAATGAAAAAGTATAAAATTTCTTAAAGAAAATATCAGAAAATAATTTGTGTGATCTTAGATTGGTGATGAGATTTTTAGATATGACACCAAAAGCATAATCCATGCAAGAAAAAAATTGATAGATTCGACTTTATTAAAATTAAAATTTTTGCTCTGTGAGACAGTGTTAAGTGAATGAAAAGGCAAGCCATACACTGGGAAAAAATATTAACAAATTACATGTATGATAAAGAACTTGTATCCAGAATATATAAAGAACTCTTAAAACTTAATATAAAAACAGCCAACCAATTAAAAAAAGCACAAATGAATGGAACAAAAATGCCTCCAAAAAAGATATACGTATGGCAAATAAGTATATGCAAAGATACTCAGCTTCATTTGTTTTTACACTTGATTTTAGCCAAAAGGCCGAGAAGCAATACTTCATTTGTTTTTAGGGAAATGCAAATGAATAAGATACCGCGTACTCATTAAAACAGCTAAATCCCCCCCCAAAAAACGGATGATACCAATTGCTGGCAAATATATGAAGCAGTAGCAACTCTCAGTCATTACTGATGGGAATAACACAACAAATTTTAACGACAATTCAGCAGTTTCTTATAAAGCTAAATGTAGTATCACCATATAATACAGCAGCTCCACTCCTAAGTATTTATTCAACTGGTTTGAAAACATATCCACACAAAAACCTGCACTCAAATGTTTCTAGGCGCTTAATCATAATCACAAAAATTGGAATCAATCAAGATGTCCTTTAATAGATGAATGGATAAGGGTACATACACAGAACAAAGGGTACATCCATACAATGGAAGAGTATTTAGCAATAAAAATAAATGAGCTATAAATCTATTCAATAACATGAAAGAATCTTAAATGTTCATTGCTAAGTCAAATCAGTCAGAAAAGACTAGTGTATAGCATTGCATAATTCCATTTATATGATATTCTGGAAAATGCAAAAGCATAAAACAGAAAATAGATCAGTGGTTGCCAGGGACTTAGGAGAGGGGGTTGAATATGTGTAACACAGTGGATTTTTTAGGATGATGAAACTTTTCTGTATGATACTGTAGTAGTGGATACATGACACTATGCATTTATAAAAATTTGTGGAATCTTACATCACAAAAATAAACTTTAATATATCTACATTAAAAAAAATAGTACTATTAAGAGATCGAAGGATCCTTGAATGGAATACACGGTGGCATCAGAATCTAACTACTTTTTCAAATGTATGACATCACCTTACTGAATAGTGATGGTGAGGCAGGGGGAACGATAACCCTAAATAGTGTTGAAATTGAGCAGAGACTGTAAGTTTTCAAACATGGAAATGCACATAAGTAGTATACTCTAGTTAATAAACTCATTTTCCATAGAGGTATGGGTTAACAATTCTGGATTATTGTGCATGTATACTAGGATTGAACACATAAATAAATGGAGGGCAGCTGGTGGGAAGCAGATTTCACATTGTTTGAGTGGAAGTTTACAGACAAACGGGAGGAGATTAGAATTATACATGTGGTACTAGATGAGAACCAAGAATGTTACTATGAACTCACGTTTAGCTTAATATAGATACAGATTGATATATGTATATTGATATAGATGCATACATGGGTTAGTATAGTAACAGGTATTTCCTAGTTCTGTCTGCTGAGAAGGCCTGAAAACAACATCCTAGTAACAATAGTATACCTGGGGCCCAGATCTTGGTTTCTAATACCATTTTCCAATAGAAGGAACCAGAGATCTTTGGAGAAATGATTGATTCTAGAGCTGTTCAGGGCATATGTAAGATGAATCAGAAAGTAAACAAATGCTAAGAAAAAAAACTACAATAAACAAACAAAAATGTGGATGTATGTGAAAGAGACATAGTAGCCAACAGAAGGAGCTCCCAATGATCAAAGGTTGAACAATTTCAACAATGAAATAACATAAGATTATAACCCAAGTATAAAGCAAACAATGAGTACATACTGATATAAAGAAATGGTTAAATAAATAAATGGGGGAGAATAGATAAATATCATGTACAAAAGAATTCCAAATAATTTATATAGCTATTCTTCCCTTAAGAAGATGGAGCTTGACTCCCCATCTTGTTTAAGTGTAGGCTTTGCATATTGGCATCCTTCCAAAAAGTACTGGATATAGGGAGGAGGGGAAGAGTAACTTAAGTGCAAAGAAACCTGACAAACACTTTCTCAGGTCAAGGTTAACATCATCAGTGGTAAGTCATGTTGGTAGCATGTGCCCTTGATATGCGATGATAATGACACTTTAGCTTTTTAGTCTTCCATAAATCCATAACCCCTTTCTACCATGATGAAACCAAATTGAAAGACATTCTACAAAATACATGACCAGTACTTCTTAAAACTCAAGGCCATCAAAAACAAGGGAAGTCTGAGGAACTATCACAATCTAGGGAGGCCTAAGTAGATATGACTAAATGTAATGCATCTTGGATTAGATCCTGGAAAAGAAAAAGGACATTGGTTAAAAACTAATAAAATTGGGATAAAGTATGGCCTTTTGATAATAACAAAGTATCAATACTGGTTTATTGGTGTGATAGATGTATCATAGTAATGTTAACAATAGGAAAAACTAGGTACAAGGTATACAGGAACTTTTTGTTATATTCTTGCAAATCTGTATATGTAAAACTATTCTGAAATAAAACATTTATTAAATTTTTTTTAAAAAATGTCTAGAGATGAATCCCTAGACATTTAACATACTCTCCAAGTGATTCTGATGCATGCTGAAGTTTGAGAACTCTTGCTTTACTGTATAATCAAAAAGAGGCTTATGATTAGAAAAGTTTGTGGTTTTATTTCCAAGCTAGGGACCAAACAGCATCTTACACACAGATTGTCTCTAGGAGGTCTCAGAGAATAAATGAATAAGGATAAGATACCTTTTTACATAAACTCATAAAGTATTTTGACTTGCATATAATCCATTTGTGAGGAGAGAGGCAAGAATAAAATGATGTTGTGAGTCAGTGATATTGTAATCGTATCATACCAATTCTAGCCTAAGTAGGGGCCAAGAAAGGGGTCTCCGAAGGTTGCCAAATAATGGCATCCCTTTTCACACACAGTTAGAAATTAATTGAAAAATATAGCAAGAGTGAATATGATAGATTGGAGCCAAAATATGACATTACGGATAAAGACCAGCTGTTAATCTCCCAAATTTGATAGACTTACTCACCCATTCATTAAAGTGTCTAGACCAATTCAGGCCCACCTTAACCCTCTTAAAGGGGCATCATGAGTTAAGGTGTGGAGAGGAACCAAGATTGTCATACTAGAGCTCCTTCCTTCCAGAACAACCATCACGAGTGGAGAAGATATGTTCTCTTCATCACTGGCAGAAGATGTGTTCTCTTCATCACCTGGAGCAGGCGAGGCAGATTGATAAATTTGTAATGCTTTTCCAGATGGAAAGGGATATGTAGTCAAGATCTGGTTGTAAGGCTAGTTTAAAGTTAGAGAATCTAACCCATGAAATAGCTTCTACAGGTATATGGGGGAGTCTGAAACAATTTCTCAATATGTATCAAATTTAAGCAACATTCAGACAATGGTCAATCCAGAGATCCAGGCAAAAATACTATTTGCCAATCTAGGGTTTGTCTATAAATGGTAGCTATTAAGTAGAAGATTGACTAGACTATTACTTTCCTTAACCACAATAGATAATTGAGATGTTACTATATTAGGTTTTATATGTGTGATACAGCTAATGTAAGATCATTTGTTTTATAATTAGCATTCCTGTGCCACAATGCTACTTCGAAGTAGATATAGCTAAATCATAAATGGAGATCTGTTGGTCTAAGTTAGAGAATCGGGAGCCTAAATTTCTAGTCATAAAATTGCCAGTTTGAGACTTCTCACTTAGCCTCTGTTTCCCATTTTCTTCATTGATAAAAAGAATAGTTTGGACTAGATATACCTCAAATTGTGTTCATGTGACTAATTCATTTACTTATTCACTTATCCTATATTTACCTTAGCCAAATTGACTTACATAAATCATCTCTTCCTCATATTTTAAATTTATTGCAGAAATAATAAAAATTAAAGAATATTTTTAAAAAGAGTAACAACTTAAAATTTTCCATTTCCCGAGGGAGGAGCGGGGAGGGAGATGGGGGGAAATTTTTAAATCATTTCTTCAATTAAAAAATTAAAAAATTAAATGAGAAAAATAAAAATAAAAAAAATAATAAAAAATAAAATTTCTATTTCCTGACCTTGTCCATATGCATTGGTATTTTACATTGTTATAACCATACTATAGGTTCTGTTCTGGATTGTTCGTCACTTATTTTATCATAAATATATTTTAATACAAAATATAGAATTTAGCTTTTCACAGATGGAATATTTCAGTGGAACTACAAATAGTCACAATAAAATATAGCAAATATATTTTAATAAGTTTTATTATATTTAATTACTATTTAATATTCATAGATGAGTATACTATAATTTATTTAACCATTCTAAATGCTGATGGTTAGTTTGTGGAATTAGTAACTTGTATTATTGTTTTTAGCATATGTAGAGGAAAGTGTTTTTCTCAGGCTCTGGGCCTTCTTAAGACTGAGCTTTAGTCTGTAGAAAGTATATACCCTTATGTCTTGTTTTCCTAAAGCTATTCAAGCTTTACACTTCCCAAAGCCTCATGGATCCCTGCTTCACACCCTATTTTTAACAGAAAACAGTGAACTCTGACCTATATACCTTGTCTTATCTTACTGTTACCCACACAACCAAGTCCAAACTCCCCCAGCCCTGAATGAAATTTTTCAAGGACCTGGATCAGACCTCTGACTAGCCTAAAGGCTGAGGCTAATCCTTTTCAATGTATTACTTGCATGGATATAGAGCCTATTTTATCCCTATGTTTAACCAGAACTTTCAGTGGAGAATCTTTTTAGCTATTGATGAAGATGATTAGAGCAGGGCTATAATCTAAATCAGACACAACTGATAAGAAAGCCAAACAAAGAATAAAAGGTTGTTGTAGATACAGACTGGAAATTAACTTAAGGGCTCAAAGAAGGTTTGTATACTATGTCTCCCAAATACAATCACCCATTTTCTTCTTGAGTAGTATCAAAAATCACCCCAGTGTCTCTGTTAATATTATAGGATAGATATAATGAGATGCCCTTGGAGTTATGACTACAAGTATGAGACTAGGATAGGCTTGATAAATCAGGAACAGAGACTGTTTATGAGTGATAATATCATTTGGCTTCTGAGGGATTGAATAGACTACATACAGCTCACAACATGGACTGCTCCTTGACCATATAAAGCCACTTGCAATATATGACCTATCTTGATATCTTGGTGAAATGAAAATTTAAAACAGCAATTAGTAAATGATTTTTATTAAGTCATGTACTTTAGATTTACGAGTTATAAGGACAACACCTGGAAAAACTGTAACGAAAGAAGACCTGGAGAAGACTGTAGAGATAATACTCACAGAGACAGAAACACTAGGATTTTTTAACCTACCAACAGTCATGGTTTCGGTAGAATCTGAAGAAGCTGAGAAAGTAAGGTATGTATGGTTCAACTGTCTACACTGCTTCTGTAATTCAAATGCTGGTTATTTTGTTTCTGTCCTTGAGGATTCCTGGATAAATACTGTGGTGTATGTGCCTAGTGAAATTATATATAAAACTATATATGTGCTCTGTGAAATTATATATAAATTATTTATGTTGTATATATTTTTTCTGGAGGAAGAACCAATAGATTTACCATATTCTTTAAAAAGTAAGTGAAATACTAAGTTAAATAACAAAAGAAATGAAGGAAATTTCTAAGTCACAATATAGGTTTTAATGATCTTTATGCATATGTAAGTTGTTTTCAATTTAAAAGGAAAGGACTGAGATTTTAATATTCACAACTTAAGGGAATATATGTTATGGGAATATAACTGACTTTGCTATATTAGAGTAGATTTTCCATTTCTCTATTAATGAATACAAATATATTACTAGTTTTTGCCTCATGCATTTTGAACCTCTGTCACTAGGTACATATACATTAAGAATTGTTGTCTTTTTGATAGATTGACCCCTTTATCATTATATAATGCTGCTCTTTATTTCTGAAGTCTTGCTCTGAAGTCTGAAATTAATAAAGCTACTATAAGTAGGTTATTAATATAATTATTCAGGTAATTTAGAATATGATGCATAGTACTAAAAAAATCCATTAAAATAATTTTTAGGGTATTATTCTTACCCAAATATAAAATGTTATAGAATTGTTTGCACTATAAAATATATAACAATTAGATTCTGAATAAATACTTTTTAAAGCTCATAAGACATAAAAGAAAGCTGCTAGGACCATAAAAAGGAAATGGAAAAATAGCAAAGAGATTGATAAGTGATGTGAAATCAGAGAGAGAGAGAGAGATTCTAGAAGCAAATGGTATATTAGCTCATGGATCTAGAGCCCACCAGTAAGCCTTGGGTCTCCCACAAATTGAGAAAGCTGACTTATATTGGAAATACATCTAAAATGAATGTTAAAATAAAATATGTTTATATAATTGTTGAAATTAAGAAGTAAACATTGACTTAGATCTTGAAATTAAAAAGTAAATATTAAATTTAAACAAGACATAATTAAATAGAGATTTAATAAATTGAATCTGAATACTGTACAAACATAGATCTGGATAAATTATACACAGTTTGGAGAGAAGAATGGGATATAAAGAATGAAAAAGTTTAAAAGGATATTGACAATAGAATAAAGGTCTAACATACACCTAGTCAGTTCCCAAAGGCAGAATAAAAAGAATGGAAGAGAGGTACTATTCAAAGTCTTGAGTGGGTGAAGACTTTCTCAAACTATTTAAAGGCTCCATTCTACAAAAATAGGAATAAATAAAAAGAAATCTACAAAATAAGAATGAACTCAGTACATTGTACCGATACTTCAGAATATCAAGTATTAAAAGATTTTTAAAACAGAAGAAAGAGAAAACATATCATCTACAGAGAAATGATTAAACTGACAGCATTATTAGTGATAAAGAAGGTCACTTCATAATGATAAAAAGGTATAAGAGTTCTAGACTTGAATTTTCCTAATAAAATAATCTCCAAATATATGAAACAAAAATTGGAAACTTGATAAAGATCCTATTAAAGTAATATATTTAAACACACCTCTCTTAATTATTGATAAAATAATTATCAACCAATAAAAATTAGTTTAAATGTAGAAAACTTGAACAAAATGTAATTTAATGGTTATACATAGAATAGTACATTCCACAATTAGAGAACACACGCTCTTTTCAAGCACACGTGGAACATTTATAAAAATCATCCATGCACAAGGCCATGAAACAAAGTTTTAAAATTTCAAAGAAATGGTATCATACTAAATTCTCTAACCACAGTGGAATGAAGCTGAAAATTAATAACATAAATCTCCACTAGAACATAGACGCACATTCACGTACACATTTGGAAGTAAGCACATTCTTTAAATTCTTCATGAATTGAATAAGTCATAATGAAGATTTAAGAAATACTCAGAACTAAACAATTATGAAAATAATACATACAGGATGACACAAAAATGAGTAGTACTCTGAGGAAAATTTATAGCTTCGAGTGTCTATATCAAAGTTTATAAAATCTGCATGGAAATAATGCCGGCAGGGATATTGGGAGGTATAGTATAAAAAATCCTTTGGTGGTAGTTCAATGCAGTCTCTTCCTAAGGAATGTTTTTAACTTTCACTCTTTGGTGCAATCCACATTCAGGAAAGTAAATTTGAGGAAAGACATAATATAAAAAGATGATGTGTATGTTAATAATTGATTTTTATTAATTAGTTGCATATATGTTATTTTTTAATAGCTGGAGAAACAAAAATTATGAGACCCTTTGTAGAAATAGATTAGGCAATGACTTATATGTTGAAAGGATGATGCAGACTATTAATGGAGCACCAAAGAATAAAGACGTTCAGTGTGACAAAATCATAAAGCAAGACAAAGGTAATTTATGTTCTGCTTGATAAACTACCCTGTTGAATTAATATGCATTTTGAGTCTGTCAATTAGTAAATGTTGAAATATATAAAGCAAAAATAGAAATAATTTGGCCACATCACAACAGTAGCTGGGTACTATGATCTACAGCTTTCAGAATTTGACTGGTAAGTTAACAAATAATAAATACAGATATAGAAGATTTGAATAACATAATTATCAATCTTGATTTTTATACAAACTATATCACAGAACTTTGTACTCTTCAAATGTTTAAGAAGCATTTATAGAAACTAACAGTTTATGTTACAAAGAATATCAACTGTAAGTAATAACATTTAAAATATTCCAGACACTATTCTAGGCCTTTCACATATATTAACTGATTTAATTCTCACAACATCCTTATGAGGTAGGTATTATTATATCCCTCCATATTATAGAGGAAGAAACAGACAAAGAGAAGTTAGCTAATTTGCCCAAGGTCACTCAGCTGGTATTGCAGACAATGTTACCCCTAGACAGTCTAGTTCTAGAGTCTGTGCTCTTAACTACTACACTTACTATCTTTCAATGTTTATAAATTAACAATCCTGAGACCACTGCATAGTCAAAAATCTGTGAAGTGTGACCAAAGAGGTAATTAAAAGAAAGGTTATAATCTTAATGGCCTTTGTTACTGAGCAAAACTATAAACTGGTTATTTAAAAAGATTAAAATAGACAAACTTCTAAGCAAGTGCTAAATCAAGAAAAGGGCAACTTATTAGCAGAAAAGCTTTGTGGCATCTTTACTTGTTCTTGACCCATTCCCCTCCCCAGTGTGGTGGTGGTCTTAAAGACAGCAGCCTGCCTTCCCAGTAAGAGACCCTGGCCTCTGGTTCTAGAGGGAGGAGAGCAGACCTTATTCTCAAGGAATTTGGTTTGTCTGTTTTACTCTGTCTGGGGGCTACCTGAAGGACTGACACAAGACACTAGTCTTTTTTTTTTTTTTTTTTTTGCCTGACTCATAACTCTCAGGTGGTAAAGCAATTGTGCATATCATATTCTTCAAAAATGTTATGAGGAAAATGAACAACTCACCTCTACTGAGGCAAGAGAATACAATTGAGTCAAACAAGAGACACTGAAAGCCTGGGAGAAAAAGCTAGGAAGAGAGTTTCTTTGGGAAATTAAGGTATTGAAAAATGCTTGCATATACAGAGGAATTTAGAAAGTCATGTGCATGCCTAGAGCAGGATGAGAGCTCAGAAAAGACTTAAAATATCCCAAACTACTTCTGACTGATCTCTGGGCTCAGTATAAGCAGGAAGTAAAGGCTAAGGCATGTTTTTAAACAACCTGGTTTAGCACTCAAGGAAGACCCCAATAGAGACCCAATCTGCAAAGACTGGTTGAGGTTTTTTTTTTTCCTTTTTTTTTTTGTTTCTTTTTCTTTTCTTTTTTTTCCTCTTTTTTTTTTTTTTTTTTTTTTAATTTGAGGAAGGGAAGAATACAGGTGTTCAAGGAAATCTCTGTCAGGACACTAGCTGACCCAAAGCTAAAAACCAGTACTTCTAAGATGAACATGACAGAGAATACAGACTATAACAATAGTTTTGAAACAGCACAACAAACCTTGAGGAGAGGAAGAATCAAATTTCCAGAGTTACCAAATTGTCATATGATATCATATATCAAGGATAAAAAGAAACAAAGTATGGCCCATTCAAAGAAGAAATTAACAGAAACTCTGCCTGAGGAAGTACAGACATTGAACTTACTAGACAAAGACTTTAGATCAATTGTGTTAAATATGTTCATAACACTAAAGGACACTATGGACAAAGATCTAAAGTAAACCAGTAGAATGCTATAAAAAAATAAAAAATCAATAAAAAGATAAAAATTATGAAAAGGAACCAAACAGAAATTTTGTAGATTAATAGTATAATAACTGAAATGGAAAAACTTGCCAGAGTTTTCAATAGCAGATTTGAGTGGGCAGAAGAAGGAAGCAGCAATTTTTAAAGATAAGTCAACTGAAATGATCTAGTCTGAGGAGCAGAAAGAAAAAAATGAAGAAACATGAACAGAGCCTGAAGGACTTGTCAGGTTCCACCAACCAGACCAATATATACAAAATGGGAATTTCAGAAAGAAGGAAGAACAGATAAAGGGGCAGAAAGAATATTTGAAGAATGATGGCCAAAAACTTCCTAGGTTTGATAAAAGACATAAACCTGCACATCCAAGAAGCTCAATAAACTCCAAGAATGATAAACACAAAGATATCTACACATTTTGAAACACATCATCAAACCATTGAAAGACAGAGAGTTTTTAGAGCAGCTAAAAAAACAGGTGACTCTTCACATACAAGAGATCTTCACTAAGATTCCACCGAGCAAAAACCTTGCAGGCCAGAAGTCAGTGGGATGACATACTTTAAGCGCTAAAAGAAAGATACTGTCAACTACTAATTCTGTGTCTTTCAAATAATCCTCATAAAGGAGAAATTAAATTGAATAACAAAATTAAATATTTTCTCATGAAGGAGAAATTGAAACATTCCCAGATAAACAAAAGCAAGGGAATTTAGCATAGTAGAACTGCCTTACAAGAAATCCTAAAGGGAGTCCTTCAGGCAAAAATGGAAGAAACACTAGATTCAGAAACATGAAGATATAAAGAATACTAGTAAAGGTAACTACATGGGTAAATACAAAAGGCAGTATTGTAATTGTGGTTTATAACTCCAGTTTTTTTGCAATATTTAAAATGCATAAAACAATTATAATTCTTTGCTAATGGGTATACAATGTATAAAGACATAATTTGTGACATCAACATATAGTGGGTGGGATAGAGGTATATTGGAGCATTTTTGTATGCTAATGAAGTAAGATAGTATTAATTCAAAATAGATTGTTAAAATTTTAAGAAATTAATTGTAATCCTCAAGGCAACCACACACAAAAAAAATAACTTTAAAATTACAGAAAAGATGAGAAAGGCATTAAAAAAATACACTATAAAAAGTCAGTTAAACACAAAAACGACAGTAATAGAGAAACTGAAGAACAACAAAGATATGACATAAAGAAGATAAATAGAAAAATGGCATAAGTCCTTTCTGAACAGTAATTACTTTAAATAAATGGATTAAACTCTCCAATTAAGAGGCAGACTGACAGGATGGTTAAAACATCTAAACATGATCCAACAATATGCTGTCTAACAGACTGCCTTTAGCTTCAAAGACACAAATTATGTTAAAAGTGAAAAGAAGTAAATAGTAACCAAAGAAAGTTAAGATGGCTTTACTAATATAAGACAAAATAGACTTTAGATAAAATTGTTACAAGAGACTAAGAACATTGTATATTGCTGAAAAGTTTCAATCCATAAAGAAGATATAACAATTATAGATATACATGCACTTAACAAGAGAGCCCCAAAATATATGAAGCAAATATTGACAAAAGCGAAGGGAGAAATAGTTCTATAATAAGAATTGAGACTTCATTACCTCTCTTTCAATAATGGACAGAACAATTAGATTATCAACAAGAAAGTAAAGGACTTGAATAACAGTATAATCTAGATATAATCTTCCATACTAAAACAGCAGAATAGACTTTTTTCTTCTACATTTCACATGGAAAACTCTCTGGGATACACCATTACGTTAGGCCACAAAACAAGAATTAATAAAATTTTAAATATTGAAATCTTCCAAAGAATCTTTTCTGACCACAATGTAATGAAACTAAAAATCTATAACAGAAGGAAAACTGGAAAATATACAAATATGTAGAAATTAAACAACACCCTTTTAAACTACCAGTGGGTCAAAAAAGAAAGCACAAGGGAAATTAGAAAATACTTTGAGATGAATGAAATGAAAATATAACAAACTTATGGGCTATAGTGAAGTAGTGCTTAGAGGAAAATTTATAGCTACAGATACATTAAAAAAGAAGGATCTCAAATCGTAACCTAACTTTACACCTTAAGGAACTAGGAAAAGAAGATAAAAATAAAACAAAAGCTATTAGAAGGAAGAGAATAATAAAGATTAGAGTGGAGGTAAGAAAAATGAGAATAAACAAAAGAGAAAAATCAATAGAATCAAAAGTTGGTACTTTGAAAAGATAAATAGAATTTACAAAACTTTAGATCAACTAAGAAAAAATAAGATAGAAGTTGCAAATTACTAAAATGAGAAATGGAAGCGGGGACAGTACTACTGTCTTTGCAGACATAAAATGGATTATAAAGGAATACTATGAACAATTGTATGTCAGTAAATTAGATAACTAAATGAAATAGACAAATTCCTAGAAGCACACAAATTGTGAAAACTGACTCAAGAAGAAATATAAAATCTAAACATGTATAACACGAGACTGAAGTAATAATCAAAGCCTTCCAATAAAGATCTGAAGACCAAATGGTTTCACTGGTGAATTCCACCAATCATATAAAGAATCAACACCACCAATCCTTAAAAAAAAAATTTTCCAAAAAATAGAAGAGAATACTTTGAAGCTTTTGAGCCCAACATTACCTTGATACCAAAGCCAGATAAAGACATAACAAGAAAACCACATACTAATATTACTTATTATTATTTAAAACCTTCAACAAAATACTAGTAAACTGATCCAGCTGCATAATAAATGGATTATATACTATATATCAAGTGAGATTTACCCCAGCGATGAGTGATTCAACATACATAAACCAATCAGTATAATACACATTAATAGAATGAAAGACCCCACATGTTATCAATTGATGTGGGAAAATTATCTGACAAAAAATCCAACATAGTCTCATGATAAAAAACATTCAGCAAACTAGGAATAGAAGGAAATTTCCTCAACTTGACAAAAGGTATTTATGAAAAACCCACAGCTAGCATTATATGCAACGGTGAAAATCTGGACATTTATCCTATAAAATCAGGAACAAAATGAGGATGCCTGCTTTCTCGACTGCCATTCAAAATTGCACTAGAAGCTATAGGCCAAGCAATTGGGCAAGGAAAAGAAATAAAAAGCATGAAGTTGGAAGAGAAGAAATAAAACTATCTCTATTCACAGATGATATGATATTTTTTGGAGTTTTTTAAAATTTATTTTTCAACTACAGTTGGCATAATATTAGTTTCGTGTGTAGAACGTAGTAATTAGATATTCATATAACTTACAGAATGATCACTCTAATAAGTCTAGTACCCACAGATAACATACATGATCTTAAGTATAGAAAATCCTAAGGAATCCATACAATGACTATTGGTGCTAATAAATACAGTAAAGTTGTAGAATACAAAATCAATACACAAAATTCAGTTGTATTTCTATACGCTACCAATGAACAATCCACAAAAGAAATTTAAAAAATAATTGCATTTGTAACAGCAGCCAAAATAATAAAATACCTAGGAATGAATTTAACCAAGAAGATGAAAGACTTGTACAATGATAACTACAAAACATTATGAACTTCAAAAGAGTTTCACTGTTTTTTATTTTCTCTCCCCTTAGGTGGGGCAGGATGGCTCAAGTGTGCTGGCGCTAGGTATTTCCCTTCCCTCAGGTCATTTAGGCCCTTAATAATACCCTAGTAGGTTTCTTCTGGTTATCTAGTTTCCCCTGAGGGCACACCTGGTTAAGAAGATAAGAGTGCTCTGGTGTATTTAAAAATGGTTCATTTTCCTCTTCCTCTGCCTGAACCATGAGGAGATTTTTTTTTTTTCCTGTGACTTACTGTAGGAATCTGGTTATATTCCTGGAGTTAAAGCTCACAAAATGTAGGGCTTCCCTATGACTGGACACCCTGGAGTTTTAACTCTCAGACCTGTCCACAGTCTCCAACCTCCAACCTCCAGCAACTCATCACACAATTCAGATTTTCCTACCCCAGCATTGATTCCCACAGTAGTTTCCACTCCTGAATCTCTGCTCCAATAAGCCACAATTCCCTATATTTGCTTGCCTGTTCATCTCTTCAGTCTTGGGGGCAGCAGTTTGCCCTGTGTCAGTATCTCTCTTTCAAACCCAAGATGAGTTGTTAATTTTCCAGTCTGTTCAACTTTTCACTTGTTCGTAGGACAGAATGGCGACTTCCAAGCTCCTTAACTGTGAAACTAGAAACTGCAAGTCTCATTTTCTTAACCTGAGGCTAGAATACTCAGGTGAATCTGCCAGATTCTTCTTTGTATATAGCTTGCCTTTACCATTCTTAATGTAGTTCCTTTCAATAGGCCACCTTAGATAAGGTGAGAAAACTCATTTCCCTGCACAGACATTTTCTGTTAGACCCTACTCCTGAAAGCTGCAGAGAAGCCATGATGGATAAAAAATATAGAGCAGCCCACTCACCGTGACCATGTTATCACTGGACATTCGGTGCCTAGCTTGTCAGCTGCCCTCAGTGGGTTAAACTCTATGTTTCCGAGCATATATTTATGCTCTTACTCTGTATTTTCCTTGTAAGTGGCTCATGTAAACTCAGAGAAGCTGAAGTCAGACTATGGACCAGACTACTCTGATTATCTTCTCCTGGGAATCCTAATCTACCAGTGGTGATTTTGTTTTCTTCTTATCCATCTGTGGTAGTGTTTGCTATTCCAGTTTTTGAAACTAGACAATATGTTGTAAAAGTATACATATGTCTGAGAGTCTTACATAGGGTTCTCTAAGAAGAAGCCTCTGAGAAAAGGACTTGAGTGTACATAATTTAATTTGGAGGTTGTCTTAAGAAATATTGGTAAGGGAGAAAGCAAGTGAGACAAGAAAGGGTAGGCAGCCAACAAAGTTTATATTATTTTTCAAATTACATCTCCTAGAGAACTCTGTAAGCCAGAGTTATCTTACCATGCTCCAACTTTCTAAATCATTGTTTGAGGGTGGATAGGCTTGTGAGTTCCTCAGCACTTGTGGCCTAATTTGTGGACATCCAAGTGGCCTTTGTAGCCAAAGAAATGCAGGTGCTAGCAGTTGGATATTGGCCAGTAAGATGTAACACAGAGTAGATATGGGTAGAACAACAGCATCTGCCACAGGAGAAAAACCTTTAAAACAGCAAGGGAATGACCAATCCAAAAGTTAGGAAAAGTGGGTACTTCTGTTGGAGGTAGCTAGAAGAAAGAAGGCTATGATAGGAGAGTGTTCAGGCGGCCTCTAAGCACCTGGGGATGTTTGATTTTTTTATTCTGGCTGGTAAGTACATGGTATTAATTTTTATACTGCACATGTATGTGCTATATACTCTTCAGTGAATGGTATAAATTTCACAATAAAAATTTTATTAAAGCAATAAAAGATACTTTATACTAAAGAATTTAGATACAGATCAAGTAAATATTAAGGTTTTATGGATCAGTAAAAATCATGTATCTTCATACTAATTTTGTATGAGACTGAAAGATTCAAGAGTTAGGGAGATGGAAATCAAAATATTACCTTTATTACTGAAAAAGTTAATTGAAAAATGTAGCCTTAAATCTGCAGCTAGGTGGACTTTCTATTTCTCCCCTCCAGAATAGATCTTACCAACAGTAGTTGGCACAGATAGACAAGCACAGATCCCTGTAGGAGTGAGAGCAGACTAGGGTGCATGCTTTCTGCAAGTGAGCAGACCTAACATAAGAAGCCAGAAGTGGCTGAACTGCAATTCCTGCTAAACTCTCTTGTGAGATTAGTTACTTCTCTTTCCCTGGTGATGAGTGAGTGAAGGACATAGGCCAGAAGTGTTAATTTAGCTGAAGTTCTCTCTGTAAAGATTCATAAGAAGTGAGGAAAAAATTTCTCATTTAACAGTATACATATAGTAATTTATGATAAAAGTGGAATTTCAAATTAATGGATAATTCAATAAATGTATTAATGTTCTTGGCTAACTTTTGAAAATACAATGAAATCCTACAGTGTTGTAGATTTCATAAAATCAGTTTGTTTTCTATATATATTATACAACAATAAAAAGTCTTTTATAAAAGTGTATGATATGAGCTCATTTTATTTAGAATATACATATGTATACAAATACATATATGTGTGAATATGGAAAGACATACACCAAAATATTAGCAGTCATTATCTCTGGGTAATGGAAATACAAGTCATTTACCTTTTTTGTTTATTTGTTTATAGTGATTATGTCTTATTACTCAGCTAAAGAGTAAAATTATTTTTCCGTAAGTGTTATGTAGTCAGTTGCTATACTCTTATAGTCTGAATTAAACTGATAGAAACAACATTTTAACACTTATAAAAACTATTTAGGCATATCTTAAACCCCAAAATGCTCAAAACACAGGTATAGATGGGCATACTTTTTCCGATACTAGTTAAAATAGCTTTCTTTAATAGTATATAACAATACAAAATTGGGAGGCTGCAATCATTAATTATTTATTATTCCATCTTATACATGATATATATGGCATGTGGTTTGAGATTGTCTATTTTTTAGATTCATTTATTCAAATAAACAAATATAACAATGGTGGTGAAGTAAAATTACCAATGTTATTTGTTATCTTCAAAGAAGAAAATTTGAAATCACCCTAACATTTTAGATTGCTTATTTATAAAGTGTATTTATTTATGTAGCAAATATTTTATTAGTGCCATGTAACAATATATTCCTATATGCCCAACTTACTAAACTTTCAGTTAAAGGAAGAAAAGTTTAGGTAATTCAGTGTTCAAAGATATAATTTCTTTCTATGGTCTTTTACTTCATGAACATGGAAATTCTTTCTAATTCAGCAAAATGTACTAGGTATTTATTCTGTGTGACTTTACTAGATAATATTAAATTCAATAAGATAGAAATATTATTATGAAATGTGAGTTAACATTCCTATTAATTGAAACTCTTGTTAAACATTAGAGATCCTTCATTTTACATTATGAAAATAAAGTTCTAACAATGAAGTAGTTGCATTTATTAGATCCAGATGCTGTTTTTATTTTCAAGGAAAGGAATACTTTCTTAAATCACTGTACTTTAACTGAAATAAAGTAAGTTTAGCATGTAAGAATATATTGTTACGTGGTCATTGATAAAATAATTGCTTTGTAAGCCATTTATTGTTACATCAGCAATGAAGGGGTGGGAATTTTTTTTTTTTAATTTGGAGATAAATACATTTATCCGATTTTTGGAGACCATTGTTATATTGGCTTATTTTCAAGAGAAGGTAATAATAATACTGCTCTACAAATTTTTTGAGAACAGAGTCTGTCATTTTCTCAACTTATGTATGATCTTTTCACAAGTATATAGAAAATGTTTCTTGCTAAAAATAGAATTAGGTAATTATAAATAAAAAGTTTTGTAGAATATAACATGTTATATGTTAACCATAAGTAAAGTAACATTAAAATCTTGTTATAACATGGTTGTCTGGGTCCAAATCAAAGAAGCCCTGTATTAAAAGACTGATTAGATCATGCTGCACCAGCTTGCAGTATAGGTGAGGAAGGTATGGGGATTAGAAAGGAAAATAAAAAGTGAGAATAATTTGGAGCTATCACTAAAACATTAAGGTGTTTGTAGATACTGAAAGTGTGATGGCTAAGGATTTCTTAAGGTTGTTTCATGATTTTTTTTTTTCATTTTTATCCACTTCTGCGATTGTTGTAAAACTACTTTTTTTTCTAGACAGTAGATATTCTTATCTTAGATTTTGCCATAATTAGTTATGTATAACCTAAATATTAGAATTTTCTATAAAGTAACTTTTACCTTTCTGCCTCTATTTAGGCATAATGGCTACTACTTGGGATTTGTATGATTCTTATAATGCTCTGGAACTTTCATCTGTACCAGTAAAACAATCTACAATTGATTCAAGTAGTAAAGCAAATGTGCCTTCTAAAGATCGGGACCAAAGAGGGCCAGGAAGTACTACAGACAAAAGTAAAATTTCATTTATTTCATTTTTTTTTGAATGAAGTTTTCACATAACATTTTAAATAAATGTTTTTTTAGCAGTTACAATATTTTCTTTCAATGGAACATGAAAAATATTTTTGTGTCTATATTCATGAGAGATTTGTTAAGAATTTTTGTGTCTATATTTTTGAAGGATATTGGTCTGTATTTTGTTTTGTACTTTGTCTCGTTTTGGAATACTAACTTCATAAATTGAATTAGAAAGTTTTCCTTCCCTCTCTATTTTCTGGAAGAAAATATGTAGAATTCGTGTTAATTCTTTAAATTTCTGGTAGAATTCTCCAGCAAAATCATCTGTGCCTGGAGATTTTTTTTGCAAGGGGATAGTTTTTACAATTACAAATTCAATTTCCTTAAATTTTAAAATGTGTTGGATAAGTTGTAGTTTGTATTTTTAGAGTAATTGCTTAATTTTATTTAAGTTGTCAAGTTTATGTATGCAAAGTTGTTTGGCGTATTCCTTTATTATCCTTTTGATATCGACAGGGTTCGTATTATCTCCTGTTTCATTCTTGAATTTGGTATTTAGTGTCTTTTCTCTTTTTGTTTTTGTCTGTTTTACTGGAGCTTTGTTAATTTTATTGATCTTCTCAAAGAACCAGCTGTCCATTTCACTGATTTTTTTCTAGTTTTCTGTTTCCAATTTCATTGATTTCTCTTCATATCTTTCCTATTTCCTTCCTTCTGATAGCTTTCAGTTTATTTTGCTTTTCATTTTTCGGTTCTTGAATTAGGAGCTTATATTATTGATTTGACACTTTCTCCCTTTTCAAATATACAGTTAGTGCTATAAAATTTTCTCTCAGCACTGTTTTAACTGTCTCCAAAATTTTAATATGTTGTGTTTTTATTTTCGTGAAATTAAATATTTTTTTAAGATTTCCCTTAAGACTTCCTCTTTGACACACAGATTATTTAGAGGGTATTTTATAGATTCTAAGTGTTTAAAGTTGTTCTGTTATCTTTTCATCAGTAATTTCGTTTGATTCTATTGTAATTGGAAAACATACTATGATTTTTCTTTTTTTAAATGTGTTAAGGTTTGTCTTATAGTCCAGAATATGGTCTATCATGATATACATTCCAAGGGCACTTGAACAAAAGATGTATTTGGCTGCCATTGGGTGGAGTGCTATATAAATGTCAAATCAGATGTTTTCGATTGGTGTGTTCTTGGGTTCTTTAATATCCTGAGTGATTTCTGTCATTATTACAACAAATTTTAGATTTGTCTGTTTCTCCTTTCAGTTCTATAAGTCTTTTAAAATTAAAAAAAATTCTTTTATTCAATTACAATTGACATTCAATATTATCTTAGTTTAAGCTATACAGCATAGTGGTTAGACATTTATATAACTTATGAAGGAATTCTCCCGATAAGTCTAGTACCCACCTGGCACCAGACATAGCTATTATAATATTATTGACTATATTCCCTATGCTGTACTTTACATCCCTGTGACAATTTTGTAATTGCCAAATTGTACTTCTTAATCCCTTCACTTTTTACACTCAACTCCCTAACCCCACTCCCATCTGGCAGATACAGTTTATTCTCTGTTAACTATGAATTTGTTTCTGTTCTGATTGTCTTTTTCTGTCTTTTTTTGTCTGACTTATTTCATTTAGCATGATACCCTCTAGATCCATTTATGTTGTTGCATATGATAAGATTTAATTCTTTTTTATGGCCAAGTAATATTCCATTGTCTATATATATAGCACATCTTTTTTATCCAATCATCCTAAGTGAAATAAGTCAGACAAAGAAAGACAAATATATGATCTCAT
>NW_011888932.1:4790539-4857881 GCF_000151845.1 Pteropus vampyrus | reverse complement strand
ACACCACACTTTCATTATCTAATCATCATCTACCAATGAACATTTAGGTTGCTTCCATATCTTAGCTATTATATATGAAATGTCTTTCTTTATCTCTTGTTATAGCCTGTGTTTTAAAGTCTATTTTATCTGATAGAAGTATTGCTACTCTGGCTTTTTTTTTCACTTCCATTTGCATGAAATATCTCTCTCTGTATTTTACTTTCAGTCTGTGTGTATTTTGATTTGAAGTGGGTCTCTTAAAGACACTATACGTGTGGGTCTTTTTTCTTACCCATTCAGCCACAGCATGTCTTTTGATTGGAGCATTTAATCCATTTACATTAAAATGATTATTTATAGACGTTTAGTTATTGCTTTATTGTTATTCATATTTATGTTCTTGCCTCTCTCTTTCTTGTTAAAGAAGTCCCTTTAATATATCTTGTAATACTGGTTTGGCGGCGAAGAACTCCTTTAGTTTTTTTTCTTGTATGGAAAGCTCTTTATCTGTCTTTCAATTCTAAATGACAGTTGTGCTGGGTTGAGTAATCTTGATTGTAAATCCTTGCTTTTGAATATTTTGAATATTTTGTGCCAAGACCTTTTGGCCTACAAAATTTCTGTTGAGAAATCAGGGGATAGTCTCTTCTGGGAGCTTCCTTGTAGGTAAATAACTGCTTTTTTCTTGCTACTTTAAAGATCTTCTCTTTTTGTCTTTAACCTTTGGCATTTTAATTATGATGTGTCTTGGTGTGGGACTCTTTGGGTTCATCTTGTTTGGGACTCTCTGAACTTCCTGGCTAATCTACTGTTGATTCTATCTAATTTTGTCTTCATTTCAGTTATTGTATTCATCATTTCTGACTGGTTCTTTTTTATGGTTTCTATCTCTTTGTATGCGTTCTCACTGATTTAACCTATTCTTCCTCGAAGTTCGTTGAGTATTCTTATAACCAATGTTTTGAACTCTAAAGTAATACATTTTCATGTTTTTAATCCACTTAGGTTTTGATAATTTGTTACAGCATTAATAAAAAATTAACACAGTGGTGTAATAGTCCTATAAAGCAATAATCAGATCAGACCTTCATCTAAAGACTGATAATCTTATTTTAATTGAAATAAAAATGTATAGAGATAAAAATTACCTCATGAGGTTATCTTTGCTTATCTTCTGAAAACTACATTTTTTGAGTGATTAAGAATTTCAAAATGAGGTAATATATGTATATCTTGCATGTGCTTGGTACATAAAGGATATTCAATGAGTATCTATTGTGGTTGTTGAGTACTGGAAGAAAACAAATAGTAATGACAAAATGTCATTTTAAAAATATTTAGAATGCATGAATCATGTAATATTATTTGGATTATTTTATCATTACATCATTTTCTGTGTTTTACAGATAGTGAAGCTAGTTCTCTAATGGATATAGAAAATGTAATTCTGGCTAAAATGCATGATGATGAAGAAGACCACTCAGATGCAATATTTAAATCTGAAAAGTTTCATCAGGACTTATTTTTTATGGAACGAGTTCTAATGGAAAATATATTTCAGCCAAAACTTGCAGCTTATCGTCAGCTTCCTGTTTTAAAAGGTATTTTAAAAAATAATCACACTTAAACAAGCTCAAATAATTTTTAAAAATTTAATAGCGTTATTAATTATTTTTAAATGTAACATCTACACTAGGTTATCACTTATTAGAAGATATGTTTATGTAGTTTTCAGCACTAAACAAGAGAGTAGCAGTAGAATTTAGGTTAGAGATTCCATAATAAGAGGTAGTCCCTTATATTCAAAACTTCATAAGCATCTGTGGCTCCTTTGTCCCTGCATTGAATTATTCTTATTCAAACTTCCTTTCTATTGCCCATGATACTTTCCAGGTTCTGGCTTTTATTACCTCTTCCTAATTTTATCGCAGGGTCATTTTTCCTGTTTTCATTGCTAATATCCCATCTCATGTGTTCTCAGAATATTTTGAAGGGTTCTAGAGATTATCTAATTCAACCATTCAATATTTTAATGAAGAAAATGAAGGCTTTAGAAACTTTCTAAGGTTACATAGTCTATGACAAAGCTAGGCATCCAACCAAGGTCTTTTGATCCCATTCCAATTCTCTTTCCATTCTGCCATCCTGGCATGTTGATATATCATAAACATAGGTTTGAACATGGCATTTAATTGCTAAAAAAAAATCATCAGTACCTTCTCATTGCCTAGGATAAATTACAAACTTCATATGTATTGTACAAAGATATTTGCAGTCTTGCCACAGACTACTTTATCTCACTGTATTACTTCAGAAACCCTAAAACTTAGCTGTATTAGGCTTACAGAACCCCAAACAGAACCTAAACGTTCCTGCCTTATGTACCTTTAGTTAGAATATGCTTGACAGTCAGTCCACTCTTGTACCCATCTCATCTTTGCCTATTGTATTTCCAGCTTTCATGTAAGGGCAAACTCCTTCATGAAATCTTTCTTAATCCTTCAGGTCAAAATTGAATTTATGTATGCCTACAGCAAAAAAATTAGGTTACAAAATAACATGTGTAACAAATAGTTGTAAACTTTTTGCGTACATACATCCAAGAACATAAAAAAAAATGTTCTTTCTCTCATATTAGGTTGATATTTAAAATTTTTCATCATATATGTAAACTTTCATCCTATATTTAAAGTTATAAGGTTGAAATTTACTTAATACTATGCATTTCGACATTTTAAAAACAAAACTGTTGGTAGATTACTTCTTTAAATATATCTAAGAAATAGAAATATGATACAAAAATTTTTAATGAGGTAAGATTTACATACAATGAAGTATAGATATTTTAACTGCAGTTTGAAATATTTTGAAAATATATAAGCCAGTGTAACTAATACCCTAATCAAAATAGAAAATATATCCATCAATCTCATATGTTTCTTTATGTTGTTTTCCAGTTAAACCTTACCCCCCATAGAAGGCATTGACCTGATTTCTCTCACCATAAATGAATTGTTTTAGTATATCATATAAGTGAGTTCATATAGTAAGCATTTTTTTATATCTGGCTTCTTTCACTCAACATAATTATTTTGAGATTTATCTAGGTTGATGTGTATATAAGTAGTTCACCTTGTTTCCTGAGTATTATTCCATTTTATGAATATACTATAATGATTTATATGGTCATTCACTTGTTGATGGATACCTGGAGTGTTTCCAGTTTTGAGCTATTATGAATAAAGTTTCTATAATCATTTTTGCATGTCTTTTTGTGGACATATGTTTTAATTTCTCTTGGGTAAATACCTAGAAATAGAATTATTGGGTTATTTGGTAAATGTATGTTTAACTTTTTTAGAAACTGCAAAATATCTTTCCAAAGTACTTGTACGATCCCACAGGCAATGTTCAAGAGTACCAGTTTCTCCACATTCTTGATAACACCTGATGTAGGTAATCTTTTTAGTGTCCTAAAAATTAAACATGATGAATACTTGTTCATGTGCTTTCATTTGGTAATTTGTATATCTTCTTTTGTGTAATGTTTGGTCAAGTCCTTTGATTATTTTAAAACTGAGTTGTCTTTTAAAAATCAAGTTATAGGAGCTTATTTTATATATTCTGGATACAAGCTCTTTGAAAGATACATTGCGGCTATCATTTCTAACTTTATGGCTTGCTAATATATATGTCTTTTGACAAGCAGAAGTTTTAAATTTTGGTGAAGTCTTATCTACCAGCTTTTTCTTTTGCAGTTAATGCTGTCCACGTCCTCTCTAAGAAATCTTTGCTTGCCTTAAGGTTGCAAATATCTTTGTCTTGTTCCTGAACTTAGAATGAAAACATTCAATATTTCATTGTTAAATATGATGTTAGATGTAGTTTTTTTGTAGGTGCCTTTTATTGTTTTGAAGAAATTTCCTTCTCTTTCTAGTTTCCTAGACAACTTTAAAGATAAATGGATATTAAATTTTGTCAAAACTGTTTCCTACAACTATTAAAATGATCATACATTTTATTCTCCTTTAGTCTGTCAATGTGGCCAGTTTCATTGCTTGATTTTCAAATGTTAAAACAAATTGAATTCCTCTGGTTATACCTCACTTGGGTACATTGTGTTATCCTTTTTATATATGGGCGAATTCAATTTTCTAATATTCTGTTGAGAACTTTTGCAACTGGGTCCATGCAGCATATTTTTTTTGTAATTTTCTTTCCCTGTAAAGTCCTTGAAAGATTTTCTTATCAATGTTATGATAGACATATAAAATAAGTTTTGGAAGTCTTCTCTCATTATCTATTTTAAAAATATTATATATTATTTTCCTTTAACTGTTTGATAAAATTTACAAGTGAAATCATCTGGAACTGAGTTTTTTTTATGGGGAGTTTTCAAATTACAAATTTATTTTTTTGACAAATATAGGGTTATTCTATTTCTACTTGTGTCAGTTTTGGTAATTTGTGAGAAATTTACCTATCTTGTTTATGTTGAAATTATTTGCATAAAGCTGTTCATAATATCTTCTCCTTAAATTCCATCTCTTAATATCTGTAGGATTTAGAGTGATATCTTCTATTTCATTCTCGATATTGGTCATTTGTGAATTTTCTCTTCTTTTTTGTTATTCTAGTTGGGCCTTTTTCAATTGCATTAACCTTCAAAAAACATTACCTGGCCTTGACTTTCTCAATTTTTTGTTTGCTTTTTAAAACACTTCAGTTATTTCCATTTTTACATTTGTGTTTTTCTTCTACATTGTGTTTATTTATTTTTTATGCTTAAGATGTTTATTTATTTTAAAAAATTTAAATTTATTTATTTATTAATTATTATTATTTTTTTTATGGTGACGAAATCCAGAAGTTTCAACTGTATACTTTAACAGTAAGGTATATATATATTTACACTGTGTGTTCACCTCCCATGGTTAGATTCGTTTCTGCCATCACATATTTAACCCCCTTTACCCCGTCTACCTAGCCCCTTTTTCCTCCTCCTGCCCTCTAGTCTATTACCACTAGTCTATAGTCCATGTCCATGAGTCTCTGTTTGTTTGTCCTGTTCCTTTGTTGCATTTAGGTTTATATCCCACATATAAGTGATATTGTGATTTTCAACTTTTTCTGTCTGGCTTATTTTGCTTAGTATGGTTATTTCAAGGTCCATCCATGTTGTTGCAAATTTTAGTATTTCATCTCTTCTTATGGCTGAGTAATATTCCATTGTATATATGTACCACAGCTTCTTTAGCCAATCGTCTGTCGTATGTCCTGGCCACTGTGAATAATGCTGCTATGAACATCGGTGTGCAAATATCTTTTTGGATATGAGATTTCAAGTCTTTGGGGTAAATACCCAGTAGAGGGATTGCTGGATCATATGATAGATCAATTCTTAGTTTTTAGAGGAACCTCCATACTGTTTTCCATAGCGGCTGTACCAATTTTAGTCCCACTAGCTTCTTAAGATAGAAAGTTGGATCACTGATTTCACATCTTTTTTCTTGTCTAAGACAGGCATTTAATACCATAAATTTATCTATAAATTTATGCTATTATATATTTATCTATAAATACTGTCTTAGCTGCATCCCGCATATTTTGATATCCTTTGTTTTTAATATTATTCTGTTAATAATAATTTCCTATGTGGGTTTTTCTTTGGCCCATAGTTTAGTTAGAAGTGTGTTGTTTAATTTCTAAGTTTTGAGTAATTTTTTAGCTATCTCTTTTTTATTAAATTCTAATTTAACACTGGTGTGGTGGTCAGAGGATATATTGTATATGATTTCTATCCTTTGAAATTTATTGAGATTTTTTATGTCCCAGCATATGGTGAATGTTCTATACTCAAGAAGATTGTGTATTCTGTTGTTATTTGATGTGGTATTCTTTAAATGTTAATTATGTCAAATTGGTTAATAGTATTTTTCAAATTTTTTATTTTTATTGAGTTTTTCTTGATCCAGTCTATCATTAATGCGAGAGTAATGTTAAAATCTCTAATTATGATTATTGATTTGTTTATACTTTCCTTTAGGTTTATTAATTTTGCTCTGTATATTTGAGAGCTTTATTTATCAGGTACATTTAAACTTAAAATTGTTCTGTCTATGGATGCTACCCCTTTTTAAAATCATTATTTATACTTTTATCATTAGGAAATGCCTAAATTTATTCTGGTAATATTCTTTGTCTTGAATTTTAATTTGTATTATATTAATATAGCCACACTAGCTTTCTTATTGCTATTATTTGTGTGGTAGATATTGTTCCTTTTACTTATAACATTTTTATTTTGTTTAATGTGTATCTGTTGTAAACAATGTATATTTTGTCTTTATTTTTTTACTCAGTCTAGCAATCTCTACTTTTTTGAACTTTTATCTCTGCCTTCTCAACTTAGCTAGATTACTGTATTTTGCTCCACTTACTTCCTGGCACTGTGGTCAAATAATTGTACTAGGCTGAAAGTGAGGTTAACCATGATGTTCACAGTTGTGCAATGCTTATTGTTTAATGCCTGAAAACAGTTACCTCATGTTTCAATTCCAGTTTTATATTTATTTATGGTAGAAGGGCAAGTCTAATACAATTAATCCATAATGACTGGAAACCTACCATAGCAATGTAGAATCCATCATTGGTCATTTTAAAATAATGAAATAATACTTCTGCTTTTAGGTATAATGTAGATAATTATGAGACCACAGGACAGGGAGATTATTATGAGACCACAGGACAGGGAGATTAATTGTAGCAGAGTATGATCTTTTGCTTATTTGATAACACATAGTTAAGAGCTCAGAGAGGCTGAGGTGACTAGAATTGGTGAGATAGGGAATCAGATAAGAGGGAGCTATGCAGAGGAAAAACTGCATAAATATGTTATTGAGTCTTTGTTAGGGTAAAACTCCAGAAAATAAGTAAAGAACAACCACCACGGAGTTATAAGATAAACAAGTCTCACAGTTCACACAGGACTGGGGGACATTTGAATTCTGACTGGCAATAGGGAGAGACCCTTAACATTAAGGTTAGACTAACCCTAGAGTAAAGGCTAGTCTAAGACCACCCTCCCTCAACAAACAACCCTTTAGGAAAAATCTTAAACAATTAAGATCTGAAAGTATGTTAACTGCTTCCAAAAACAATCTTTAACACAGTATAAAGGAAGAAAACACAATCCAGACTTTCAATACTGTAACATTTACAATGTCCAGCATCCAACAAAAAAATTACTAGTCATTTGAAGAAGCAGAAAATTGTGAGCCACATTATGTGAAAAATCAGTTAATAGAAACAGATGAAAAGGTGGCCAAGATTGTGGAAAATCAGATAAGGACTTTTAAAAAGCTATTATACCTAGAATAGTCAATACAATATTGAAGGAGAAAAACAAAGTTTGAAGATTGGCACTACCCAACTTCAAGATTTATTGTAAAGCTATATTAGTTAAGACAGTGTGGTTATTAGTGAAAGAATAAACACATAGGTTAATGGAATGGAATAAAGAGTTCCCAAATTCATCCACATAAATATAGTCGATTGATCTTTGACAAAAGTGGAAAGGCAATACAATAAGGTAAAGATAATCTTTTCAACAGATAGTACTGGAAGAATTGGACATTTACAGGCAAAATAAAGAATTTAGACACAGACCTTATACTCATCACAGAAATTAACTAAAAATAGATTATAGATTCAATGTAAAATGCAAAACTATACAACTTCCAGAAGACAACACAAGACAGATCTAGATGACTTTGAGTATGGCGACGGATTTTTTGATTTACCACCAAAGGTATGATCCATTGAAAGAAATAATTATTAAGTTGTACTTCATTAAAAACAAAAAAAACAAAAAAACAAACAAAAAACTGCTTCATGAGAGATATTTTCAAGAAAATGAGAAGTCAAGTCATAGACTGGAGAAAATATTTGCAAAAGACATATCTGATAAAGGACTCTTATCCAAAATATTCAAAATCTCTTAAAACTGAACAATAAGAAAACAATGTGATTTAAAAATAGCTAAAAATCTTAACAGGCACTTCACCAAAGAAATATACAGATAGCGAATAACTATATAAGAAGATGCTCAATATCATATGTTATTAGGGAATTGCACATTAAAACATTAATGAGACACCATTAGCACTTGTTAGAATGCCCAAAATCCAAATACTGAAACTATCAAATGCTGACAAGGATGTGGAGTATCAAGAATTCTCATTCAATGCTGGTGAGAATGCACAATGGTTCAGCAGCTTTGGCAGATAGTTTAGCAGTTTCATGCAAAACTAAATATACTGTTACCATATGGTCCATAATAGTACTCCTTGGAATTTACCCAAAGGAGCTGAATAATTATATCCACACAAAACCTGCACACAGATGTTTATTAACAACTTTATTGATAATTGCTAAAACTTTGAAGCAACTAAGCTGCCTTTTAGTAGGTGAGTGAATAAACAAATTGTGGTATATATAGACAATGGAATATTATCCAGTACTGTAAAGAAATGAGTTATTAAACCATGAATGGACACAGAGAAAACTTAAGTGTATATTACTAAGCAAAAGAAGCCAATTTGAAAAGACTGCATAATGTATGTTTCCAACTGCATGACAGTCTGGAAAAGGCAAAAGTGTGGAGACAGGAAAAAGATCAGTGGTTATCAGAGATTAGAGAGTTAGGAAGAATGAATAGGCAATAGCAATAAAACTATTCTGTGTGATACTACAATGTTTAAATCCATAGAATGTACATCACCAAAAGTGACCCCTAAGTCTACGGCCATGCCACCCTGAACAAGCCTGATCCTGTCTGATCTCGGAAGCTGAGCAGGGTCGGGCCTGGTTAGTACTTGGATGGGAAACTGCTTAGGAAGACCAGGTGCTGTAGGCATAAAAAATATAAAATAAGGGAGTGTAAACGGAGAAGGTCCTTGCAATCTGTAAGATCAATCAAAAGTTGCCTCACCTAAAAAAAAATCATTATTGCCCAAAGTCCATAGTTCATAATGTGAACTATGGACTTTGGGCAATAATGATTTGTCAATGTAGCTTCATTGACTGTAACAAAGGTACCATTAGTACAGAATGTTGATTTTAGGGAAGGCTGTGCATATATCTGAGTTTTAGTATACTTTGCAGTGAACCTAAAATTGCTCTAAAAATAGTCTATTAAAGAAAAAGCTATTTAAAATATGCTTAAGTATTTAAAAGAAAATAAGAATATGAGAAAAGTAATGAAAGCTACGTGTAAAACCAAAAGAAATTTCTAGAGCTGAAAAATATCATACTTGAAATAAAAAATTCACTGGATGGGCTTAAGTATACTGAAAACGGCAGGTCAGTGAACTTGAAGACAAAGCAATAGGAACATTCTAAACTGAAGTACAGAGGGAAATAAAGCTAAAAGAAATAGAGGCTCAGTGATCTGCGTCTCAAGATCAGTCATGTGATTTAACATATATATAATTGAAATTGTAGTAGAGTAGAAAAGAGAGGAGGAGCAGAAAAATATTTGAAGAAAGAGTGGCTAAAAATTTTCCATACTTGAAAAATCTTTAAGCCAACAATTACAAGAAGCTTGATGAAACTAAAGCAAGATAAACACAGTAAAAAACACATTGAGAAATATGGTAAGTAGTATGTCAAAAAATCTTAAAAGTTGCCAGGAAAAAAGACATTACATTCAGGGAAGAAAGCAAATAATGCCCTTATTTCTCAATAGAATCCAGAAGAAAATGCAATGACATTTATACTCTGCTGAAAAATTCTACACCTATACAAAATATTTTCCAAAATTCAATGTGAAATAAAAACATGTTCAGACAATCAAAAGCTGAGAGAATTTGTTTCCAGCAGACCAGCATTGCAAGACATATTAAAGGAAGTTCTTCAGGCTGATGGAAAATAATAATAGAAATTAGGATCTACACAGAGGAATGAAGAGTGCTAGAAATGGAAAGTGTGAGTAAAAGTAAGAGACATTTCCCACCATTTTAAATTTCTTTAAAGATAATTAAATTGACAAGATGGTTCTAAATTTTATATGGCAAAGCAAAGGACCTAGAATAACCAAGTCAATTTTGAAAAAGAATGAAGCCGAAGGACTTACCCTCCCTGATTACAAATGACTTACTATAAAGCTACGGTAATCAAGGCAGTGTGGTATTTGTCTAAGAATAGACATAACAGAATAGTAGGTCCTGAAATAATCACAGATCTATATGATCAATTGATTTTTGACAAACACGCTGAGGTGATTCAGTAGAAAAAGGCTGATTTTAAATAAATGGTGCTGAAACAATTTGGATAATGGATCCTGGGGTGACAGACTCCAAGGAGTAGCACGTAATCGCCAAGAAAATGTAGGCATGTGTACTATAATGGACAAAGCAGTAACCTGCATAATCTGATTTGCAGAGGTCTATGGCATTAGCTATTTGATCATGATATCCTTAGAAGATAAATAGGCAGGTGGTATATTAGTTTGCTAAGGCTGCCATAACAAAATACCACAAATTGGGTGGCATAAACAACAGAAATTTACTTTCTCACAGTTCTGGAAACAGGAAGTCTTAGATCAAGGTTCCAGGAGGTTTGGTTTCTTCTGAGACCTCTCTCCTTGGCTTGTGTATGATCACCCTCTTAGTGCCTCTTTACGTGGTCTTTTCTCTCTGTTTGTGCATACATTGTGTTTCTCAGTATGTCTAAGTTTCCTCTTCTTATAAGGATACCTGTCATATTAGATTAGGACCCATATTAATGGCCTTATATTAATTTTATCACCTCTTTAAAGTTCTTGTCTCCAAATACCATTACATTTTGAGGTACTGGAGGTTAGCGTTTCAGTATATGAATTTTGGGAAGACGTAACTCATCCTGTAACAGGCAGTCTCTTTCTAAATTTTCACTCGATCTGTGTGAGCGAAACAGTTCTAGGTCAAGTGAACAAAAGTGTAACTTGAAATACCAACATAAGTCATACCCCCTTAACCAGTTCCTAGACTTGAGCCAGAACTATAGACCCAAAACTTCTTGAATGAAATCTGGGTCCATTTCAGAAGTTATCTCAATTCACTGCCAAAAATATACACTGTTAATATTTTCCCCAAAGGTCCCAAAGCAAAGTCTTTGCTTTGGGGAAAAGGAAATAATCAGAAATTTTAGGGATTACTGGACACTGGCTCTAAATTGACTCTAACTCCAGGAGACCCAAAACATCACTGTGGTCCACTAGTCAGAGAGTAAGAACTTATAGAGGTCAGGTAATCAACGAAGTTTTAGCTCAGATCCATCTCACAGTGGGTCACTGAACCCCTCCTGTGGTTATTTACCCTGTTCTAGAATGTATTCTTGGAAGAGAAGTAATCCAGCAACTGGCATAATTCCCACATTTGATCCTTGACCTGTGGAGTGAGTGTTATTATGGGAGGAAAGGGCTCAGCAGAAGCCACTAGAGCTGCCTTTACCTATGAAAATAGTAAATCAAAGCAGTACACATTTCTTGAGGGAATTTGGAGATTAATTCTATCGTCAAGGACTTGAAAAATTCAGGAGTCTTGATCTCACTACATCTCCGATTTAACTAATCTATTTGGCTTGCATTGAAAATACATGAATCTTGGAGAATAACTGGATTATTGTAAACTTAACCATGTGGTGACGCCAATTGCAGCTGCTGTTCCAGATGGGGTTTCATTGCCTGAGCAAATTAATATGTTCTCTGGTAACTGGTGTGTAGCTATTGATATGGTGATTTTTTTTTTTTTTTTTTTAATACTTGTTGGTAAAAACCACCAAAGCCATTTGCTTTCTGCTGGCCAGGCCAATAATACACCTTCACTGTCCCACCTCAGGGGTATATCAACTCTTCGGCTTTATGTCATAATTTAGTCTGCAGGAAAGTTTCCCTTCAATAAGACATCTCACTGGTCCATTACATTGATGATGTTATGCTGACTGAACTAGTGAACAAGAAGTAGACTTATTGGTAAGACATTTGCATGTCAGAGGATGAGTAATAAATCTGACAAAAATTTCAGGGGCCTCATCGAAATTTCCACTGGTCCAATTGTGTGGATTATGTCAAAATACACCTTCTAAAATGAAAGATAAGTTGTTGTATCTGGCCTCTCTTACAACCAAAAAAGAGGCACAATGCCTGGTGGACCTCTTTGCATTTTGGAGGTAACATATTTCTGTTGCATTTGTTGCATGACTTAACAAGCTACTAGCTTAGAGTGAGGCCCATAACAACAGAAGATTCTGCAACAGGTCCAGGCAGCTATTCAGTGTGTCCTGTCACTTGGGCTGTATGAACCAGCAGATCTAATGGTGCTGGAAGTGTCAGTGGTAGATAGAGATGGTGTTTGGACCCTTTGGCAGGTATAGGTATAGAGGACAACAATCTTTTTATTTGGTTTGATTTTAGAACCGGAACCTGAAGAGCCTGAAGACTTTTTAGAAGGTGAAATACTTGAAGAGGTAGAAGAAGAGGTTAAGAAGGAAGAAGAAGAAGAAATAGAAATAGGTGCAGAACAATCAACAATACCAGCCAATTTGGAACGACTTTGGTCCTTCTCCTGTGACTTAACCAAAGGCCTTAATGTGAGCAGCCTTTCCTGGAATAAAATAAATCCAGTAAGTTATTGAATATTTCTAGCACTTACGGGCAATTGTCAAGTACTAATGAAGATTTTTACAATTGACAATTCTGTTTCTAGCATTAGGGCAATTGTCAAGTACTAATGCAGATTTTTTTTTCTCTGATATTAGGCAAGGTATTTAAATTGACATAACTCCCAATTTTAAAATGCCTCTAAAACAAATTCATGTTTCTAAAAGGGAAAAATGCAAAGAGAAAAATGTTTTTCTCCTTTAATATAAAAACACTATTTTTATTTTAGGAGATGTACTTGGGACATGACATACCCTGACTCCATATCAGATATTGACAAGTGAACTAGAAGATAGTATATAATTGACTTATTTTAAAATATATTGAACTCATGTACCCAATTTTGTATTCTCCTTAAATTAATTATATTCAGAAGTATGTATTTCATTCAATGACCCTACAAATGTGCAAAAATAATTTTGAAATTTTTAAAAATATTATTACCACTACTAATAGATAATACTTAAATAGCACTTACTATGTACCGGGCACTATTATAAGCATTTTACTTGTATTAACACAAAAACTCTATGAGTTAGGTATTAACTTCCCCATTATGTTGATGAGGAAACTGAAGCTCAGAAAGGATAAATAACAAGCCCAAAGTTACACAACTGGTAAGTGCAACAGCTAGAATTTAAACCCAGACATCTGCCTCCAGATTTCTTGCTCTTAACTATTGCACTGCTAAAAATCATCTTGGCACAAATTAGCTGAATCATCAAACTGAGAGAAGGTATGTTTGCTTGTAAAAAAGAGATGATTATAGAGTAATGAGGTTTATTTTCTCCTGGGGTTTATAAATTGTTTCTGAAAACAATTTATATCAACTAGTGATTCCCAAAAAGTGTTGTGTAATAGCAGTATCTTTGGAATAAATATTTAGTGTATTTTTAAAGTGGTCAAAACTAACTTGTTTCTTTAGACTATATTGAATGTATGTTTAAGAATTAGCCTTATTATTTAATTGCTACACCTTATAAGATACTCTGTGCAAACATGATAGTTGTTATGATTATTAAAAAGCATACCTGTAATTGTTGTTGAAACCTAAATAACACATTATTTAAATTATATTTATTATTTTTTAATAAAATAAAATACTTTCTTTATAGATTTTTCTTTGTAAAACTATATTTGAAAACATCTTGTAGATAAGTGAGATTTAATAAATCAATAACTAATAAATAGATGAATCATATTTAGAAACTGAATATACTAGTATTTAAAAAATTAATATGTTGCCATTGAGATTAAAATTAAATGCTTGCGAATGAAGCTAAAAATATATGACAGATGGCATCTATCATATTTATTAATTTATTCTATAAATATTTATTGAACATTTCCTCTGTGCCAGGAACTTTGTTAAGGCACTGGGAATACAGTAGTAATTTAGTCATTCATAAACCCTGCCCACATAATAGTTATCTATATACTTTAATAAGGAAAATAAATAGTGCTGCGGGAGCACATGAGAGAGGCTCATGCTTCTTAGAGGAAGTGGCGCCTATGCCGCGTCTAGAAAAGATGAATAACAATTTGTCAATGCAGAGTATAAAGGGTGGTGGTAAAGAGTGTTTTAAGGCAGAGGGAATTGATGAGAGATGATGTTAGCTTGAAAGTAAGATGATGGCAAGAAAATATAATAATATATTTTCTATAAAGGTATTCTGATTACAAAGAAGAGGTTGTTTGGTCAATCATTATACGCTTGTCTATATGTACTTATATAAGCATTTCTTTAAATGACTTCATGTATTAGTGACCTCAATCTGCCATAACGAGATACTATAGACCAGGTGGCTTAAACAACAGAAATTTATTTTCTAATAGTTCTGGAGTTTGGGAAGTGAAGGGTCAAGGTGCCAGTTGATATGATTCTTGGTGAGGGCTCTCCTCCTGGTTTGCAGATGGCTGCCTTTTTTGCTATGTCCTCACATGGTAGAGAGAGAGAGCTCTGGTGTCTCTTCTGCTCTTTATAAGGCCACTGATCCTATTGGTTTAGGTCCCCACCCTATGACCTCATTCAACTTCAATTAACCCCTAAAAACCCTATCCTCAAATATAATCACATTGCAGATTAGGACTTAAATGTTTGAATTTTGGAGAGTAGACACAATTCAATCCATGGCACCTGTCTTTAATTAAAATGTCTTCTATTTTACATTTAAAGTGATTAGGTCATTTTCAAAAACCTGTAAGATATTACAATGTAATAATACAATCTTGGAAGATTATCTTAATATTTAAAAAAAACGTGTTAGCAATTAGTTCTTTTTGGGTACTTATTCTTTAATCTGAAAATGTGATTATTATTATAATTGCTTAGAAAGATGGAGCTATAGAGCAAAAATAGATGGTATACTGGTTATTTTTCTCTCAATTGAAATGTTATCATAATTTTTAACAGTTCATCAATATGCATCTTTATTCATTTGCCAATATTTGTATGCCATCTTTTCTTATTTTAAATGTATTTTTCTGGTTTTCAGGACCTTTTGGCTGTTGGTTATGGGCACTTTGGATTTAAAGAGCAAAAAAAAGGATTGGCTTGCTGCTGGTCAATAAAGAATCCCATGGTAACCGAAACAGGAATAAGACATTTAATTAAATGTTGGCATAATTCTTATAAAGTGGATAGTTGTGTGTAATAATTAAAGTCAAGAAAAGTTTTTCAAGCAAGATTTTATTTCCTTTGGTTTAAGTAAGGACAATTAAAATTTGTTCTTGTTGCTATGGGATAAAGAAATTCATTCAATAAATATTTTTTGAGCATCTACGATGTGCTGTTAGATCTGATGATCCAGAGCTAAACCAGTATTGTTTATCATGGCTAATTATAAAGAAGAATGGATTTGCAAATGAAAATCCTTTGGAAATTATATGTTTCATTTTATATTGGATTGTTTCTTAATATATGAATAACTCTTTATCACCTTATAAGATAGATTTCTGCCATCCTCAGTAGATATAAAATAGATTAATATGAACCTCTTATTGCCATGGATTTTTCAAAGGAAATGAATACGAGTCAGTCATGTTTTTTGTTTTTGTTTTTGTTTTTTGCTCAGTAGCCCTAGTCAATTTGTTATTTTAATGCTTTACATTTAGTTTTAATTCACAACTGAAATGTAAAGTGGAAAACTTAGAAAGGGATCAGAAGAGCACTGGGATTATTTATAAAAATAGAGTTTTTATAAATAATCCCAGTCCGTTAGGAAGCTGGGTTTATATAGCATAAAACAAAGAAAGAAGCAGTTTTAAACATATGGACAAATTGATATAAGATCCATCATCAGCAGGTTATCTTCTTATCCTTGTAGGGTGTAAAAACAAGAAAGAATTTGTATTAGACATGGAAACAAAGCAAAACAGCAACACTTGACAGAGTTGTAGAAAAGAATACCTTAGAGAGTTTTAGAGCTTCTTCTATTGTTTAGAAGTGATTGGATAATCCCAAAATCTGAAATAGATACTGGAAGATAGGAATATATGCTAGATAATTTAGAATTCATTATTTTTTTAAGAAGGCAAACCTGTGATGGTTATATAAATCCTGATGAAAGATTATCAAAACATGATAATTATTGTAAAAGCCCATCTTGTATTTCTTAAACTTATTGAGCTCTGAGGTTTCATCAAAGTAAAGGTTTTGTTCTCATCTTTATTGGAAGTTAGAAGAGAGAGGTAACCGAACATAGACTAATTCCTCTCACATCCCTAATGCCACACTAAATTTCAGTCATCGTCATACCCTACTTTCCTGTGGTCTACAAAACCAAGTTTAAAATGTAATGTAATTATTTTTTAATTCAGTGGCCAGAACGTATTTATCAGAGTCCATATGGAGTTACTGCTGTGGATTTTTCAATTGGAGCACCTAATCTTTTAGCAGTTGGCTATTACAATGGCACCATTGCAGTTTATAATGTACAAAGCAACAGTAATGTTCCAGTTCTGGATAGTAGGTAAGAATCTGTTACAAATGGGTATAAATCCATTATATCTAATATAAACATATTATACATGCTTTTTTAGGGAGAACTGAAAATTTAATGTTATTTGGTTTTGAGGGAATGTTTATGTTGTTAGTGAGAGTGATGCTATTATTTTTCTAACATTTAATAATTCCTCATCCTGCCCCTCCAATTGAAATGCTCTGTCCTAATACCTCCTTCATCTCCTTCTCTGCCTTCCTCACTGACAAACTTCCTTTGGCTTGACAGTTTATGCTTACTCTTTTTAAAAATTTATTTTTCCCCAGCTTTATTGAAGTATAACTGAGAAAAATGTATATATTTAGGTTGTACAATGTGATATTTAAAGGTGTAGAATGTGATGATTAAATATATGTGTACATTGTGAAATGATTACTACAATCGAATTACCTAAAACATCCATCACCTCACAGTTACCTTTTTTTGTGTGGTAAGAACACTTAAGGTCTACTCTCTCAGCAAATTTCAAGTATACAATACAGTACTATTAACTATACTCTCCATGCTATACATTAGATCTCCAGAACTTACTCATAACTGAAAGTTTATCTCCTTCATTGTTTCAATTTCACCTCCTCCAGAAAAAATTCCCATTTCTTTCTTTTATTCATCTTATACATACCTTTATCACAGCATGTTTCATGATATATATAAATTGTTTACATATATGTATATATGTACACATATATACATATGTATGTACGTGTGTGTGTGTGTGTGTGTGTGTGTGTGTGTGTGTGTGTGTGTATCTTCCTGAAGAAGCTGTAAGCTTTTTGAGGGCAAGGATTAAATCTTACTTGCCTTTGTATCTTTAGTAGGTCAGGTAATATCAGATTTATTAGCAGGATTACAGTGTTTCATTAAGAATGAATGAATAAATGGATGAGTCATATTGAGAAAATAAAAAAATTAAAGGAGAAAGATATTGAATATGCTAGTTTTCTGTAATAGACTAGATAACAATGGGGCAAAAATGAGGTGGCATACTGATATTTGTGTTGGAATAAATATCTAGAACTGGATGGAAATAGGCATTAAAGCAGGGATTATTAAACTTCGAAATTGTCTGTATAGTTTTGTAAGTGTGGGCCTTTCTGCTTATTTCCAGGAAGGTCTATAACGTTTACCAAATAATCAAAGATATTTATGATTTTAAAAAGATTCAGAACTATTGTTTTCGAGAGTTTGCATAAAAATATCAAGGAAGTCAGTACTAGGAACAGAGCAGCCCATGAATCTGTTAGGAAAATAGTAACCTCAGTGATTTTAAAATCCACTGATAAAATTCATTGAGAAGTGAATAAAAGTTAAACAACTTTTAACTAGGAAAAAGTAAATGAATAGAATAAGTGAAATAGATTTTGAAAAGAAAGGAAATATTTGCTCTTGTATTCCTATTGTGACACCTAGTGTAATTAAAGGCAGTAAAAAATTTTTTAGTAAGAAATGAGAAAAATAGCAGTGACTATTAAGTGAAAAAATGATTTTTTTGGTTTTTCAAAATATTTAAAGTCCAGTTTTGAAAAATAAAAGCATCATTCTGTAAGTAGCTTATGCTGCTATACAGAGCTACCTTTATCACTTAAACTCAAAGTTCTTTTAAAAAAATTATTATAATGATTCTATATTTAGTAACTTTCCCTGTTTCAGTGAATCACCTCAAAAACATTTGGGACCTGTATGGCAACTACAGTGGATAGAACAAGATCGAGGAACAACAGGTGACGACAAAAGAGAAATACTAGTTTCTATATCAGCAGATGGAAGAATCTCCAAATGGGTTATACGGAAAGGACTAGACTGTCATGGTAAAAAATATATACATACATACATATATATTAAATTATCTTTCTCTTGTTATGTGTTGAATTAAAAATTCCTAGTAAACCATTTGTAAGAGGTGACAAATATTGGTTTTACTAAATAAGAAAAAAACTGGCCTTAGTCATTGTTTTTCAAAGCATCTAGCTCTGGAATTTGCTAACTTTAACCTAATCACACACAAAAGATGGCAGAAATCATAATATTGTTTGCACATTATATTTATGATACTGTCTTATATGGTAAATAAGTTCCATATTTTTTCCTTAAATAAAGATTTGATGCGTTTGAGGCGAACTACTGCCAGCAGCAACAAAAAAGGAGGAGAAAAAGAAAAGAAAGGTGAAGCTTTGATATCTCGACAGGCTCCTGGAATGTGTTTTGCTTTTCATCCCAAGGTAAATTATTTCAGTCCATTTTTTGTTATTGCATATAACAGTTTCCAATACTTAAAGTGTATTAAGATATAAAGCAGGACAAAATATTAGTACGTTAATTAATATTGTGCCTTGTAAGTAAAAAAATAAACATAGCTGCCAACCTAAGTTTGAATGGCACACCTAGTTTCCTATACTATATCTTTATCTGCTTTCTAGAGGAAAGGCCTGTAATTCTGAGGAACTATGTGGCAAGATCCTCTTTAAAACTTCATGTTTAACTTGAGTGCTCTTCCTTGCCCTTCTTGTGTATTCTGCTGCTCTATCATACAGATAGAAACCAAATGCACTGTATAGTCCTCTATAACTTCAGTGTAAGTAGCAACTCATTTGATTCTGGGGATCAGGAAGACCACTTAAGTTCATGCTTAGCAAGACCACAATCAAATCAAAGCACAGTTAAGGGAGTTCTACTTTTTCAAATTATTTTTATCTTGAGGTTCTTTGGAAACAGAAAATCCAGCCATTATGACACACTGTTAAGAAAATATGTCCTGTGTGTTTTTTGTTATATGTAATACAGTCATCTCTTTAGTAACACCATCATCCACCTAATTATACAATCCCAAACTTAGGCTCCTACTGTGTTCTGCCCTATCATCCAGATAGTATTTAAGTCTTATCATCCTGCTCCTTCCAGTCCAAGCTTACTACTGCTAAAGTAGTTCAGGCCTTTATGTTTCACTTTTACAACACTGCTGTCATATTCTAACTACCTTCGTTCTCAAATTCCTGTAATCTACTTTTCATCAACTCCAGAACAGTGTTTCTCAATTTGAACAGGGAGCAGGCTATTTTCCCACCAGGGGACATTTCACAATGTCTTGAGATATTGGCATCTAATGAGCAGAGTCTAGGGATGCTGCTAAACATCTTACAGGGAATAAGACAAGCACTGTCCTCATCCTGCTCCCAACCAAAGAATTAACTGGCCCAAAATGTCAATAGTTCTGGGTTGAGAAATGCTAATCTGGTGTCTTAGAAATGTCCTTGGTGTAAGGAATTCAAGATGATTATGTAGTTTGTAAAGTTTTATTTTTTCCTCTCTAATCTGGTTACCTTTTATTTCTTTTCATTGCCCTATTGTACTGGTTACAACCTCCAGCCCGAGGATGAATAGAAGTGAAAACAGATATCCCTGTCTTGTTTCTCATATTAGGGAGAAAACTTTCAGTCTTTTACTATTAAGTATGATATAAGCTGAAAGATTTTAGCAATTAATTAGGTCGAAAAGATCCTATTATATTACTATTTATTGAAAGTTTTACCCTTCTAATATACTGTTGGATTTAATATGCCAAAATTTTGTTTAGAATTTTTACATCTTTTTTGTAAGGGGTATTGGTTTATAGTTTTCTTGTAATGTCTTTGTCTGGTTTCGGTATCAAGGTAATCCTAGCCTCACAGAATGAGTTGAAAAATATTCCCTCTTCTTGACTTTTTTGAAAGACTTTTCATATAAGTAGTAGTATTTTTCATTACATGTTTGGTAAAATTAATAAATCATCTGGGTCTGTAGCTTTCTTTTGGGAAGATATTTAATTCTTAACTAAAAATTCAAGTTTTTACTAGATATAGAGCTATTATGATATCTGTTTCTTCTTAAGTGAGGTAATTTGTGTCTTCCAAGGAATTTGTCTTCTTCATCCATTTTGTTGAATTTAGTGGCATAATAATATTCTCTTTTATCCTTTAATAGCTATAAAACACATAGTACTATCATCTAATTCCTGTTAGTAATTTGTATCTTCTCTTTTTTCTGATTAGTCTGTTTAGAAATTTATTAATTTTATTGATCTTAAGGAATCAGCTTTCGATTTCTCTGATTTTCGTTATTCTTTTTCTCTTTTCTATATCATTGATTTATACTTTGATATTTGTTATTTCGTAAGTTCTACTTTGATTTTATTTGCTCTTCTTTTTCTAATTTCTTAACATGGAAGCTGAGATCATTGATTTATGACTTTTTTTCCTAATATAGGAATTTGTTCTATAACTTTTTCCATAAATACTGCAGCATCCCACAAACTGATAAATTTTAATTTTCATTCTGTTAAAAATACTTCCTAATTTCTCCTTTGATTTCTTCTTTGATTAATAGGTTATTTAGAACCATGTTATTTAGCTTCTAAATGTTTGAGGGGTTTCCAAGGATCTTTCTGTTATTGATTTCTCATTCAATCTCATCATTATCAGAGAAAAATTTTTTATAAACTGCATAATTTTGAATTTATCGAGATTTGATTTAAAGCCCAGAATGTAATCTTTACTGGGAAATGTTCTCTGTGCACTTGAGAAAAATGTGTATTCTGCTGTTGGGTGGATTGCTCTATGAACATCAATCATGTTAAGTTAGTTGATGGTGTTGTTCAAGTTTTAGTATACCCTCGATGGTTTTCTGCATATTTCTTCCATCAATTATTGAGAGAGATGTATTGAAGTCTCTGACCATTACTGTGGATTTGTCTATTTTTTTCCTGTAATTCTATCAGTATTTCATTTATATATCTTAAATCTTTGTTTTAGGTATATAAATGTTTAGGATTATTATTTTTTTGATTAATTGACTCATTTATCATTATGAAATAACATTATTTATAACTGATAACATTCTTTATTCTGAATTTACTTAGTCTGATAAAAATGTAGCCACTCTAGCTTTCTTTTAACTAGTGTTATCATGGTTTATCATTTTTCCATTCTTTTAGATTTAACTTATTTGTATCTTTATATTTAAAGTGTGTTTCTTATAGGCAGCACATAGTTGGATCTCGCCTTTTTATCCAATCTTACAATCTCTGCCTTTTAATTGTGATGTTTAGTTTGATTATTGATACAGTTTGGTTTGAGTCTATCATCTTACCTGACTAGTTTATTGGTGGTGGTGGGATGTGTGTGTGTGGGGTGCAGTCTAGGCCTCCTTGCCTAGAGACAAGACTCCCAAAAGATGTCTCAGCTCCAGAGCAAGAGGGTTTTGCTGAGCCTCTTGCAACTGTGTCATAGTGCAAACCTCTGTTCATTCCTGTAATCTCAAAGAGGTTTTTCCTGAGAGAACTCCCTAATATATTCACATAAATGGAACTTAAAACCATTAGGTTAATTTTACATCTAACAGATGGCAAAATTTAAGATTTCTGATATAACCAAATGTTTAAGAGAATGTGGATTTAAGAGAACTTTTATTTACTGCTAAATATAAGTTAGTAATGCTACTCTGGGGAAAAAAATGTACTTTATTGTATAATTTGAAATTGCACATACCCCATGATTTAGTAGTTGCATTTGTAAATACGATATACGCCAGAGCAGTGTGTCTCAAACTTTAACATACATATAAATTACTTGGAAATTTTGTTAAAATGCAGATTCTGATCCAGTAGGTCTAAAATGCTCGCAGATGTTGCTGACTATGTAGCCAAGACATAAAACGTTGACTTTCAGACTTTTTAACTATGACTTTGCTGTAGGAAATATATTTAAAATCCTTATTTAGTATATACATTTAGAGTTAAAGATGTCTGAGACATCATCTAGTCAATTTCTCCTTCCCAGCAAGAATCATTTCTTCAGCATTATAGTCATAAATAGTTAAGTCACCTGTCTTTTCTTTGACTAGTTCTAATGAAAGAACACTTACTATTTCCTTGGACTGCTAGTTCCATTGCCAGGTAGCTCTAAGTGTTAGAACACTTCTTCCTTGTTTTAAGCTACTGTTTGTTCATGTAATTTCTAGACAGGTTACTAAATTCTACCCTCTATTCCAGCAAAGGAAAAAACTATGTTTTCTTTACACAGTAGTCCTTCGGTAGTTTAATTATAATAAAATCATGGTAGAAGGAAAAAGACAACAGACAACTTTTTTAAAGATAGTATTTCTAGTTTTGGTTCTAGAATTGATTTTAAATAGATTTTGAATGGTCTAATCTTATTTAGCATATTTACTAATGTATTATAAGCCAATGCATTCTGATTTTTGTGTGTTGTAGGACACAAATATCTATTTGGCCGGCACTGAAGAAGGTCATATTCACAAATGTTCTTGTTCATATAATGAACAATACCTAGATACCTACAAAGGACATAAGGTTAGTTTAATTATAGTAGGTATGAAAAATTTATTTTGTAACATTTCTGAAACCATAGTATTGTTATACACAGTATTTTTAATATACTATAAATTTACAGCTTCAGAGTTAAAAATCCAACTCAAAATAAGTGCTTTCTTGTATAGAAACCACCGATAATGTGTGGGGCATTTTATTTGGCTTCTGAATATCCTCGATTTCTTCTTGCAAGTTACAGAAGTCACAATTTTTATTTGTTTCTAAAAGACTTTGCTTATGGTAATATGCTGATGCTAAAGTAAAATTGTCTCTGACATATACCTATTCTACATATTTTTTATGATTATTCCAGATATATTTTCATTTTCTCCATTTCTATCTTTTTCTTAATACTCCTTATATTTTTAAAGTAAATAAGTATACCATATATTAATATTTAGTGAGTATTGTATCAATTATATTTTTATGTTTTTGTATGGCATAATTGAAAGAAGATTCAATTTATGACCTTACTCTCAGCTAAAATAATACCCACACAATAATGCATGGTGCATAAATCTTCTAGAAATCTTAGTATTTTTAGTTGGTTGATCAAGTTTTAAGTATAAAATATTAAATACTATTTACTTACGAGTTTTAATTTATTATTTTAATTCTAGGGTCCAGTTTATAAAATAGCATGGAATCCATTTTGTCTCGATGTATTCTTAAGCTGTTCTGCAGATTGGGGTGTTATTATATGGCAGCAGGAGAATCTCAAGCCATTTTTGAGTTTTTATCCAACTACTCACGTTGTTTATGATGTTGCCTGGTCTCCAAAATCATCCTATATATTTGCAGCTGCGAATGAGAGCAGAGTGGAGATTTGGGACCTTCATATCAGCACGTAAGTGTTAATATTTTTCTTGGGAATATTTCTAGTAGAAGCAATTCAAGCTAAATGATACCTGATAGTTTTGACATCAGTTAGAACTATAGTTACTTTAAAACAAATAATGTTTAATTTGTGAGAGTTGAGAATAAAAATATATTCTAGGATAGTATATTAATGTTAATTACTTATACAATATGTGGTTTAAAAATATTTTAAACAAAATAGATTATCTTACTCATCTCAAATGATTATAGGTTGCTATAGGATATCGTAACTACCTTGAATTCTTTTTCGTTGCCTTGTTTATAAGAAGAATGCAGAGGCAGCTGATTGTTCTTAATTGAAGATTTCTTATAATAAGATAAAGAAAAGGAACAAAATAATTATTTTTACAATATTTACCTATTCTCTTACCTTGTTTCAAAATGTATTCAAAAGGGCATGCATTTAATTAAAATTTTTGATTTAAGGTGTTACACCAAAGTTATTAGAGTGTCATCTAGACCCATCTATCTTTTTAATATGAAAGTTTATACAATGCTAGAATAAAGTTTTTGTTGATTCTACTTCTTCAGTTGGAAAATATTGTAGATCTCTATGTTAGTTATTAGCAGAAGGAGCAAGGAAATACATTTTTGTTTAAAATAAATATGTAAAATTCAACAGGTTTATTCTTAATGACAATTTTTCCCCCTAGAAGTTAATAATTTAATAACTTTAAAATTTTGTCATGGCTTGTTCTATAAAACAATTTGAATCAAAAATCAATGATTACCTCACAAAGCAATTATTTTAGAGTGTAAAGTGGCTACTTAAATGATCCTGCCTCTGATTTAAAATTTTCTGGTAAAACTGTAGTTCCCAAGACAGCATTTCTTCAGAAGAAACTTGCAAGTTGCTGCTTCTGTTTGTTTATTAAGGGCATTGATGGATTGCTTCGGATGAACAAGAGTAGAAAAAGTTCTTGTTCAAAATATTATTTTATGTTTCAGAGGTTTATTTGGATCAAAATATTCTTCTATTAAATGACATTGATTATTTAAGGAGTTATATTAGTCAGGGTCTTCAGAGAAACAAAATTAATAAAGAGAGAGAAAGTGATTTATTTTAAGAAACTGGCTCACATGACTGTGGGGCCTGGCAGGTCTCACACTAGCAAGACAGGCTGGCGAGCTTGAATTTCCGTCCCAAGTCTGTGTTGCAGTCCTGAGTCTACAGGTAGTCTGGAGGCAGAATTTTCAGGGAACTCAGTCTTTTCTCTTAAGGCCTTCAACAAATTGGTTGAATCTACTCACATTATGGAAGGTAATATGCTTTATTCAAATTCTGCTGGTTTCAATATTAATCACACTTAAAAAAAAAAAAATACCTTCACAGCAATGTGTAGACTGGTGTTTGAGCAAACAACTGAGTACCATAGCTTAGCCAAGTTAATACATACAATGAACCATCACAGGAGTTTAAATTTATGAGTTCACATCTTAGTTATAAATTGCTTTAATTTATCTAGTTGAAATTAGTTCATTAAAAATGGAAAGTTTTGATTGAATAAGGAGTATTAAGCAGTTATTTTGATTTTGGAAATACTTAGAGAAGCTTTTGTTTTTTGGAACATGAAATCACAAAAAATATTTCAGACTTTTCTTAGTTTGCATATGAAAAGAATGTATTAACAACAGCTGACTTTACAAATAAAATATTCATTGCAGTTTGGACCCTCTGATTGTGAATGTTGCTAACCCTGGAATCAAGTTCACAACTGTTCTCTTTGCCAAACAAACAGATTGCCTTCTAGTAGGAGACAATGATGGACAGGTTGCTGTGTATGAACTAAGAAATATGCCCACTGTTTCGGATTCTGGCCGGGTAAGACTCAAAAGTCAAAATTTTATGTCATTTTATGATTTTGTTCAGTTGAAATATTCAAATATTACTCAACGCAAGGAATTTACATTTCTTAAATATCTTAATTGTGGTACAATGGAAAGAACCCAAGTCCCAAGAGTTGTTACCTACTAGGTACAGTACCTACTAGGCTTGTTTTTTTTGAGCCTCACGTTCTTTATCTGTAAAATGAGAATACTAATATTGTTGAGCATAATAGTTATGTTATATGGAACAACTAAAAATTGAGCCTAGTATATGACTGGGGCTTAATAATTGTTAAATATAGCTGAGAAAGTTTACTGCAAATATTCAGACTTTTATATGATAGTAATATTTTAGATATTATCCAATATTCCTGAAGTAAGCATTTGTTTCTGTTGTATAGCATTATCCTATTCCCTTACTCTAGTCTTCAAATGTCAAAACTTTGTTGTAAAATTTTGACCAGTAAATCAGAATTACTAGATACCCATTTTTTAAGATAACTTTTCAATTTTTTCTTTTTTTTATATTTAAATTGCTATTTTATGCATGATCTGGTAAATATTGTAATGATTATAATAACATGTTAAAAATATTCACAGATCAATAAGAAAATAAAAGACTAAGACTCTAGTATAAGAACAGGTAATGGTTCGAAACCATTCACAAAAAATGACTAGTAAATATATTTTAAAATTCAACCTCACTAATAATTCAATAAAATTGCATTACTTTAAATTAAAATGTAATAGCATTCTCATATATCAAGTTAGCAGGTTTTTTTTTTTTTTTTTAATGGGACTGCTTAGTACTGACAAGCATTGGAAAAGGTAGATTCTCTCCTATACTGATGATTTGAATAAAAATTGGTAAAACTTCTATGGAAGCAATTTAGCAATATGAACAAAGATTGGCCACTTCTGGGACTCTCATGTATAGAAATATTTATAAAGGCAATCAAAGAAGTTAATTATAGCATAATCTGTGATAGGATAAGAAACAAAACATGGAAGAAGAAGGAAATAACCTAAATATCCAACCAGAGGGAAATGTGGCCAGGAAGTCAAAAGTGTTGATTAGGCTTTGGTCAGTTATAGGAAGGGGAGTTCACCCCAATCATAACCATTTATTTGACTTTAAATATTAAATAAATAAATAGATAGGAAACAAACAAACAAACAAAAAATGCTTAGGACTTTGTACTTGTCATTCTCTCTACCTAATATCCACAAGGTTTGTTGCTCTTCCCACTGCAAGTTTTTGTTCAAGTGTCACTTTCTCAGTGAAGTCTTCCTTGGCCACCTTATTTACTTGCATTAATTGCACTTCTACTCTTCCCCAGACTTCCTATTGAATACTCTTTCATGACTTATTTTTCTTAATAACACTCATCTAAGTACACCATATTCTTTATTGATTTATTTTGTTAATCGCCTGTCTCCCACAACTGTGAACAGTGAATTTCGTCTCTTTTATTCTGGGCTGTATCCCTACGACCTAGTGCAGTGTCTGGCTTGTAGTAGTTACTCAATAAATGTTTGTTGAATAAATATGCATTAAAAACCAGAGAAAAAAATCAACGTATTAGAAACATTATTTCTTAGAATAGGACCAAGGATAAATTTTAGTCTTTTTACTTATCTGTTTTCCAAATCACTACGCTAATAAAATTTTTTTTCAAAATTCATTGGTCTATTTATATAATAATTTTAGTCTGTTCTGGGGAATGCAACCCTAATGGATTAATTTTTCATGTTATAAAACATTTAATATTTTTTATTTTTTCACAAATGAGTGTACAAGATATTTTAAAAGGTACTAGTGTGTTTGTGCTCACACTGAATCTTATTTAAGATACACAATTCAACAGCCAAAAAATGTTTTTAATTATATTTTTTATTCAGGTTTCTCAAAAAACATTAAAATGGATCCAAATATAGAGTTCATAGTAACCCTTTTTCTTCTGTTCATATTCCCTCAAATTCTAAAGTAGCCCCAAGGCCTAAATCCATCCCTTTAGGTCTCTGTAATTCTTTCACTTCTATCCCACAAGAGCTCTAAGAACTTGTCCACAAACTTTGAACTTGGGTCGTGAGAAGGGGGAGTTGAGTTGTTCTAAAATCTTTGTTAGGATGTGTTAGGATAGCAGTAAAAGAGAAATCTATGAGCATTAGCATGTTGGTTCTTTTCCTCACACATGTATAGAGTACTTATCTAGTACTATAATTTATCAATATAAGTTATAATATTTTGTATACAAGTCTTTTTAAATATTTCAAGCTGTTGGAAGCTTTTGTATTTAAGTATCTAGCACAGTGCTAGCACATAATAGGCATTCAGCAAATGTCGAATAGATGTCTGATTAAACAAACCTACAAACAAAAGTCATATGGTTTCTAAGAAAGGGAAAATATATGCTCAAGAAATATAATAAAGTCATAAAGACCTAAATAATAAACAAACTCCTGTAGAAGCACAGAACAGGAAAATAATTGACTTTTGAAAGGGGAATGGGAGGAAGAAAAGGGAAGAATGGGAATAAGAATGCTTTGGGGAACGCTTTCACACAGGAAATTACTTTTCAACTGTGCTTTGAAGAGTAGGATTTCCCCTTGGAGACAAGAAAGAGGAACTGTTGTTCCAGACTTAGGGAAAGGCTTGAGCAAAGATAGAAAATTAGAAAGGTACATGGCATTTTAAAGAAATGGCGAGTAGACTTTTTTGACTGGTAAAGAAATTGCTTGAGAGAAAAGCAGCGAAAGGGCCAGTTGGATTATATGGGACCAGAAAATATATGACTGCCATGATGATGAGTTTGATCTTTATTCTATAGAAAATGGAAAGCCATTTAAGATTTACTATCCTAGAAATGACATAGGGGAAAAAAGTGAAATTAGCTCTCTTTCTCACATTTTATACAATGATAAACTCGAAATGGATTTAAGACTGTGAAAAATAAAACAAACTACTAGAAGAAAATGTAGGATAATGTCTTAATGGTCTAATGGCAGGATAGACTAAAAAAAAAAGACTCAAAACATTCCCTAATCTTTAAAATTTTATCCTATTTCTTTACCTATAAAATATGTATAATGTTGTGACCAGAATCAAAGGTTGTTAGAAAGATTAAATGAGTAAATAGGTACAAAGTAATTAGAACTGATACTAGTAAGCTCTCAATAAACCTCAGTTATTCTTTGTATGATTATTATGTCAAAATTAATACTTTCTATTCAGGATTCCATATGCCACATTAAAAAAAACCACAAATTTGAAAAAGAAATTTCCAAGATATATAAAAGACATTTAATATTTAGTATATGTAAACAACTCCTACAAAACAATAAGTACAATTCAATTTTTAAATTGGTAAATATATAAGATATTAATCACAGGCGAGGAAATGAATATCAAATAAATTTATAAAACAATATTCTCACTAGTAATGAGGAAATATGCAATTAAAATTATGCAGGATACCAGTTCACACTGATTGGATTTACAAAAATTAAAACATTAACCAATATCAAATATCAGCAAAGATAAAGAGAATTAGAAATTCTTATGCAAGGGTCATGGGAATATGAATTAGCATAGCCTCTTTGGATAGTAATTCAATAAAACTGATAATTCAAAAACTATACAAGCCAATGATACCAGACTCTCCTGCACATTTGTACCAGGAGACATACCTAAGATATCAGCGTAATGTGTTTTTCCTTCTTTCCTTCCTTCCTTCCTTCCTGCCTCCCTCCCTCCCTCCTTTACTCTCTCTCGCTCTCTCTCATGTTTCTTTTTATGTAGAGAAAATTAGTCTACTTTCACTTAAAATATTCACTTTCAAATATGTTACAAAATTTAAAAAATTTAGTTAATCTTAAGCTCTTGCATTTAGATTATGTATTTATTATTTTATTTATAAGTCCAACAAATTTTAATACATACTTTTAAGTAAGCTTTTGTAAGAATCGAATCTCTTCAAATCCTTTCAATTCCACTTATAAATATAATATATTGGATTTTTAAGTACTTCAATTGCTTATGGGCAAACAAATCTTAGATATTTAGGGATTCTTATTAATTTAATAAATTTAAAATGTTCAATATAATAAATCTTAAATTTTCTTAAATGTTTCATAACTCTTTACAAATTAATATTTCAATCTATGATTAGAAGTCTAAATCAATTACCTAATAACATATTTAAATTAGAATCACAAATTTATTTGTTAGAAAATTTAATATGGCAAATTCTTTTATATATAATGAATGGATATTTAAAATACCAGATATATACAAATTCCTTAATATAAAAAATATTTAAATTATCTTTTTGGTTTGCTACATTTCTATACACATTCTTATTCTTCTCAGGGTAAAAATATGTTTTCTCAATAAAGAAATAAATGAAATATTTTAAGAAGTCTTGAAGATTATTCTCTCAACTGGCTGAGATGCATATTGACTGTGGACATTTAAGAGGATTTTCCTAACTACCTTGGCTACCATGAGGAGCCCTGTTGGTTTGTTAGAGTCCTCCATATGGAGTGGTCTCAAAGCCTCCCTCTCCTGAGTCTAGTTTCATATTACTTACATTCTCCATTCTTCTCACAGAGATCTGCAACTTTGCGTATGTTGCTGCATCCCTTAATTTACTGTGTAACTAATTCTAAATTACTACAGTTTTCTTATCTGGTAGGACTAGAACCCTTAGAGATGTTTAAATGATGTCTGTTTTGATCATATATATCTCCCAGGGCTTTGTTTAATTCATTGATAGTGGCCTGAAAGACATGCCAATTAACAAAGAATGTTTATAACAGCCTTGTTTTTATATTGATAAATTGAAAACAGTCTTGATGATCATCAGTGAACTGGATAAATAAAATATGGCACATTCACATGAGTGGCTATAACACAGAAATTTAAATGATGTATATTTCAATGTGTCAATATGACAAAATTGAATTAATTTTAAAAAACAGTGTTGAATGATAAAAGCAGATTGTAGGAAAGTAAGTACAATATGTTATGATTTATGTAATATTTAATCACAAAACTTAAAACTGTGTTCTTAGTGGGCATATTTATAGTTAAAGTATAGACTGGAATGTGGAAGAAAAACGTTTCATATTTGTCTTTGTATCTGAATCAGTTGGAGACATCTTGTATTTTGAATAGTATAATCTACAAGCAGAAAGAAGGCTAAGCTCAGAGAATCTGAACATTTTTGACAAAGTAGTGTGTGTGTCTGTGTGTGTGTTAATGGTTTCAATGCTGGTGAGCAAAATTTTCTTTTAACATATATTCCATACATTAGTAAATAAATGCTTTCCTAATACAAATATGTTTTTCATGCTTTTGATCACAACATTTTAGAGGTTCAGGATTGTATTTCTGGGAGACGAAACAAAAAACTATTAATTACTTTTTATGTTACTTATGGCCAAACACAGACTTAACTGATATACCTCTTTCTTAGCTTTTCAGAGAAGAATTATAATCATAACAGTAATTTGAAGTTTCAAAGTAATTAATGTCAAACCATTATTTGCTATCAAAATATCAAGTAACATTATGACCTATAATTTCTCTATTAATTTTAAGTAGGAGCAAATCAAAATTTTGACAGGCTTGTGATTTCATTCTGTAAGAAAGATGTATGCCAGATTGATTTATGATAAAGGTTACTTCTGAAGGGAAGGATGAGGAAAGAACAAGATTGGGGGAGGAGATACAAAGGAAACTTTAACTTTATCAGTAAGGTTTTATTTCTTTCACTAAAAAAAAAAAATCCAAGGCAAAAATGACATTTGTTGATTTGGAGTGGATATGTGTTTTACAAAGGCAAAGTACCAGACAGCACATGCACCAGGTGTGCTGAACGCAGGGCTCCCTGGGAGAAAACCCATGGAGATAGGATCAATAGCAGTTTTAGGACCACAACTCCCCCTCATCTCTGCAATGCCCATCATTCTCCGTGGCCTTGCACAGCAGCAGAAGGACTTTGATCCTTGGGCTATGGAAGTTTTAAGCTACGTGATTTCTGAACTCTTGCCTCTTTCTGATGTGATCAAAAACCAGAATAATATTGTGATATGACATGGCAGAGCATTGGCTCCAGTCCTGTCCTACCAACTCAGGGTTCATGATTAGGGGTGACATCAGCCTAGTGCCTGGCATGAACAGGAGCCTGGGGTTCAAGCTTTGCAATTATAACTGTGATGTAGCTAGCTGTCAACAGGATTTACCTCCACATTAGCATTTATTGTTTGTTGAAGCATCAACTCCTCTAATGGCATGATGGAGGTTGGTTGCTAGGGGCCTAAGTCTTGCATTGACTTATGATTTAAACACTTGGCAGAAGTCCATTTCAAGGGGGATATTGCATAAAACAATTCTTTTTCTGGAGGCAGCCTATAGAGAATCACTCCTGGACATTATTTCTACTCTTATGTTTCAGTGTATAAATGTTTTCCATGTTTTTCTCTGTACTTTGGGTATTTACAATTTTTTTCTAATTAAAGGAAAAATAAAAAGATAAGTGAAATCTTTAAAATGGGGTTTAGAAACATAAATCCGTTATATACATAGATACTGATGGCAGAAAAAATAGACCATTCATTCAACAAATATTTACTGAGTATGCACTATGACAGGGTCTATTTTAGGCACTAAGAGTATAACAGTGAACAAATTACAGTAGTGATCTATTACATTTACCCAAGTGAGACTGAACTAGAAAGAAATGGGTTTGAAAAGCAACTTGGCAACCAATTTGGAGTGTCAGAGCTTGGAGGATGGGGAAATGCCAGCTAAAAGTACAGGAACTGACTTATGTAATATTATCTAAGGTGTTTATAACTCTTTACTTTATAAAACACTTTCACATAAGTTAACTAAATCAACTCATAACAATCTTTAGAAGTGGATGTTAATATTTCCATTACATATTCAGTGAAACTAAGATTCCCAGTTATCAGTGATTTTCTCATAATTATTTTTGCTATATGGTAGAGAAAACTCCAGTTTTCTGCTTCCAGTTCCCATCTTCTCATGATGTCTTTCTTAAAAACTCATCCATATGGAAATTCAGACATTCTACTCTCTCTAAATCAAGTACTACAGATCAGGAAAGAGCCTAAGATATCATTAAAATTTATTTTACAGATGGGAAAATTCAGGTTTATACATTAAGGCTAAACAGTTGTTGTCAAAATTGTCCCTTTACTGAATCTTTATAAAACTGTTAATCAAACACATTAAGAATATTTCACAGGAAAGATCAGGTTTATATAAGGAAGTAACTGTTACTGTTTAAATTTACCTTGGCTTGCTTCCTTTTTGCAATCTTATTGGATGCCCTTTATATGGATATCACTAACTTATAAATTTTAAATGGCGTTTTAAAGATTACTTTACCTGTTAATTTGTATTTTATTGCATTGTAATTGTGTGACTTCTTTTCTTTTCAGAGAGATATGATAGATACTTTGCTTGGACCCAGATCAAACCAACCAGGATAATTCATCATTACTGATATCTTTTTTGTTGTTTAAAGAAAAGGGAACAGTGTTTAATATCCAATAGTCTGATTTGTGTGTAGTAAGCTGGGATTTTGATTTTAGAAAACAATATTTAATGTATAACTTCTGTTTAAAATTAATGTAAATTTAATGAACTTTTATTTGAGATATGTGATTAGTTTATAATGTAAGCTAATTATAAGAGTTTTGTTGGGATTTTCATAATTTTAAAAAGATTTTCCTACTCTATTTCTTAATCATATTCCAAGTATATATACATATATATGTACTTATAAAATGACTAATTGTAGTAGAAAGTTATTATTCCTTTAGAAGAAAAGCTTAGAAATTATTAGAATTACTCAAAAAATATTTTTTAAGACAAAGTTCCATACACTTTTAATCTTCAGTTTTTTAAGGCTTCCAAGCTCTGTATTCAAGGGTGTGTGAATTATGCAGGTGTTAGTATTAAGAAATATAGAATTCTCATATCTAACTTTAAACTAAATTTTATATCCTTAGATCTGAGAGCAGAAGCTATAGATCTTCGTTAGACTATATGAAAGCAAAAGACATGACAGCAAACGTCAGAAATTCTACTATTTGGCCAGCAGGCATCATACTTCAAACTCAGTGAGAAGAGTTAATCTGGGACCCATCAGGGTACCCTCCTCTGCACACCCAGTATCTGCTCTCAGTTTTAAGCCCAGACTTAAGTGGGCCCAGAGAGAAAATATAAAGTCCCTGCTCTATAGTTTGCATCAGGATGTTATTTTATAAAGGGTTCTAGGGCAAGCTTGTGGAAATAGAAGTAGTGGGAGGCAGTAACTCCTCCAAATATAGATTGCTAACAGTCTGTTCTATGCTGTTTGTTTTAACAAGTCCTGAATTTTGTTAACTGAGGCTGTAGGACAGTATGGCCTATAAACCATTCTAAGTAGAGAGAAGAGGATAAGACATTTAAAATTCACTAACCTCTCTGAAAAATATATATATTAAAAACAGAATGGAATCAAAGCAGTAGTGAGAACTACCTTTTACAAGTATCCATTTCTTCAGAATCTCCATTTCTTTGAAACTATCCTTTAAAGAGAAAGCAAGGAAACTTTTAGATGGACTGAGAGCTTAGGTCAGGTTATAAGGATTATATATTTTCTTCTGGTATAAGTTATAGTGATTCTTGTCTTTATCTTTCTGAAAGGTTGGTCTTTTCATAACACTTCGTGCAACAAAATAAAAACTTGATTTAATTGAAAAAAATGTTTCTTTTTATTATGTATTTTTGATCTTTAAAATTCTTTTACATATTTAACTCTCATTGCTGATCAAGCCTAAGTGAAAAATAAAGTTCTTTTATATTTTTTGTATCCTGGGCAACTAATCCTGAAGCACTGAACCTATTTCATTATACCTTTCTCACCCCTGATTTTGTAGACTCTCCCATCTTTCACTTGAGAGTTACAGAAGTTACAGAAGTCATTATTTTGCTGGTTTTCTAGGCCAGCTTTGAATTCTCACTAGTGAATTCTATTTACCACAAAATTTAAAAATTAAGGCATTTTTTTCAAACAGTTTTAGGTTTACAACACAATCAAAAGGCAGGTACAGAGACTTTTTTATATACCACCTGCCCCGGCAAATACATAGCTTCCTCAATTATCTTTCTGAAAGGCTGGTCTTCCTCAATTATCAACATCTCTCACCAGAGTGGTACATTTGTTATAAGTGATGAACTTACACTGACATCATAATCACCCAAAGTCTATCATTTGCATTAGGGTTCGTTCTTAAGTGTTGTATATTCTATAGGTTTGGGCAAATGTATAATGACAAACACCCATCATTATAGTATTATATAGAGTATTTTCACTGCCTTAAAAATCATCTGTGCTCTGCTTATTCATCTCTCCCCTCCTCCATCCAGCGATCACTGATCTTTCACTGTCTCAATACTTTTGCCTTTTCTGGAATGTCATATAGTTAGAATCATATGGTACATAGCCTTTTCAGATTGGCTTCTTTCATTAATATGAATTTAAGGTTATTTTATGTCTGTTTTTGGCTCTATAGTTCATTCTTTTTTAGTGCTGAATAATGATGTCTGGATGTACCACAATTAATTATTATTCACCAACTGAAGGATATCTTGTTGCTTCCAAACTTTGGTAATTATAAATAAAGTTACTATAAACATCCATGCAGTTTTTTGTGTGGAATAGGTTTTCAATTCCCTTGAGAAAACACCAAGGAGTGTGATTGCTGGGTCATATGGTAAGAGTATATTTAGTTTTGTAAGAAACCGCAAAACTGTCTTCCAAAATGGCTGTACCATTTTTCATTTCCACCAGCAATGAATGAGAGTTCCTGTTGTCTCATATCTTCATCAGCTTTGGTGTTGTTGGTGTTCGGGATTTTGGCCATTCTCATAGGTGTGTAGTGGTATCTCATTGTTTTAATTTGCATTTCTCTGATGATATATGATGTGGAGTTTACCATAAAATATTAAGAATTGAATAAGAATTCTGCTCAGCTTTTAGCCATCTCATTTTAACTTTACACACACAGAAACACACACACATGCACAGAATACCAATGGGCTAGTTAAGGGCCTAAGGTAAGTGTGGTGACTGGGCTAACTTTAGGCTCCTATTTTGTGCTAGGAAGTCATCACTTGATTTTGTCATTCTCTACCAGGTATCTCTCATATAGAACTTAAATTACTGTTGTCTGAGAGTAAATTGTTAGCTGCTTTTCCAAATGCTTTAGAGAAGAAAGAATGTATTCACTACTATATAATTGTGTACCATATTTAGTGCGTTCATTTGATTCACCTGTATGTAGATACATACAATTATAAATGAGAAATAGAACACTTAGTATTTGCCATTTTGTGTCAATAAGAGTCTATCTAAAAAATGTTGAATTGTACTGTGAAAAGATTTAGTTGTCAATATACCAATAATACTGTACATGTTAAAGTTCATTACAGTTTGTAAAACACTTCCATATTCATTATCCTGTTATATCATTACGATGATCCTGTGAGACCCGTGAGGCGAGTAGTTGTAATATTATCATAATCTCTGTTTTCCAGATGATATAATTAAGGCTTACAGAGGTGAAATAACTTACCAAAGACCATATATCTGGTACTGGTCAGGCTTGAACTCAAGTCCAAGGCTTTAAATTCTTATACAGTTTCCACTATTGCATAGTAAATGGTTAGTGCCTATAAAGTTTTCTGGGGTCTGATATACCAAAACACAAGAGTATTTATTCTTCTAAAATTAAGGTTTTATTACTAAATGCTAATGCTTGTAACTTAGTTTTTCTCAGGTTTTTCCTGCTTTCGGACCTTGACACATGAATCCCATCTATTGGGAACACTCCTCCCTGCTCCTCCCTCCCTTTCAACATGTTAATTAACTCCTCACTCACCCTTCAGGCTCATCTTCTCCAGAGAACCTTTTCTGATCTCCCTCCTACAGGACCTACCACCCAGCCAGTCTAAATTTGCTCCAAGTGTCTTAAACATGAAGATAAATTTGAAATTTCTTCAGGGCTGAAGGGGATAAGGGATGAAGAAAAGAGAGGCCTGTGGGTCGATAGAACAGACCTATGTCCTGCTTCTAAATGACATCTAGGAAGTAGTAAGATCTAGGTGGGACCACAGTCCACCTCAGAAAACCATTCTTTATTCAATGAGTGATGTGTAGAAGCAGCAAAAACAAGTGGAGCTGTAAAAGCCAGGCAGCTGAAAGGTTAGTGACCCAGCAAGAAAAAACTTATTCATTCATTCATTCATTCATTCATTTATATTTATTTATTTATAATTTTTTTTTCGAGTTACAGTCTACATTCAATATTAGTTTCAGGTGTATAGCATAATGGTTAGACATTTATATAATTTATGAAGTGATCCCCCTGATAACCTGGTACCACACATGGTTATTACCATATGATTGACTGTATTCCCTATGCTATACTTTATATCCTGGTGACTATTTTGTAATTGCCAATTTGTACGTTTTAATCCCTTCACCTTTTCACCCAGGCCCCCAACCCCTATCCTATCTGGCCAACCATCAGTTTGAAGAAGCAACTTTTAATGCTAGAAGAGTCTTGGCACAGAGTAAGATGCTAGAATTATATCCTGGGAAAGGGAAGGAAACCAGTTCTGAGGGACTGACATTAACTTTTTTTTTTTTTGCATGTTGTTTGTTTCTGCCAGCTGGGTGGAATGAAGACTTGGAGTTAGCAATTGAACTATAGAAAATATACTTCTTGGATACCTGAGTTTCTGAGTTGAAATTCATACTTTTGTGCTAAATATTTGTGTGATTATTTGCTTGGTGTCAGCCTCCTTTCCTAGGTTGTAAACTCCTTGAGGGTAGAGATTATGTGCTTTGCTCACTGTTGTGTCTCCAACACCTAGAACAGTACCTCTACAGAGGATTGATTGCAACAAATATTTGTTGACTGAATTAATTACCAAATGGAAGAATTGATTGCTTCATATTTGCCCCATATTTAACATGATCTAATGTTTTAAAAGTTATTTCCTCAATATCTTAACAAAATATCTTAACATCACAGAGGGTAAAACATTTAACTATGGAAAAAATATAGAACATAAAATCAGCTTTGAAAGTTGCCAAATGTAAGTTATAACTTTCTTTGTTTTATAACATTATAAAATCAATTTTCTCCCTCAAGACAAAACTAAATACGGTTTAGTAATCACTTTCTTTAGGTGAGTATTCCTGCTGCTTTGTGATATTTGCTCCCACTGACCATTTGGGGCATGATTTCTCTCCAATGTAAAGTATTTAGCAAAATGCCTGGCATGATGGAGGTGCTCAAACATGGCAGTTCTCTCTGGTTATCCCAGATCACATCCCCATTACTTGGCCTGAGAACCCTTTATTCTTTACAGCCGACTGGGTCCTTGCCAAGGCCCCATTCCTCCTGTGGGAGAGAGTGGTAATGACTTCATTTGTTCCTTTACATAATATTTGGGCTTCGTGTCTTATTTGTTCAAGATTTAGTATTATGTTCAAATCCACCCCTAAATCCATAGAACATTTCCTAGGCTATTAGCCTTCATTTGCTTAGGTTGGCACACTCTGTTGGTGATAAAACTAAAAGGCTAACAGTTTACGAGAAACTAATTCCTGGGTTAAATAGAAAGCAGAACATGTCCATTAAGTTGAAACATATAAAACATGGCTATGAATTTTATAAAGATGAGTACTGCTTTTTAAAAAAATTGATGAGACATTTATATAACATCTAGAATAACTTGAAAAATATGCTCTCACCATGTCTTTATCTTCTTTGAACAGGTTAACTATAAAAAGATATGATACCATCATCCCAGGAAGAACAAAGCAATCCAGGATTTTTTAGGGATCACATATCATGACTCACTGATAATTTATTGAATTTTCCAAATTATTATACATATTTTGATTACTTATTATTTTATCAAGTTTTAAAAGCCAAAAATCACACCAAAACATAAAAAAAAAAAATAGCTTCTCTGTCTATAAAAAACGAAGTGTTACATATCAATTATTGTTTCCAAGATTTTTTTTTAATTTAGCTGCTTGTTTTAATTCTTACTGATAAGGCAATTAAAAAATCACCAAGGGGAGTGGTAAGAGAGCTTTATTCATAAAACCATAGGAAATGTTATCAGATAAATGGTATTTCAATACCCATATGTAGATATTTGTAGACTAGACGTTAACTGGATTTAAAGAGGGGATGAAAATAGCATGCACGAAGGCCTAGATGGAGAAAGAACACGGGCTTTCAAGAAACTGTGAGGTGCTTGTCATAGCTTGACCACTTATAGTTTGAGGGTGTCTAAAACCTGTACAAGTGGACAGAGGCCAGGTCATGAGAGGCCTGACAGGCATGTTAAGGAAACTTTGGACTTTTTCTTGAAGAAAATGGGAAACCATTGAAGAGTTTTCAAGGTGGGTAATAAAATAATCACATGTGATACAAAGATCAATTTGGCGGCAGTGTGGAGAATGAATAGAAGGAAGACAGAAGACCAATTAAGAGACCATTGCAGTCATCCAAATGAAAGTTGAGATCATGGCAGAGGGGATAGAGAGCAGTGGGTGGATCACAAAGAAATTTAGAAGGTAGAACCCATGAGACTTGGTGATTGAATAGATGTGTGTGAATGGAGGAGGTTTTTGTCAATGAAGAATTAGGGATAAAGAGGAGTTGTGAATGACTTCCATGAATAACTGGATGAATAGTGGTGCCATATGATGAAAACACCCTCTAGAAGCAGTAAATATGAATATTAGCCAAGGATGAGCAATACTAATTCTGTGTTGGAAATGAATAAAAATAAATTAGTGTTTGCTAACACATTTATATAGTGATTTCATAATCATAGGTATTGGAAAATAACTAAGTGGTATGCTTTATAATTTATCAGTGCCATAATTAACATTACCTCATTTGATCCTGTGATATTTTTCTATGTGACAAATTAGAACTCAAATTAGCGTTTAAATTATTTTCTTAAGCTCTATCTAGGAACTAGAGTAACAAGACTAAAACTAGCATTCTAACACCAAGGCCATTATGACACAGTGTCATATTTGGTAGAATTATAACTATTGTCAATACCATCAATGATCAATCTATTTAAACTTCCTTTTGTGCTAGAGACTCTGATCAGCACTCTCTTCATAGTTGCATAGTTTAATCCTGATAACCACCCTAATTCAGTTATCTTTATTTTAAAAATGAAAAACTAGGATTCAAATGCATTAAGCATTTCCAAAGGCATATAGATGTTAAATGGCCGAACTGAGATCTGATTTCCCAATCTGATGCCACAGACATTGTTTTACAACTTTTATGCCAATCTGCCCCAAACACCATCTACTAGGCATCTGCAGCCACAGTTCCTTCATAGGCAGCATATAGGTAAAAGATATGTTTACTGAACCCAGTATCTGATTGTTAATTTGGAATTTTGGTTCATGTGACTTGTGGACCTTCATATAATCAATCATATTGAGCACGTGGCAATTCCAATTTAACTGCCTTGCTTTGCTCTAAAAACATGTATCATATAAACATTCTCTACACATGTAAGATGTAAATAACTAATTATACTAGTCAGGATAAGTCAGGTTATGTTGCTACAATCAATAACTGCCAAATCTCAGTGGCTTTAAATGATAAGGATTTATTTCACATTCACATTACATGTTCATTACAGGTCAGCAGGCAGCCCTGCTCCATATTGTTCTGACTCAGAGACCAAAGTTCTTTATTAGAAATTTTGTTGGTCACAAAGGCAGGAAAGAGGAAGAACTTGGGAATCATACACCAGTCCTTAAATGCCAAGTAGAAGTGACATATGTAACTTTCATGTTTTATTAGCTAAAATAAGTCACATGGCCATGTCCGACTTTAAAGAGTAGAGAAATATAATTCTACTATGTGCCTGGAAGAGATTTTGAAATACATCTACTTTAGAAATTCATGACTCTTCCAGATATTAACCAATTTCATGGTGAAAGAGCTTCTAGGGTCAAATAACTTTGGGAAACATTGAATCAAAACAAAGTTAAACAAGTTTCTTAACTATAAGTCTTATCTGAGCCCTTACTGTATTAATTTGCATTATTAATCTCCTAGAAAGGGACTATTAATATGGGACTTCCTTTTTCAAAGAGTATCTGCAAAGATTCATGTGCTGAAGAAAACGCTTTAAGAAACAGCACTCTAAGGCTCTGCCTGTTTAGAACTTATTTGTGGAAAGAAGAAAAGAAAGAAGGAAAAGAATGAAGGAAGGAAGGAAAGAAAAAGACTAGAGCAGTGCATATTTATGGATAGTTTTGAGAATGAGAGTTATACATAAAAGCCATCCACAGTAGCTAGTTGTAACCAAAAATTATATTTTCTAGCCTTTTGCATATCACGTTAATTTATTGAGTATTTATTAAGCATCATATATTATGCTAGTTGCTTTACTTGTTGCTTTAATCCCTCTTCACAACAACATAAAATGAATATTATTATCTTTTTACAGATGAGGAAACTTACCTCAGAGAAGACAATTACATGTTCAAAGCTACACAGTAAACTGAGTTACAGACTAGATGAGGAGGAAAAGTCATGTCAACTTCCAAACAAAAAGGACCGAGTGCTCCAGTTAGAGGTACAAGCAACAGACTATTGATCAAAAGATGGAAATATTTAATTCATTTTGCTTATCCTTTCTGATTGAACCTTGAAATATGTGGAAGGGGTGATATTTGGGGAACTGAGCAGATAGCTTTAAATGTCAGACTGTTTGGATTTTATTCTCCAGGTAATGCTGAACCACTGAAAGTTTTTGAGGTGGGAGTAACAAAATCAGACAATTATAGCAAGACTTAGAATTTCAAGTTCAAAGGAGCCCTTAAGTAATTCAATCTAACTCTCTCAATTCACAAAGAGGGAAAAATAAATCTCCCAAATTTGAGGCCCCACAGCTAGGACTTTCATTATTGGCACAACTTTTTATCTGGGTAACTTACCTGAGTGATTAGTTAGCCTACATTTGCTCACAAGCTGAACTCAGGTCTTACTGGTTTATCTGCATCCCAAATTAATGTGAGCTCTGACGAGGCCTTAAGAGTTAGAAGAAGAGGAAATTATTTTGATCAAAGGGAATGTGATAGCAGGATTCAGAGGTACCAGAGTGTATTTGACATCCACGGTAGTGATCATCCCTTGGCTGAATAGTTCTCTCTTGAGTCGTGCATAAGCCTAGCCCATAGCCACCCATCACAGCTTTATTGCAGTGCTTTGTTAAAACTGGCATTATCAAGATAGGCAGACTAAATCTCCAAAGAAGGGGAGAAGTTGGTAATAAGAGACTGAATAATTACTGATGTGAGTGTGCTAGACTTGGTTGTGCTGATGCCCCTCTGAAGCTGATAAATGACATAGATTTATCTGCAATTTTGCCCCATCAAGATGACTTTGCCTCATCTGATGTCAAAACCATTCCTGCTCCTTTGGTCCCTTTCTTAGCAAATGACCCCCTACCTCTTAGTTGTGCAAGCTAGAAACCTAAGTACCATTTTTGGCTGCTCTCTTCTTCTTACCCCTGATACCTGATTAATACCAAGCCCTTCTAATTTTTGAATAACCGTCAGCCCTACCTTCTCTGCCATGATCTTAAGCCACCATCATATCTCATCTAAATTACTGCAAAAGCTTTTCTTTGTTTCTTCTGCTTAATCCGTTATCCATACTGAAGCCAGAAAGGTGAGAAAAACAACAATTCCTTGAAATAATATGTCTATATTTCAGAGCCAGAAATACTTTCAATCAGAAATACTTTTTGAATAAAAAACTTTGTTCTATTTTCTGGCTTTCCTACAGAAATATGGTGATGTTGCAAGAAGTATTGGTGATATATATTTACGTTTATTTTCAACCAGAGATCACAGACAAGGAATCAACAGAATCAACTAAAAAAGTATTTGTTCAATTTGCTAAAAAGTAAGCCAGCAATTCTTTAAGATCTCAAACTCCAGCATTTCTCATTTTAGGTAAGAGTTCTACAACAACTAGTGCTTTCAGGATGTTTACAAGAAGAGAAATTCCCTTATTTAGTATTTTGAGAGTTATATGGATTCAGCTTTCTATTATAAAAATGTGTGCTGATAAAAGCATACCTAAGTCATAGGGTGAAGGATAATAAGGAAGATTTAGGTCAGAGAAATTTTTCTATGTTCCAAAGAAAAGTTACCTTTTCTAGTTTATTCAATCATGAGGGAAGAAGATAATCAACAGTATGGACTTCATTTTTTCAAGCAGGATAAACATTATTACGTTAGCTCTATGTGAAAGTTACTATCATCAGCACAATCTTACAGAGAAGGGTTCTTGGGAAGTTTAAATATCTTGATTAAGATTCTAGATCTGGTAAGTAGGAAGCCAAGATTCAAATGCAAAACATGAGAACCTTAACTCTTAAGTTTGCTTTCTCATTTCTTTGACATAAGTCTTGCTTTCAACACTCGCAAAACCCTTATGAGATATGTTTTCTCATTCTAGAGATATTGTTATTGAGGTTTAAAGAGTTTAAACCTTGCCCGTAAGTGTTACTCTGTAAGTGGCGAGGCTGACATGTAAACTTGTGTTTAGCTACTTCCAAAGTTTATGTGTTTTCCATGATGCCCTTCCAAGACAGAGTCCTGTTTATTGTCTCACGGATGCAGCTAATGGTAAGTGATAGTGGTCAGAAGTGACTGAATAACTAGCAATAATCATAAAAACACATTATTAAAACTTCATGGTGGAAACTACATGCTTAGCAAATATTGTTCAAATGAAGTTCTGACCAATAAAATTTCATGAAAGTTACTATAAATTGGACAAGAGTATGAGAGCCACATCGAATCTTGATTTGGCCATATTCACTGTATCAGATTCTCATTCAATTCTCAGCAAAATGATGGGCTCCATTTCTGCTTTATTTCTATTCTCTGTTTTACTTGCCACCTCAGAAGTGAGGAGTGAGAAGCCTTTGAAGCTCTGTGGGCGAGAGTACATAAGAACAGTCATCTATATCTGTGCTAGCTCCAGGTGGAGAAGGGACCTGGAAGGGATCCCTCTTGCTCAGCAAGGTAACATTAACTCATGTGACTCATTTTTTTTCAGGCTGTTTTAGTATCTGTTTCTCTAATTACTGCTAAGTTACTTCTATATCAGTTTAGGGGGTTAATTATCAAATAAGCTGAGTTTGGCTTGGCAAAAAGGTGATCTTGCTATCTTCTGAAAAATAAAGACCTTGTTTTCTTTTGTCTCCATCTTGAATTCATTTGATTGCATAACTACTTCAGCGAGCTCAGCATCTATGGCAGGTGCTATGATTTCAAGGGGCATGTTGGAGTAGCAAGATTATCACATATGGATAATTATAGCATATAATAAGTTGGAATTCAGGCAGGTGCTAAATAAGGGTGGAAGGAATTTGTTATTGAGCATTTATTGAGTGCCAGTAGTTTCATGTACAATATTTCATTCAGACTTCTGATAACATTCTATGAAGTAAGTAATATTACCACCATTTACCACTTTGCTGAGGGCAAAATCGTTCATCTAGCTAGTAGGAAGTATGGCTAGGGAGTAAACGAGATCTGTCTGTCTTCAAGAACTGATGAGGTCTTTGATCATTCTGCACCGTGTCTCAGGTGGGAAAAAAAAGATGGTGTACTGTCGTAATAAATGACAGCATTGTGGAGGCAGTGGTGTTTGACCGAGGCCTTACAGGATGTGTAGAATTTGGGGAGTTACAAGGAGTAAGGTGAAATGGAATTCTAGTGAGAATTCTAGCCGTAGAAATTGTCAGATCAAAATTTTGAAGGTGGGAATGAACCTAATGAGTTTCAGAAATAGTGAGGGGACTGATTCTATTGAATTTCATAATTTTTTTAATTCAAATAACTTAGAAGTTTGACTGGAATTCTTTCTTAAAGTGTGAGGCAGAATTTAAGATTGTATTTTAATAATAGATTGTGTTTGCTATGTTTTATAGTGAAGTTAAAAAAGGAAAACAGTTACATAATAAATGTTAGAACGACATATATGATTGTAAAGGTTTCAATTTGGTTTTAAATGACTGGTGAATAAAAATATTTTTTAAAATGACCAGCAGTTCTCATATTTTGGTGGACTAATTTCTTGAAATATTATGAACTTATCACTCCCACTTTAATTTTGAGAGGTACAGAGTTACTAGGTGTTAACAGAAATAATAAGGGTTTTTAATCCCAAAAAAGTAAGCATAATTTACCAGTTACCATAATTTATCAATCTCTATATTAGCAAATCAAAATACACTAGAAAAAAATACATTTGGAATATCTATGAAACTCATGAGGCAATGGAATGGATGTCTGTATAAGGCTGTTTTTTTTTTTTTTTAGCATCATTATTTAATCTTTCACAGGTTTTCAGAGTATTTGCCCATCTATATTTATTTAATCTATTACTGGTTTACCAATCAGTATTCATTCATACAGGTTTTCTTGGTGCTTCCCAGTGCACTAAGGTACTGATAGGTAAGTCTGACAGAAATTAAAGTGAGAGAGGACTTTGAGAACAACACTCTGATAAAAGTAGCGGGGCCTACTTTTTATTTTCAGACATAGAGGTTTAAATCTCCACTTCCTTTCTTACTGACCAGTTTGCAGGGCATACACAGCACTCTTTTTTGTTTATCGTATGTAACTAATACCTTTGGAAGGTGCTGGTCATGAAGCAGAGGTAGCCAGTGCAACAGAAATCAAGCCTTGGCTTGGCTGCTATCTCGTGGAGTGACACTGGTTCTGTCACTATTCCTCTCTGCACTCATGTTTCCTCCCTTGAAAAATGAGGGGGTTGGAGATGACTAAGTTCTCCCCATGATTTCTATTCTCTCTAAAACCAGACCAACATTTTTTAAAAAGCGATGTGTGGGATTCAATTTCCTTTCAGAAATTTAAAGTGTTTCCCCAGGAATAGAGCTTGGTTGCTGCCTTCTTTGCCAGGGTCCTCTAAGGAAGTATTTTTTCTCTTCCATGTAGCTGAGAGAGGAAACTACTTCTGGCTTCCAAATGAACATGAGGTTTCTGAGAGAAGCATGGCACAAAACCTTCCGAAGGTGGATTCCACAGGGGAGGGAAGCCTTCAGTATGAACAGCTGCCCACTGACGGGCTTGGAGGGTCAAAGAAGTTTTCGGTGATGTCAAGACGAGACCTACAAACTTTGTGCTGCAATAATGGCTGCTCCATGGCTGATCTGAGTACTCTTTGTTAAGACAAGAGAAGATAGCCAATGGGTGGCAGAGCTTTAAGCACATGTTTAATTACAGTGTTTTATCGTCCAGGACAATATGCTGGATGAGTAAAATAATGTCTTTGGGGGAGGCAATCATCTTTCTTTCTTAAAAGTTTTGGATGAATGGTTAATACCACAATGAAGTCTATTTTCTTCCTTTGCCAAGTTGACTGCACTGTTCAAATATTAACTAATCCTTTGAAATTTCAAATCTTGTGCAAAATTTTAATAAAAATGTCAAAAACCAAGTTCATTGCAATTTTTCCTCTAAAAAAATTAAATAACTTCGAAGCAGTAAATGGAAATGCTGAAGGTAGAAAAGCCTAAAAAAAAGTATAAAAAAGAAACTGAAAATTAACTATTAACCTCATCATCCAGAAATGACTATCAGCTCTTAACTTTTGGGTTACTATATATTATTACTGAAAATTTAAACATTGATTCATGGTTAAGAATAAGAATCTAAACAAAGTGCTTTTCTCAAAGACCCTTAGAGTGCTCAATAAATGTTTCTTAATATCATGCAACCCTTCCACATTCTACTTGAGACCAGCTGGAGGCCTATAGGTATCAATCAGTTCCCATAAACTAAAACCCAGCAAATACATGAGTGATAAACTCCTTTCTATAGTCTGGGCCACCTTGGTTTTGCCTCCCCCAACTGCTGGGACAAAAGAATATTCTATTCTCATTCTGGAAGTTGGGAAACTAAGAACAAGATAGCCAAGTCATTGTAACACAATTGGATGTCTTCTCAAATAAGAAAGACAAAGTAAAAGACAAAACGATGCTTTTGTTTCTAATTCTGACAGCCAACTCCCCAGTGGGTTGTAACAAGAGCCAGATTGTTCATTTGAAGTGCTGTTCTTAGTAATACTACAGTCTGTATATTTGAAATGCATCTACTACATATTGGGCACGTAAAATGTGTCACGGCATTGTGTATGGTATTTAAAATTTTACTTCATGCATTTTTTGCGGGAAACCTATGTGGTTGAAATACTACTTTACCACTATGCTGCAGATAAAGAAACTAACGCTCAGTGGAATTAAGTAAACGTCACAGAGCTAAGGAGGTGGCATTACTGGACCCAAATTCAGGCTGCTTAGCATAAATCAAGACAGTCACATCAAGCTGCACTGGTAGTCAGTGTATTCTTTACCACCAGACACTCCTCGTTGGTTTTGTTTTGTTTTCAGTTGGTTTCACTGAAGAGTATTCTTTGATGAGGCAGTAACATCCTTTGAGTAACATGCCTTTTCAATATTCTGGGTGGTGAAATGAGAACATTACATGAAGCAGTTTGTGGCAAACTAAAGTATGATGGCTGTCTCAGGAAAAGTACTTGCATGATTGAATTGTGAGCTTCAAATTAGCTTCTTTGTTTATGAAGCACCATTTTTTTTTTTAAAGAAAGACTGAAAAACTGTGTTTAATCAAATTTCGAAATTAAATGAAACAAGATTTGGAAATGAACAAAGTAAGCCTGCAACTTCAAGAAAAATAACTGATAGTATTTGGTGTTAAAATTCAAACACAAGCAATTTTGGAAAACTTTTATTCACCACCATGAGCATCAGTGGTGATATTAGTTAATTTGATTTTTCGATATTATGTAATGAAATGTGTTGACGTTTGGAAGATCTGCATAACTCAGTGAACCAATATTTTCCAAGTGATCAATGCATACTATAAAATCATGAATGGGTACTCAGTATGATGTTGCTGGTGAAAATATAGATAAAATAGTAAAATAGTCTTTACATTACATATGTATATATGTATATGTATGTATATAATATTCTTGATCATCTAAAGAGTTTTATTCTATTATGTTTGCTTAAGCACTTATTTTGTTCTAAACAGCTTTTAAATTTATTAAATACCTATTTAACTTCATCATATATTTTTCTCTTGTTAAGGTGAAGAATTACCCTGCTAGCCTTCCTTATGTTGAAATTTCTATGCATTCTCAGAATAAACCAATTCATGATATAGCATTTTTGATAGAAGACTGAATTATTAACATCTTATTTAAAATTTTTATATCTGTTTTCGTAAGTAAAATTAATCTCTATGTGTTTGGCAGTAACAATTACTCTAACTTTATAAAATGAAAGCATTATCTGTTCTTTAGAAATGTTGGGGGAAATCTCTAGTAGTATCTTTTGCCTGGTGACTTTAAAAAATTTACTGCAGTATAATATACATATAATCAAGTGCATAACTTTAAGTTTTAATGGAACAAGGCCACACTATTTGGTTACTTACTGTCCATGGCTGCTTTTGCGCTTCTACAGCAGAGCTGAGAAGTTGTAAGAGACCTTATGGTCTACTGAGCTGGAAATAGTTACTTGCTGGGCCTTTGTATTTTGCTGACCTATGCTTAAAAACAGCCTAATTTCCACAGGTTGACCCAACTCTCTAGAGTGAGTCCTTAGAAGGCTTTTACTTGGGTTTATGAAATGGGATGCAAATGAACAATTTAGGTGTTTTTCAAAAATTTTAACTTTCCTACAAAAATAGATTTCTTGTTATAGAATAAATTTCCTTAAAGGACAATATAAAGATAAGGCATGTTTATAATTAGCTAACAACATTTAGTTCATTTTTCTTTAGTTTCAAAATGAAATAATGACTCTCTAATCTTAATATTTCTTATATAAATTAAAAAAAAATTTCCCAGCACTCCCTGCACATATAAAGTTTGATATTCTGTCCTTTTGGTAGTTAGATGATTCACCTTCATCATCGCAGGAAGCAACAATTTTCCTTCTTTGATTACAAATGGAAAGTGAAGCTTATAATACTGGTTATACTGGTTTCTTGCTTTACTAAGTAGGGAAAAATAGCCTAGTGGGTGGGTGGGGAACCACAAGTTTCAAGTTCTGTCCTGCACTAAAAACAAAAAACAAAAAAACAGAAAAAAAAGAAAGAAAAAAGTGTATACTATAGTTAAACTAGTGAGGAAAGAAACTGAAAATTAGAGAAAACTTTAATCAGATATTTAACATAGTTAAACTTTGATCAACCTTCTAGTAGCATGTGTTCATGCGTTTGAAGAAAGGAAGAGAACAAAAAATCAAAGGAACCTAAAGACAGAAAAAAATAAGCAAAAACATTGAAAGTAACTAAGAAAGTACTAAAGTGAGAGGCAAGACATCTAATTGGAAGAAGTATAAAAATTGGCAGAGATTAGCAAAAAGAGGCTAAATCTGGGGATGAATAGTTTTTTAATAAACATTGACTTGAGAAGTTATTTGTCATTCAAAGATGACAGTAGCAGATGATTAAAACTTTGAAAAGAAAAAAAAAAGTAATTTAGGGTATTCCATTATGGTGGTGAGCAGAAGTGGCTAAAATATGTGCTCAATTCTTTAGGAAAACAGGTTTTGTAGGATGAAATTAGAGATCGGAGAGAAAGTTTCTATAATGAGCCAGACATTTTACATACACTTTTCTTTTCATTCTTCATGGCAAGAATGTAAGTAATTATCACTGATCATTGATTAGTGATACGCAGTGATTATTATTATAATCATTTTTTACCTCTGGCCACTTTGCCCAAAGTCACACAGCTACTAAGGATTGGAGGCTAAAATGAGATGTTTGTCTATCAAATCTGTGTTTTAAAAAAACAACACAAAACAGAACAGAACCAGAAACAAACCTAGATCACATTGCTGCTCAAAAGAAATGAATCCAGAAGAAATCTGAGGTTGAAAGCAGCTGGAGGAATGTTTCACCAATTTGGCCTGAGGGGACTACTGCTGTTTGTGAAAACGACACACTGATGGAGATAAGAACCAGACTGTAGGAGGTGTAAGTGAGTAGCAAAGAAAATCAGAGGTAGTGGGTGCAGGCCATTTCCTTAAGAATTTCGGGAGCAAAAAATCATAGTAAATTATCAATTGCTATTTAATACTGAGTTCTCTTAATGCATTTTTGGTAATATCTAGAAAGGCAGGTAAAGTAATAGTCCCCATGAGGAAAATGTTCATTCTCTAAAATGTTAGATTTAAAAGTTCTAATCTCCCAATTGTTGTTTTTTTAAAACCACTTTCTTATACTGGATAGTTCCCAAGAGTTTTAAAAAACTCATGAACGTAGTGCTTAATTTCCCAGCACATAATAAACTGGGCTCTGTCATGAGGGCATCCTAGTATGCTTTCTTTAAAGTCATTCTATTAACAATGACAACAGACGATAGCATTAATACTCCCCTTCAAGATGCTAATGTATCTTTGACAGAACCTTTACATTGCGTATGATGTCTGACAAGACACAGAAATAGGTCATACAGAAAAATTTTAAAATAAAGATAAAAAAGAAGGGCTCATTTAATTGTTTTTTTTTTTTTTTAGGGAAAATTTCCTTATTGATTTTGGGGGAGGGTTTCCTGCTGACATTCTCAGAGTTAACTGAATTTTCCGTAATTTGCTATTAGTACTGACGACACCGCTGAAGTTGCTGCTGCTGAATATTTTATAAGGCATGATGTTAGGTCTCAATTTGGATGACTGCCAAGTCTAAATCTCTCACCTTGATGTCGTAGCCCAGCTCCAGTCTCAGTTTTTTCAGGTGCCTAAGGCTATCTCCCTCTCAATGTCCCATTATTAACACAAATTCAACAAGTGCAAACTCAAACGTAATATTTCAGTCCTCAAATTCTTCCTGCCAACTTCCTTCTTTTTGCGAACAAGACCTAGTTGCCCAGACTCCAACTTTCAACTGCAATCAAACCCTACTATTGATAGGGTTTCCTATCAGGCATTGTACTGTTAAGAGCTTAGCCAATATGTATTTCTGCCTGTTTTTTGAAAGCAGAGGCTGCACCCCCATGACCCTCCCAGCATACTCTTTGAGTAAGTGTTCTGTCTCAAGGGGCTAGCCCTAACAATGCCCACTCCACCACCCTTAGCCTCACTCCAAAACCTTGTGAAATACCTACGAGCATTATCATTACTTTGAGATAGAGAAGCTGTGGCTTATTGAGGTTAGTAATCTATTTAAGGTCACTTTGTAATTTACTTAAGGTGACTGGGACAGCAGGACTCAGACCTGAGATTGCAATCATCCTAAGCTTAAAACTTTCAACTGCTTTGTCATGTTGTCTGAGATTTGACTCTGACTCCTTCCCCTGTGCCTGATCATGAAGACTTTGTCCCTAAAATGTCCCATACAACTGGCCTCTCCTTTCCATTTCAATGCCAACGCATAGTTTAGCCTCTCATTACCTTTCACTTGTTATAAGTGGTCTTTCTGCTCTCTACTGACAGATTCATCTCGAGTCACTTCACACATACCATTCGCAGAATGAAAAGTCTTTGATGACTACCCATGATCCGAGTGTCCTTTTCTTGCCCACATTCAGGTTACCATCCATGAATCCTTCCAATCTTAGTTCTGACAACTTATCTTCATGAACACTGTTTTACTCAGTCGAGAATTCTTCCGTTACTCTAAACTTCTTTCTCTGTCTGTTGAAATTCTACTTAACACCTTTATAGTCTAGATAAATGCTGCTTCCTTAATGAGGCCTTCCCTGATTCTCTTAATCAGATAAAGATATTCTGGACCTTTTTTTTTTCTTTTTCTTTTTCTTTCTTTTTTTTTTTTTTTTTATGAAAACGTATTCTAGCCTATACTGTGGTCACTTGTGTACTCATCACCCCTACAGTATCCTAGTTCCATTAGGATTAAACTGTGTTACTAGCATCTTTGTAGTTGGTAGTTACTGAGCACAGTGCACTCAATGAACATGATTTTTGTTTGAAAAGTTAAGATGCATTAAATTTTATTGTTAGATGCTGTCAGGATATGTAGTCCATGTCTTCAAGATGTTTTCAATCTAGTAAAGGCAATAAAACTATTATTAAAAAATTAACTAGAGAATATCATGAGCTCAAATATGAGACTGATAGAGAGAACAGGAGGGAAGGAATGGATGGAGACGGTTAGAGAAGATGTGAGGCCAGCGTTTAATGCTGAAAAGTAAAGAAAGTTGCTAAAAGTGGAAGAGAAAAGCATAACTGAAGGCAGAGATGGACATGGCAGGGCTAGGAAGAAGGATGGAACTTTAGGAACAACCGTTGAGAAGGAAGAACAGCAAAAAAATTCAAGGTGTTTCTAAGTAAAACAATTCCCTCAAATTTATGGTGTCATTTTTTTTTAAAGTTTAATTTTTAGCATGTATATATAACTGACGTAACATTGTGTAAGTTTAAGGTAAACAACATGTTGATTTGATACATTTATATATTGCAATATGCTTACCACCACAGCATTAGCTAACATATCCATCAAAATTTTCTATCACAAGGCTTTTGTGATAACCAGCATTCTTCCAAGTTAGTCACAATTAGTGAGTTTTTACTGTATATTCTTGTACTACTATATAATTGCTAGAACTCACTATTGACAATCTGGAATTACAGTACACGGCCATATGCTGGCAAACTGCTTCCTTTTTGCTTTTTAACAGCCACCATGTTTTCAGGTCTGATTCCTAACACAGCCTGGGACAGATGGTAAGAGGATCTCATGGATGAGATTTTATAACTCTAAACAAAAAGTCATTTTTATAATGAATTTGCTACATACGAAATAATTTTCTTCATTCTGATTGATTCATGCTATTGTTCTGAGAGGAGAGATGCTCACAAATGTGTAATGGAAATACAAAGTATATTTACGTACTGTATGTACTATATAATCCAGATTCTAAACCGGCCTATGGAGATTGACAGATATTAGTTGTGATAAATTATTACATAGACATTTTCTCACTAAGACACTAACAACAACAGCAACAACAACAAAAACCTGAAAACTGACTAGTTCATTTTAAAAAGCGATCTTAAAAGCCAGAATAAGCAGAAGGAAAGGAACTGAAAAAGAATACTTTCTTTTTTTCTTTCTTTTTTTATTTTACTACATATTGTTTTGGGGAAAAGTAAGACATCAATACATTTTGAAACTATAAAGCACTGACTGTTTTCCCACTTGTTGAATTCTTTTTGGTGTGACTCACACGTCACATTTTCCTTAGGACTGTAGTATTGCTAATTTTCTCCATATGTGTATGATTTGTCTTTGACCTTTAACAAATGTCTTCTAGAAGGTCCACTTACTATCCAAGAACAATACCACAGCATCATTTTACACACACACAAAGGGCTGAAAGCTCCATAAAAATAAATGATCCATGGTACAAGCTACATTAACTAACAGAATAATAAGCTATTTCAACCCTGTAAATTTTAGTGCCATCCATTTAAAATTGTACTAGATCACTTTAGTACTAAATTCATAGAAACAAAATAGTAAATACACATGTTTTATTTGTTAAGCTGCTAGCTGTATGTTTTGTGTAAAAATTTGTTAGCCTAGGAAAATCTATTCAAAGGCACATCAGGCAGTGTATATTTAAAAACTGTCTCTTTCCAGTACGTGATTTTATGTGTTACAGATACATTTACTATTAAGCATCATGTATATTTAATATCACAGCATTTACTTCAGTGCCTGAAAAAGCCTTTGTTCATTTTATAGTTTCCATTATTGAAGAGTCAACATTCAGTTCTCTCACAATTTTGTAAAGTGCAGGCAACCCACAAGAGCTTCTAGTTTTAGCTTGAAGCCCTGTGGGACTACGATAATTGTTATGAAATCATTAATTCTACCTCAGCAGTTTCAACTGTCAGGTACATGTAACAATAATTGTAGTTAATGAATGCTGCTCAATTTATTAAGTACAAAATGAAAGCCAGTCTTCTTTTATATGCAGCACTGAGACATATTAACATTTACCATTTGTGTATACCATGTGGAATATTCTACTGTTATTTATTGATCGAGGCGCAGAGCCATATTTAAAAAACAACTTTTCTTCATTAAAAAACTGCAGGAAATTCTAACTCTCTAATTAAAATAATTAGCACCAAAAATAATATTTAATAAGAATCTATGTCTATGAACAAAAAATCCAACAGAATTAAGACAACTCCTTCTTGGAATAAACAAGAGTCTTCCTTGTGCTACCCTCCTCTACCCCAATCTTTACAAGAGTATGAAAAAGTCCAAAAATTTTCAGTAGTTTGAAATATTAATGTTTTTCCTTCTCAAATTTTTGGGTTGTAAGACTTTCGTGTACACAGAGACAGCCTATTTCTTGATCTAAAAAAGTAAGTACTAGATTTCTTATTTTCAATCATTCAAAGTAAACAGCATAGACATTTGCAAGAGCAAAGAGTGAAGAATTTCTGAAAACATAAGAGGAAAAGGTATCACTTTTAGGATTCCAGAGGCATCTACTTCCGATAAGTATGCTCTGCCGATTTAGTTGTCCAATGTGAACAATCACAATTAGCTTATATCGTGGAATCATCAAGTCTTTGATCTGGGCTTTAATAACCTAAAGATTGAAAGGAAAAATAAGAGGCTCTCATGTAGCCATATTGAAACATAAGAGTCTTACTCTTTGTCATACATAATAGTGGATTTAATTTTAAGAAAATAGCTTGATGCATTGTAGAAACTTTCATTGTTGTAGAACCATAACTGATTTCCTTCAAGAACTGTCGTCATGAGATAGACATTTCAAGACAAAATGATAGTGCCAGCAATAAATCTACATTTTCTAAAGCACATGGAAAAACTGTAATTTAATGGATTTATTAAATTCTTTGAAAATTTATGGCAAGATGGCTTTCCTTCAAAGAATGTTGGCATTAGAGTTATACCATGTTGTTCGTGTCTCATTAAGGGACCATACATCTGGAGTCTCCTGCAATATGACTAATCATGAATGTTTATTAAAGACTTTGTCAGAAAAAAGAAAGTAGAGAAAACCCGATGGAGTGCCAGCACTTTAGTTGGTAAAAATAAAAATGTATTTAAAGGCCACAATGCCTCTATTTGCTGGCAGTCGAAGCTGCCCAGGGGAAGAGAAAATGACCATTAAAACATTGTATCTTTTACAATATATTTTTTAAATAAATGGGGCAGTTTTACACGTTTTTTAAAACAAATACATGCAAATAATGCACATAATAATTGTTTAGACAAAGGCTCTTTATACACACAATAGGGCCTAATAAATATTTTAATAAAATAAAATATAAATAAACATTTTTACTACTACTGAAAACTAGCTGTCTTCAAAAGTAGGAGTTTGTGCTTTCAGCAAATATTCTTGTTACAGTTAACACTTCGGGCAAATCACACATTACCTCAGAAATTGTTTTTGTCATCTGTCTACAGAGCTCTGGTTCATATAGTTCTTCTTGCAGATAGTTAGTTAACACATCTTTCAGAATGTGATTGACAATGACCACAGGAAAATGTTTGGTGGGACCTGAAAATACAGACAAAATTTCTTTCTAAAAAGTAATTTCAAGTCCTATCCGCCCACCCTATAGGCTAACCAAGAGTACTGGAACATGGAGAGACATTTAATCTCCAGGGTGGCCTCTATTTAAGGAAATAAGCCATCCTAATTCAGTTCTCTGGCAAAGGGTGAGAAGACAATGGATTCATTCTTTAACCAGACTACCTAAAGAGTATGCTCAATTCCACTGAGGTTTGACATTGAAAGTATCCTCCTTCCTAGTTCCCACTATTAATGACTTACTTCAGAGTCTTGACTTCTTTCTAACTGCCCCCCAGCTCTTATATCTCCCCCTCCAATCTATCTACCACACTACTGGAGGGATTGTTCTAAAACCTAGATCTTACTGCAATATTTCCCTTAGCAAGGCTTAACATTAAGCTCCTACCCAACCTATAGCTTCTCTCACCCTCACAGCTCTCTACACAGGGGCTGCTCCATTTCATGGACTTCATCTGTCTTTTAAAGGATGCTTGTCCATTTGCTCATGCTGTTCTTTTTAAATGGAATACCTTTCACACCTTGTTCATCTGAGAAATAACTACTCATGTTTCAAGGCCAGCTCAAATATCTTCTTCTGTAGGTAGCCTTCCTCCTCTCCTCGGGTAAAAACCATCCTTCTCTTCTCTATACTTCCAAGGCACTGGGACCCCATGGCTATCCTGGCTCCTAAGCCATCTAACAGCTAAGACATATCTGCCTTTCTCCCCAGTGAAATGTTATGCTAGATCAGATTTTATCCTCTACAGAGTCTAATACAATGTTAAAGGTATGAGAAATATTCACTATATGATTTCTAAATTTAAATTGAATTAAATATTTATAGATAATAATCATAGTACTGATCATGGTTACTTTTCGAGCATTTTTTACAAATCAGGAACCGTGATGAGAATTTTATATTCATTACTTTATATAATCTTTCAGTGAATCTCTGGGGTGAATCTTACCATTATCTTCATTTCACAGATAGGAAAACAGAGGTTTAAATACATTGAGTAACTTGCCCAGGATCACACAGTGGCAGAGCTGGAATGTACTTCCAGGTTTATCTGACTGGAGAGCTTATATTTTTAACTGCATTTAGCCTATGTTCAGATCAGAAGCTTTAGATGGATCTTCTTTATCCTGTACCCCAGGAATCTTACCTGTACCTCCCAGGAATATTAACCTCATCATCTGTCTGTCATCATTCAACAAGAGCATGTAACCAGGGCCTGGAGTATAGAGGCTCAATCATTATTTTCTGAATTAATATGGATAAAGAAATGAGATAAAAAATCACATCCAATTCTATTTTAATAGTCATCAGTATCTTTTAAGTATTTATTTTTAATGACTGTATCTGTCAAGGTCTAAGGAACCACAAGGTACACTAAAGTTAGGACAATTCCAGGAGGATTTAATAAAGTGTCTCCTTAGGGAAGTCTGAGCAGGATGTAGGAAATAACAAACGAAACTACCTCTTGGCTAGTGAAATCAAGGGTGTTACCCCCAGGCTTGAGAGATCTGAGAAGTGAACTCTTACTAGATCCCAGATGAGGCATGTGAAGAGGGCTCCCTTGAGAGAAGTTTATGTCCTTTTGTTATGGATGCAAACAGCCTGAAATGAACCCACAGACAGGGCAGGATGGGGGGGAAGGGGTGGATATAAATATCCAGCTCATACTCTTCCCTCCCTCTGACTTCTTGCCAAAGTTTCCCATTGGCTGAACTTAACCAGAAGGTTGAAGCCCATGCCTATAATAGAGTTAGGTCAGCCTCATGAGGCTCAATAAATAGTATTTATGTTTTGATGATTATATAGGAATTGTTCAATTAAATTGAAATCAGTATGAGGAATGCATCTGGACATGTAAAATGGAGACATCTGATACGATAAGTATGATGATTAACCTCAATATTTAGTCAGCAAGAATCTCTGCTCTATAGGACAGAGACAAGCAGTTATAAACCTGTGAAAGATTGGTCTTAATTCCTCCTGCTTTAAGCAGTCAGAGATAGGACACCAGCCTCTTTAGGTAAGCTCCCAGGTACATATAGGCCTTGCTGTCACCTTCCTATGGATCTTTTAGAAGATTTCCACTTGCATATTCCAGTGAAATGAAGTGAAAATGAAGGGTGATTTCCCTTTCTATTTAAAAAGTTTAAAAACTACCAGCTTGGACTAAATTAAACAGATTATGTCCTTTAGATCAATACTTCTCTCTTTCACTCCCTTCTACCAAGCATTCATGTCACACATAACTTACTTAATTGCTCACATGGAACTAAATTTAGCCATGTATTTTGGTGACAATGCATTGCTCCCTTTAGAAAATCATGAATTTCTTCAGTGCAGGTATTGTCTACCTACTATGCCTCCCTGTCATTTGGTACCAGCATCTCCCCTTCTCGGGAGCGGCCCTCTTCTTATACCAACCATGGGGTTCTTTAGGGTCCACCATCACCTCCTTTGAGCCCGTGTCTAGGTTATGGTTGACTGGCCCAGGTGTAGCACTTGCTCTAAGTGAGGCCAATTAGAGTCCTTTCTTAGAATTTTTATTTTTAAACTAGAACTAGGGGGAAAAAAAAGTCAGGCTCTTTTGGGTGGCAAGTGCTATGATATGTGACCCTCAGGAATTCTGGAGTCCATGTTTTTCACAGTGGGAAGGGTTCCAGGCCACTGTGAGAGAAAGAGCTCGCATACAGTTTAGTGCTGGAAAGACAGAATCCTGGTGGCACTTGCGTCTATGTTTCCAGCAGCTCTTGTTGTCTAGCTGTACCAAAATGTCCTTTCTGCAATTTGCTTAGCTTTTTACAATCCCATTAACCAGATTCTATTCTGGAAATATTTTAAAGTATAGTAATGGACTTTTCTCTCTCACTTCTTTGTGACCTTTCCCCTGTATGGCCAGAATTATCCTTGCTCAGGTGGGGATATTGAGATGCACAGAGATAAAGAGACAATGTTCAGCTTTTGACTTCCAAAATAAGCTCTGGAGGCTACTTTCAGAGTCTACTAATGTGAATGCCAAAGATTTTTTTCTCCTCCCTCCCTTCCTTTCTCTCTTTAGAGCAAACTTTTTAATTAGAAGAAAAAAAATGTTTTTAGAAATCAAAGACCTGAAAGTCAGGATGAATCAGAAAGAAAAACTTGTTCTTAAAAATAGATTTAAGAGAGAAAACATAAAAATTTGGTTATTTAATATATCTGTATTTCTGCTTCTCCAAATGGGATATTAATAAGAATGACCACATATTGTTTTTTGTTAGGATTAAATGAGGTGAACTATTTAAAATATTTAGAACAGCGTCTGCCACATATATAAACCCCCTCACCTCCCATTAGATATATATTGCTGCTGTTGTTGCTACCTCATTCTGAGGGAAGAGATGGGGATTGCTCTTGCTGAGAAGGCAGGAAGTCCGGCAAGGGTGTAAGTAGAGAGGTAATGAGGCCTCCGCAGTGGTGAAGGATCTTATGGGGTAAAGTGAAGTCAGAGCTGAGGGACTGAAAGACTCTGTCCAAAAAAGTGTCTGATGACAGGGCCAGATCATCTCATGGAAGTTGAACTCAAATGATGTCTCTTTCTCTTCCTATCTTAAAACTCTACTTTATATTATGCTGGCTTCATTCTCAGCAGGCTGTCTCAATGTGGCAGCAAAGATGACCACCAGGAGCTCTTGTCTGATTTGGTGCTCACGGTTCGTGTTTTTAAAGAAACAGGGACCTCTTTAATCATTGCTCCAGAAAAATTCTCGTGGAGAACTCATTCCATAAGTAATAGGAAATTATATTGGATGTCATAGAAAGCTTAGTGACCTAAGGTGAAATTTTAGTCACTCACTTTAAGAAGCAATAACATAATAAATGAAGAAGCAATTTAAATACATTACTTCAATTAATTCTCACAGTATCCCTGTGATGTGTGGACTACTATCCCTAATTGCAGATAAAGAAACTGAGATTCAAGGATGCTGAATACCTTTCTGAAATATCATTTATCTAGGATTTGGCAAAACTAGTATTCAAATTTAGATACATTCGGTCCTACAGCCTGTATTTTTTCCTACGTGCATATTTCAGTAATTAATTAATGAGCAAATGTAAATGGTACAAGAAATATACTTCATTTTTCCATTCTTTTTTTCATTAATTATATTTCATCTCATTCTTGGTAGCTGCAATTACTCAGATAAAAGGAGGACAAACATGCTAAACATTTAAGCTGTGTTTAGATGATGCAAGTATTGTTGGATAGAATGTGAAAAATTAAACACAGTAATGCTGGTGATTGATCGATTTCGCCCCCCCACCCCCACCCCATCGCCCTAATCTTCTGGTCAGCATTGCATTTTATAGATATGAGAAAATCTTTACCAAAGGCCCAGAATAGTTTTCAGATGCAAAATAAACCCAGAAACAAATAGAAATGAAAATATGGTTTTGATTATTAACAAGAATGCCTAAAAAAAGGATTGTCAAGCATGAAAGACTTTAATCGTAAAAGAATAATTCACAAGATTTTTTTGTAATAAAATATGGAAAACACTTTATCTATACTGAGGTATTTCTAAAATTACTTTTCTAAGTAGTTTTAATACCCAATACTTCTAAAACTCATAAGATGATTTAGTTCGTTGATTTGAGGAAATGTTATGAAAATATACTCTTATGAAGGAGAAGCACAGGGCTTCATATTTCAACTCCTTTATTTTGTTGAAATCTGATTCAAACCCTTTCAGCATGCAGAGTCCAAAGTGGCTAAGATCTTTTAGTTATAAGTGAGTGTGAAAACCTGACCCAAACTTAGCTTGTCTAATCGAAAAGTCTAAGAGTACTTTGGATTCAAGACTCAAATGCTGACATTAGGATTTAGTTCTCTCTCCATCTCAGCCTTCATGTGAGGGCACTATGGCAAAAGCTGCCATAGCTCCTACATTCTTTCAGGTTTCAGGGCCTGATCTGCTTCTTCGACAGCCCAAACAACAATTTCTGAATTGAATATCAAGGCTTTGATTTGCTTGACCAATCAAAGAGTTCTATGCCATCCCAGAATCGGTTCCTGTTACATCTCTGAGGCTAGCGGCAGCTTCAGCAGAATGTTATGGACCCAAACTGGTAATGGTGGCAGTGGTGGGGCTTCCCCAAAGGCAACTGGGTAAGGTTACCAGAAGTATAAATGTGTATTGGATGGCAGGAATATTAGTTGTCTACCACAGCACTGTGAAAATACCAGTAGACCGACTAATTATGGATCTGTGTAATTCATGTAGTCTTGGGGAATACTGTAGAAGACTGGCTACAAAGCCCAATGGGATGTGTGAACGGTCTATAATTTTCTTGAGGTTAACTGGCACAGATGGAACCACTCTGGCCCATAGAGTCTTCCTTTGGTCATTGGTAAGTCTCTGTGGAATTTCTATATAGCTGTAATTATATATAGATTCAGATAATAGTGGGCAGGTACGCATTTAGAGAAAACAAGTAGGTCTATGAGGAAACGTGAATGGGAAAATATATTCACTGTGGATTCCACTTGGGAGTATAGGGGCAGGTGCAAAGATCTTTGTTTTCAAATATTGAAAACCTCAGTGTGAGGGGATAAACATCTCTGTCAACAGGGGACTAGAAATCATTTGCCTTTGCCTTGAAGGCTTTTTCTCCACCTATCAACAGTGCTGGTTGGTTTTGTTGGATAAAACTTTAATGCATATCTCTTTCATTAACTCAAGTATATATAAAATAACTCCACAAGATAACCCCCGAAATATTCAATGAACTTCTTAATTCAGTAATACACAGTACATATCAGTGCCGCCCAGTGAATTGCATGGTATTTAGGAAACACTGATAAAGAAAAATGGGCAATGAGTGTTGTTCCCATTTTGCAGAGGAAGAAATTAAAGCAGCATCGAGTTACTTAATTAATTAAGATTCTGTATATTGTGCTACTAATGAAGATAATGCCAGGCTATCAGATATCATTTTAAGTAAATATCATTCACAAAATTAGAAATTTAAAATAGGAGTGAGGACATAACACACCCAGCTGATAGGTGTTTTCCATCTGAACTGTAAGGCGAGAGGCATCATCACGCAGACTAGGTTCATCCATGTAAGACACAGTACTCATACGGCTAAAAGCAAGGGAGAAAACAAATTTCAATAGTTGTTACAACAATAATAACAAAACAATGTTGCGTCAGCAAAAATATTACAAAGGTAAAATTTCCTCTAAGAAAATTTCACACAAGTCCCATGTAAATATTCCGTCGACATATTTAAAGTCGAACCGTTTGAGAGATGAAAACATTAAGGTGTAAGAAATTACTTGGATCAGGTCTCAATGTAGGGGTTGAAGACCAGTGCAGTGCTGGGGTGTCTGATTATCATGAAAGTGTTCCTGGGTTGTTCTGTCTGCGGGGTGACAGACAGAATGCATGTTTCAAAAGCCATTGCCAATCACGTCTCTACCACAGATGCGAAGGCTCTCCTCAGAGCGGACAAAGCTCAGAAAAGTGGCAGTGGGTGTGGGGGAGTGCTATATGAGAAAGTTGGGAAATAACTTTATATATACATAGGGGGTTATAAAGAATTCATTATTATATGTACCTCATAAATCATTTTAGCAGAAAAAAAGAAAACCAAAAATTCATCTACATGGTGAGAGAAACCACAATTCTCCCAAAGTATCGTAAATCGGTAGCATCAATCACCCTTTTCAACATTAAGAAAGGGTTTTGGCTTGGTTACCAAGGCAATATAAGCTTGTCCAGGTGCTTAACAGGATACTCAAGCCAAGGGGAGCCCCTAAAGTTCCTTTAGCACTACTCAGTTCAATTTAATTAAGAGGAAATTCAACTGTCACTAAAGGCAGTCTCACAATGCTCCACCCCCAATTCTCTCCACCTGGAAAATGGAGGTTAAGCCAGATGTCATTTCAAAGGAAATGATATAATAGTGTGTATGTGCGTTTTCGTTTTCAGAGTGACCACGGTTATAAGCAGGCTATGTTTTTGCTTTCATTAAATGAGAAAGAGATATCTGTCTTTAATCTTTTGGGATTTTTTTTTCTCTGCAAGGAGTTTAAAATACTTAGTTCTCAGCTGTTTGGAATTAGTGAGCTTCTTGCAAAGTGATATTTTAAGAAAATCACATCGTCTATTTTTTTTAAATCCTTTAATACAATACAATTTACACAAAAAGTTAAGGCTTACCCACCCAGCCCAAGGTGAAGCAAAAAATTATGACTGCTTTTTCACGATGGATTTCTGGATTAGTGATTTAGCCTTCATTCTTGTAACACCTGTTTCCCTCAATTTTCTGCTGCCCTTTGAAGTAGCAACCAACCTGCTGGGCCACATAGGCTGCAGGTGTTGTGGGCATTACCAAAGAGGAAAGTCTCTGCTTAGAAAACCCAACGTTGCATAAGCCCCTTGATTCTAAGATAAGCTACCCTGACCCAATATAATAAATGCTACTTTTAACTCTGCAAAACATTTTCTCTCAATGATCTCATCTTACTTTCGCAATACCCTTTTAAGTAAGTAAAAGAGTCATTATTCTAGCCATTTCAGAGATACAGGGAATGAAGCAAAGGGCTTACTGTCACACACATAGAAAAGGTGGACTTAGATTTCAAATATCTTATTTACTTCTCAGTGACAAAGTCTTACATATGTTCATATCTAAAAGAATGAAAATAAGGCAATGGCTACCTGAAAAGATTAATTACTGCAATTAAAACTTGCTTGCATAAACATAAGAAGGTATTAATAAAAACTCTTTTCTACTGAACAACATATTAAAAACTGATAGAGGAGTTCAAAAGTCTAAGACAAAAAGTAAATAAGGACTTTTGCAAACAGTCCTTGCTATTGTTTTGTTATTGCCATGTTACTTAAAAATTGAGATTCAGTGCAGTTTATAATGTTATCAGTATGAAGTTGGTGTCACAAGGGCAGCTTAAAAACCTCATTGGCTGAAAGTTGGGGTGGAAATAGAAAGTTTTATAGAGTGACTTTTTGAATTACTGAAGATGATTTTTATTTTCACAGTAATCATGTAAGCAGTGCTTGCTCATTGTAAAAAGTTCAAAACCTAGAGGAAGTATGAAAAAATCAAGTAAAATTACACAAAAAATGACTGACCCTAGTGGTTACCTGGTCATTGTGAACATTAAAAAAACACTTTTCAAACACGATTTTACACATGAGATCATATTATAGATGCTGCTTTTTTTTTTTTTTCCACTCAGAAATATACCATGGATAACTTTCTATGTCAAAAATAATAATCTACATCAATATTTTAAAAATCAAGACAGTATTTAATATATACTGTATTTTATTTAAACAATTATTCTTCAGGCCATGTAGGTTGTTTCCATTAATCCACTATTATAAAGAAAACTGTAACGATCATTGTGGCAGGGACTGCCATTTGCTTTCCAAGGTTGTTCTCTCCTTCTTCCATGGTAACAGAACTCTAAGTTTTTGGGAATATTTCTCTCCAAATTAAAGACAAATTCCTGGTCTCCTTTGGTGCTATCGGGGCCTTGTAGCTTGTGAGCCAATGAGATATCAGTGGAAGTTTTGGGTGGAAATTCTAAGAGAGCGTCCTTAAAAGAACTAATTCCATCAAGGAGAACTTACTCATGCCTCCTTGATGACTGGAATGTGAATAAAATGGCAAGAGTTCAGCAGCTATCTAGGGTCTTGAGAAGATTTTATGGATAACAGATTAGAAAGATAAATGACTAGATCCTCCAGATTTCTTATATAAGAGAAAATATATTTGTATTTTGTTTAAACCACTGTTTTTTTTTTTTTTTTTAAATTATTATTAAACAAAGCATGAGCTATAATTGGTACAAATTTCTAACTGATACAGAGTTTGCTTCTTGGAAGTGGGATGATATAAGTAATAGAACACAAAACTTGGAGTTAGCTTGATGGAAGAGATAAGGCATCAGGGAGTGAGATTTCAAATATTTTGCTAAAAACCTGGCATCACTTATCATGAAGAAGGAAAATATTTGGTTAGTCTTTTGATTTCTGTACCTTGGAGGGCTGGTCACATATAAACCAAATTTATAACCTCATGAAAATGAGGTTATAGAAATTATAGAAAAATTAATTATAGAAAAATTGTACTTAAAAAAATACCCCTGTCTATAGTAAAATCCTCAGTTTTCAAAATTGAGATCTACTATTTTCAACGCTAGAATGAGAATGGTTGAAAAAAGGGAGAGGAAAGAACAAAGAAGAATAAGGTGAACAGAAAAGAAATAAAATAAACAAAATATTTATTCTTTGAGAAAAGACAAAAGGAAGACAAAATATTTAAAATGCTTGCAATCTGGGCAAGTAACATTACACGAGAATACAAACTTGGTAAATTTTTAGAAATCAAAGAGATCCGATATTTGAAAATGGGGATTACCAATATCAGTTCCAATAGGGACTTAGAAAAATTATATACATATTTTCTATTGATAAACAGCTTTACTCATGCTCTTGGAAAATTTTAAAGATAAAAATGTGAGGTACTCAAAGAGAAATTTTATTTTAACTTCCAGTTTTGTATATACAGCACAATGAGTTTATTTGTTATATGTCACAACATTGCAAGTGGATGAATTTCAGTAGTCAATGACTAGACTTGCCCTAGTTTATAACATAACTTTTCTAGATACATGATCTCATTGCACAGAGAATGCAGTAATTGATTTTATTTTTAAATGCGAAAAATGTTCTCTCTGTCCATGTGTTTGTTCATCAGGTTCCTGGCATTTATGGAGAAAAAAATTTCAATTGGCAAAATATGTACAAGAGAGTTGTAAAGTTTTAAGAAGGAAAGTAGATTAAAAATAAAAGCAGGAAAATGGAAAGTTTGGTGTAAACTACTGGTCAAAACAGTTAATTAATGGAATTATATGTCCTATTGCTGAGGACAGTTTTGGAATTAACCTGGATGCAGAAACAGCTGCATGAAATTGGTCCACAAAAATAAAAGTAACCCTACAATATTATATCTGACTGACACTGGAAATGTCCCATGCTAACCCAACAGCCTGTGTCTGATTATGCAGGAAAAAAGCCAAAAAATAAAAAAATAAAAAATAAATAGCTAAGGAGTTGGAATATGTTTATTATTTCTTGAAAACATCTTACAAATTTACTTGCTGACCATTCCTTGAATTACACAGAATAAATACAAGGCACATCTTATTGTTATGACTGGTAGAGATAAAAATAATAATTTCAATTAAATCTCACCAGCCACAATACCATCTAATTATCACTGAGAATTCATTTCCAGACATTTTCACTGCCATTATTACTTAGATGTTTTGCAGCTTCAGTAAGAGATAATATTTGAATGCACAACCAGCCTTAGAGCTATTAATTTAGTAGATTAAGAAGGTCAGAATATTATCTCTTTCTTCTATTTGTTACTGTGAAATGCTTGGAACTACCATATTTTAAATGGCATCTTTTAAGCACAACTCCCCCCCCCACTCAATCTGTTATTAAAGTCATGTGCTGCCTCCCAGTGGAGATATTTCAAAGGACATAGAGAAAAAGAAGTCTTCAGAGCATAAATTCACACATTATTTTTTGTTTTCTCTTCATTCTTTCAACAAACCTTTGTTGCCCAAGATGCAGCAGGAAAGTGGGAAGTACTGGTAATACAAAGGAAAATTAGAGTCCGTATGCTTGAGAAACAAGATGTAGAAACACAAGATAAAATATGCACAGAAATTCATTTATTTGGGAGCGTACCACGTCAAAACTGCCAGATGTTCTTATTTATGTTATGTTTAAAGGCAAAAACATACCAACTCTTCTCCTGTCACTAGAAGGTGTACCTTGTCTAGTAATGTAATTTCATTTTGTGGCCATTTAGTTTATAGCACATTTGCCAGAATTTTACTTAGTTTTGAGATTTTTTTAATTCACATAATTGGTCGCATTTTACTAGTAAGAGGAAGGTTATAATAAAAATAAAAGTCAAGATATATTTTCAGACATGAAAGGGAGAGAAAACGACATGATATGTGTTCTTGTAGAATACAGTTTTCAAGAGGAGAAATGATTCAAAGAATGAACCAATCAATCTATGAAAAGTCTAACTGCTGTGATTGAAGATAATCCAGGAAAGGTAGTTAACAAAACAGAACAATTTTGAATGTATGGATAGAAAATCGGAGTTAGTGTTTGAAGTCCTTTGAGCTACATGTTCATTCAGGATACAGTGAGGTTAATGTTAAGGGCATCTGATGAAACTCCTCTTGCAGCTTCTGGATGAATGTATAGTTTCAATATTGCATTACCCTTGGCAATCATCAGAGAGGTGAGGCTGAGAGTGTGGGTGTTATAGTTACTTCTTCAATGCCATGGATAACTTCAAGGAAGAGTGTGGTCTATCTCAACAAATTTTCAACATAAATGAAAGTTTTCTTTCTTTTTCTTTTTTTTAAACAAATGCACAATGGAACATTTTAGTAAGGAAATAAAAGTATATCTTGTTTTAAAAATCCGAACGATCACTTTTCCATTTGCTGTAAATGTATCTTACATCTTCAAGATGAAAGAAAGCCCTTGGTTACCCTGGACTTAACACATATTGGAACTGTGAACCTAAGCTGTTTGTGAGAAAAGAACTTGCTCATTCAGGAATTAGTATAATGTAATAATAATTCAACTATCAAAAAATATTTATTGAGTGACTGGTCTATGACAGGCACTGTTCTAGGTTTTTAGGTTATAAAAAACAAACAAACAAACAAAAAACCCTAAGATCTCTGCGCTCATGAAACTTAG
>NW_011888932.1:4776782-4790489 GCF_000151845.1 Pteropus vampyrus | reverse complement strand
AAATTCACACATTATTTTTTGTTTTCTCTTCATTCTTTCAACAAACCTTTGTTGCCCAAGATGCAGCAGGAAAGTGGGAAGTACTGGTAATACAAAGGAAAATTAGAGTCCGTATGCTTGAGAAACAAGATGTAGAAACACAAGATAAAATATGCACAGAAATTCATTTATTTGGGAGCGTACCACGTCAAAACTGCCAGATGTTCTTATTTATGTTATGTTTAAAGGCAAAAACATACCAACTCTTCTCCTGTCACTAGAAGGTGTACCTTGTCTAGTAATGTAATTTCATTTTGTGGCCATTTAGTTTATAGCACATTTGCCAGAATTTTACTTAGTTTTGAGATTTTTTTAATTCACATAATTGGTTGCATTTTACTAGTAAGAGGAAGGTTATAATAAAAATAAAAGTCAAGATATATTTTCAGACATGAAAGGGAGAGAAAACGACATGATATGTGTTCTTGTAGAATACAGTTTTCAAGAGGAGAAATGATTCAAAGAATGAACCAATCAATCTATGAAAAGTCTAACTGCTGTGATTGAAGATAATCCAGGAAAGGTAGTTAACAAAACAGAACAATTTTGAATGTATGGATAGAAAATCGGAGTTAGTGTTTGAAGTCCTTTGAGCTACATGTTCATTCAGGATACAGTGAGGTTAATGTTAAGGGCATCTGATGAAACTCCTCTTGCAGCTTCTGGATGAATGTATAGTTTCAATATTGCATTACCCTTGGCAATCATCAGAGAGGTGAGGCTGAGAGTGTGGGTGTTATAGTTACTTCTTCAATGCCATGGATAACTTCAAGGAAGAGTGTGGTCTATCTCAACAAATTTTCAACATAAATGAAAGTTTTCTTTCTTTTTCTTTTTTTTAAACAAATGCACAATGGAACATTTTAGTAAGGAAATAAAAGTATATCTTGTTTTAAAAATCCGAACGATCACTTTTCCATTTGCTGTAAATGTATCTTACATCTTCAAGATGAAAGAAAGCCCTTGGTTACCCTGGACTTAACACATATTGGAACTGTGAACCTAAGCTGTTTGTGAGAAAAGAACTTGCTCATTCAGGAATTAGTATAATGTAATAATAATTCAACTATCAAAAAATATTTATTGAGTGACTGGTCTATGACAGGCACTGTTCTAGGTTTTTAGGTTATAAAAAACAAACAAACAAACAAAAAACCCTAAGATCTCTGCGCTCATGAAACTTAGTGAGAAGAGACAACAGTTGACAATAAATACTAAACAAGTAAATTATATATTACGTTAGAATATGATACATGCTCCAGGGAAAAGGAGAGCTTAGTTAAGGAAGGGTGGAAGTAGATGCGGAAGAGGGTGCTGTTTGCAATTTTAAACAGAATAGTCAAGATAGGCCTCCATGAACAAAGAACTGAAGGAGGTGAGGAAATGAGCCATGTGGATGTCTGAGGAAAGAGTGTGTCAGGGAGAGCGAAAAGCACATGCATAAGCTTTAACACAGGAGGCTGCCTGGTATTTTTGAAAGAGTGCATGGAGGTCAGCATAGTTGGAGCAGAGGGAACAAACAAGAGGCTGGAAGATGAGGTTACAAAGGGGTCAGGTAACTAGATCATGTGGAGCTTTGTGGGCCTTTGTAAAACCTTGGCTTGTACTCTGATATAGAAGGAGCCTATTGAGAGTTTTCAGCAGAGAAATAGCAAGATCTACTTTATATTTTACGATGATCACTCCAACTGTGGTGTTGAGAATAGACTGCAGGTTGGCATGTGTAAAAACAGGGTAACCAGTTAGAAAGGTTTAATAGTAATCCAGTTTAGAGAAGACGGTAACTGCTATGGAATAAGTAGCGTCTCCCCACGTGACTATATTTGAGATAGGGTCTTTAAGGAGTGATTAAGGTTAAACGAGGTCATAAAAGTGAAGCCCTGAGCAGATAGAACTGGGGTCCTTAGAAAAGAGGAAGAAACACCAGGGTTCTCTTTCTGCCATGTGAGAACACAGTGAAAAGGTGGCTATCTGCAAGCCAGGAAGAAGACCCTCACCAGAATCGGACTATGCTGGCACCCTGATTTTAGACTTCCAGTCTCCAGGCTGTGAGAAGATAAATTCTTATCCTTTAAGCCACCCAATGTATGGTATTTTGTTATGGCAGCTCAAGCTGACTAATACAGTGACTCAGGCCAAGATGGTAGCAGTTGCGGGTAGCGGTAAGAAGTTGGGTTCTGGATATATTTTCAGAATTGATCCAACAGGACTTCCTGATAAATGGGAAAGAAGGTAGTTAAAGAGTTAAGTTGTGAGAATGTTGAGTTTGAGATGTCTACCAGGTATTGAAGTGAAAGGTCAGTAGACAGTTAGATATGTGAGCCTGGCGTTTGGGGAAGACGTGTGGGCTGAAGATACACTTTTGGGGGCGTAACACCATGTCTCAGTCACTAGAGTGGAGGGGATCCCTGAAGGGATAAGTGTAGGATAACAGGAGAAGAGGAGAAAGGACTGCTCCCCGAGCCACTCCTACATTAAGAAACTGGGGAAAAGAGAATGGACTGGTGAAGAAGACTGAGAAGAAGAAACCAGTTAGGTGGAAGGAAAGCAGGGGAGCATGTGTCCTGAAGCAAGTGAAGAAAGTGTTTCCAGGAGAAAGGAAGGGTCGACAGTGTCGGACTTTGTTGAGCGGTCAAGTAAGGTGAGGATTGACCACTAGATCAGCAATGTGAAAGCCATCGTGATCTTGACAAGAGCAAGACCATGAGTGCAGGGACAGGCTGTTTTGTTCTCCAAGTATCTTTAGCACCTAGCATAAAGCCCATAATCTAGGCGAAAAAAATTTGTTTAGTGAATAAACAAAATGACTGTGATGAAGTCATTATTATTCTCATTTTATAAAAGATATCTTAAGACTCAAAGAATATTAAGTAGTAGCTAGTTAAGCAGAAGAGCTGAGATTCAAACTCAGGCCTAGTTAGATGCCAAATTTCTATGTGATAATAATAGTTAATACTGTGCTCTGTACTTGAATGTGCCAAGAACCATTCTAGGTGTTTCCATGTACAAATTTACTAGAAATGATAATTACTACTTCTATCCCATTTTATAAAGGAAGAAACTGAGGCAAATAGGGCTTAATAACTTATGCAATATCAGCAACTTGCTAATGCTCAAGCTGGAACTTGGCCCTAGCTAGTCTGTGCAGAGCAGGCCTCTGAGACACTCCATTCCGCTCCCTGACTATGCTGCTCCTATTCCATTTTCTCCTTTAGAAATACCGCATTAGTGAGCTCAGGCTGCTGTAACAAAGCACCACAAACTGGGTGGCTTAAACAACAGATGTTTATTGTCTTACGGTTCTGGAGGCTGAGAGTTCAAGAGCAAGGTGCTGGCTGGATTGGTCCCTTGTACGAGCCTTCAGGGAAAGCTCTCCTCCAGGCCTCTCTCCTCGGTTTGCAGATGGCCATCTTCTCCCTGTGTCTCTTCACATCGCCTCTCTCTAGGCATGTCTGTGTCCAAATTTCCTTTTCTTATAAGGACGGCAGTCATATTGGATTAGAACCCACCCTAATGAACTCATTTTTACTTAATTATCTCTTTAAAGACCCTGTTTCCAAATAAGGTCACATTTTGAATTACTGAGAATTGGGAGCCTCAAAATTCAGCCCATGACAGATACAAACACTTTCATAATGTCTCTACATTCTAGGTTTAGAGAACCAAAGATTATTAGTTCTGTCATCTGGGACCAGTGATAATCTAGCAAGTCACTATACTACACCAAACCTCAGTTTCCTCAATGTATGGGGATAATAGGACACACAGAAACTTATTTTTCTAAATATTGTTAGATTTCTTTACTGAATGACTATATCAGTTTTAATTCTCACTCACCTTCCCAACATTTAGTATTGCTCTCCCTTTTTATGTTTTGCCATTTGGATAGGTGCAAAATGGTATTTTGTTTTCATTTGTATTTTCCTCATTCCTAGTGAGTTCAAGCATCTCTCATATTCTGCTTAGCCATTTGGACTTTGCTTCTGTAAATTGCTATTTATCTCCTTTGACTATTTTAAAAATGGTTTTCATTTTTTATTGTTAATGTGTATGATTTGAAAAAAAACATATCTTCCACTGGCTTATTAGCTGTGTCTATTTTATATTTTGTTGAACAGAAATGCTAAGTTTTATTGTAGTTATATTTATCAAGGTTTTTTTGCATTATGGTTTTGGCTTTTCATGTTGGAATCTTATTTAAGAAATCTTTCCCTACCCATAGAACACAAAGATATTCTCCTATATTTTCTTCTATGAACTTTAAAGCTTCCCACATTTCAGTCTTCCATCTGGAGTCTACCATGCAAATTGTGTAAGGTAAGAATTTAGCTCCATTTTTCCTTCATATAGTGATCCAGTTTTCTCTCAACACTATTTATCAAAAATATCCATCAGTTACCCATTGCGTATACATTATGTTTCCATATATTCACGGGCTGCTTCTGAAATTTCTGCATGTTCCATTAGTCTATTTGTCTATTCCTGCATTTATTATCATTTTTACTTGCTACAGCTTTCTGGCATATCTTATTATCTGATAGGGAAAATTTCTCCTCTATGCTTACTCTTCAACGTTCACTTAGTTACTCAGAATTCTTTTCTTATTTGTAAATTTTAAACTTGCTTGTTGAGTTTCACAAAAAAATACAAATGGATTTTGATTGAGACATATTGACTTTATAGATTAATTTGAGAGGCAGTGATATGTTATTGTGTTAAAAACTTTCATTTCTGGATTATTTCTCTAATTCAAACTTTCCTTAACACAAATGCCTTTAGCTGGGATCATGTTCCCAGGGCAGTTTTCACAAAGAAGCCAATGAAGGTTTTGTACAAAGATGTTCACTACGGCATTGCATATCTTGGTAGGGAGTGAAAGCCACTCCGGGTGTTCATTCTTAGGGTGAAGATAAGAACATATGCGATGGATGGATATTAAAGATGGATGGATATGCAGTGGTAAAAAGCAAAGAGCTAGATATCCATAGTTATATGAGTAAATTTAAAAAATAAACATTTTGAATGAGATATATAAGATGGAGAAAACAAAATGAAGTTTAGAGCACACCATTTATATGTCACAAATGAATATCTTTGATAAGCACTTGTTCTGTATTCTTTTATGAGATGGTCAGTCAGGTGCAGCCACAAGGGGAGACAGAGGAGGAACTCAGGAAAATATTATACTCACAGGTCTTAGAGACAAGACACATGACATGCCATGAGGGCCGTGTGGGAAAACACCATGGTGGTCAAGGGGCAGAAGACAGGAGCAAAGCAGAACCAAGGCTAGAGCCATTATTGGGGTTTCCAAGGAAAAGGCAAAGCAGGCCAGGGAAAACAGTTCAGGACTGGCTGGTCTGAATAATTTCTGTGAGCTCTAAACTGTAGGAGAGGTCCTTAGATGGCTGGTACTTGGCTCTGTCTGGAATGATTACGACAGAGGAATACTGCCTCCTGGGGTTTAGGGTTGGGTGGGGGAGGGCTGACAGAGGCCTGCCTGCTCTGAGTGGGTTAGTTTGCATAGCAAAGGCATAAGGCATGTGCCCTGCAGAGATCTTGGCAATCTTTAAGAAGTCCGAACTTGGGAGGGGAGCAGTTTCTTCCCATTCAGAAAGATTTTTTTAAGAGGTCAAAACAGGATAATATGCAAAAATAAAAAAATATATTTTATACAGTATTTAAATATGTATATTCTTGTAGTATGTGTAATATTGTGTGTATTAGAGTGGATGCCCACTGGGAGATGAGAGTGGGTGTGAGAATGGAGAAGAGGGAAAATTAGGTAAAAATGAGGGCTCTTGCCCATATTGATGATGACAATGTGCTATGAAATGAGAATATTTTCACCTCATATCTGCTCCTGAGATAAATAATAAATGAGATAAATGGAGATTATAAAAGTATCTTCTCTACTTAAGCCACAGGGTTTTCATGAGAATCAGATGGATATTGTATGTGAGATGGTTTAATAATCTAACAAGTACAATATTGTATTAATTATTATTGTGGTTTAATTTTTGAATATGGCCATTTCATTTTTCTTAAGCTTCTCTCTGTCTTTGGTGGAGAAGCTGTATCTAATTCAGATCTTGTTGGGAGTTTTAGTTTGATTTAGATGGCAATAAAACTTATCGAAATGAGGAAACAGGCTAGGCAATATCATTTTTAACTACACATATGCAGCTCACACTTGTATAGATTGAAATCATAGAATAAATCCAGCATATTTAAAATTACTTGTTTGCTGCCTTTCCTACCAGATTATCAACCGTGAGAGCAGGCTTTTTTCTATGTGGTTCACCAACTAGCAAAGTGCCTGGAATATACTCAGTGGTCAATACATATTTATTTCAAATGAAGTAATAAATACAATCTTTTCTGAGTTTTTTTTGCAGGAAAAAAATTATTAAGTGGCTTTTAGTTTACTTGAAAAATGAGCTTCTCTAGAGTAGAACCCTACAGTTAGTCACCTTTATATGTCTAACATGTGGTGCAATAATTTGCACAGAGTAGAAGCTCAATAAACTTTGATTAAATGAGTAAATGAAAGATTATAGTGGGTTAGATGCCCCCAGCGGGTTCAAGTAGAGAGCTGTGAGATCCATACTTAAAGTTCTCATAACATGACGTCACTGTAATTTTGATTTGAGGCAAAAGAGAAACCCTTTAATCACCAACTTTAGGCCAGGCCTACTAGTTGAACTGTTAGACGCAGAAATAATAAGCCTGGATGTTATATCACATTATCCTGAAAAAGTAACTTAACCTCAGGTTTCTATTTCCATTTGAAGAACATGAGAGTAGCACATCTGTTCAAATACATTCAAAGGCTGCCAAAGGCTGAGCTTCCAACAAGAAAGATGTCATTGTAAATACCTACTGTTACCCATGGGAAACAGAAGGTTCTGGTGAATAAAAAGAAGAGTTTTGTTAATGCAAGTTACTCATAGATAGCCAATTTTAAGAAAATGAGAATACTCGACTACAAACAAAAAGCCCATTTTGCTGCTTCCTAATTCTATAGATTTGGAAGCTCAGCCTCTCTAAGTATCCGATTCTTCATTTGTAAAATGGAGATGATAATAGCATCTATCTCATAGAGCAAAGATTGGCAAACATTTCTGTAAAATTCCATGTAGCAATTTTTTTTGGCTTCGTGGGACCTATGGTTTCTACTGCAACTGCTCTGTAGTTCTAGCATGAAAGCAGCCAGAGGCAATACATATATAAATAGGCATGGATGTGTTTCAAACAAACTTATTTATGGATGCTGAAATTTGGGTTTCTTATAATTTTCACATGACAAAAAATATTACTTTTTCATTTTTTTCTCAACCATGTCATAACCATACATACCCGGGTAGGGAAACTGTACAAAAAAAAGTGGCAGGTTGGACTTGGCCTTTGGACCATAGTTTGCCATCTCCTGTTATAGAGCTTTTAAGAGACTTCAATGAGGTCATAGTGAGGGCTCAATAAATGTTAGTTATTATCACCCTTATTGCTATGAATTGTTTAAGTGGAATACTGACAGCATTAAAAATTACAGAGTAGTATGATGACAACCAGGTAGGTTTGTATAGAAAAAAATATGCCAACATGCTAACAGTTATGATATTGAGGTAGTAAGATCCAGCTTAAAATGTTTCTTTAAAAAAATAAAACATAAAAATTACATTATGATGAAAATATAATTTAAAAAAAATACTCACCTCTAAAAACAGTTAACGATAATTATATCCAATATAAATTCAATCTTCTTTTCACAATTCAAAAGGTACTTTAGATATCCATTTGTCCAGGGATCAATGTTAAGCATTAGTTACTACTGTAGAAGACTGCAGACACAGAAACCAAGGTTGTAGGGTAGAATCTATGCTGATCTTATACCATATCCAAGAAGCTGCTTTCCAAGCAGATCTACATTCTATTCTTTTCTGCCCTCTTTATCTGTGTATTTACTGCTCTGAAGACAATTAGTCGACAAAAAAAAAAAAAAAAACAAACCAGTCAAATATGGTACCATGTAGAAGGGAAGCAGAATGGAAGTGTCCAACCCAGTCCAGAGGTGGTAGTGGTTGTAATTGGGTTGTTAGAGAGAACTTCCCTGGAGAAATGGTGATGGAGCTAAATTCTGAAGGTGGAGAAGAAGGAAGCCAGAGTATAAGGCATATTCCAGATAAGAGTGCCCCATAAGAAAGTAACATAAGGCAATGGCTGGAGACAAGATAGAGCACTGAGGGATTATAAATATGGAAGTTGAATATTGCCAGAGAGTAGCTGCTAGCAGTATAGTGAGGAAGATGGCGCTTGACAAGTAGACAAGGGTCTGTAGACTCTATGTGCCATACTCATGATTTAGGATTGTATCCTAGTCATTAAATCATTACTTGACTTGTAAGCCTTAGTTGTTTCACAGTTAAATCGCAAGAATGATGTCCACCTAGCAGGGTTAATGATGGGGAGATTAACGGAGATAGTATATTAGGTCCTCAATAGACTTTAGGTTATACTTTAAGATTGATCTATTCAAAAAAATGTTTTGAAATAAATTTCAAATGGAAGATATATGCTTTTCCATAAAACATTACAATTACACAACAACGCTTGCATTTGATAGCTGCTAAGCTTTCAGGACTTTTCTACTAGCTGAAGACTGATTTCACGAAGGAGAATCACTCATGCAGTCTGGTCTAGGACAGTGATGAAGGCAAAAGAAAGTAAGCAGGAGTTAGAGTTGGGGAGGCTACCTCTCAAATGGCCTCTGCATTGCCAAGAGTATATAGACGCTGTTCATTTGCTATTTTAAGAAAAAGTGCAAATAAAGGATCCATTCTCAATGTTTTATTTGAGAGTCCAAATTTCTACTTTAAAATATGTCAAAATATTTATCACTTAAATATATTAGTAAAAATTATGTTCTAATGTATTCATAAAACTATTTTTGTATTCTTATTACTTTCAGTTTGTATTTATACTTCGTCTATAAAAAGAGGGGCGATCTCTCATGCCTCAAATTTGGCCACATTCTGATTCTATATGATTTTCTAATTTGCTTTGAAAGGAAAGAGGTAAATGAAAATTATGTAAATAGGGATGATAGGTTAGTTTTTGGATTAGAGCGGTTTTTTAAAAATCATGGGAACATGATTTATGTAAGATTATTATAAATATTTTCTTGAAAAAGGTTCAATTTAAGCTAACAATTATTTTAAGATAATTTTCAAAAGAACTCTTACACTTAAATATTTGAAATAGCAGCCCGAATGACTGAGAGTCAGAAGCAAAAGATACAGAGATTAATTCTCCCAGCTTTACTTCTGACGTACATGGCGTTTGCTACTCCTTTGTATTTCTGTAAAAAGAGGGGGATTGTACTTGTAATCCACAAACATCCAGGATTGGAAATAAGTACATTGCTACACTCTGAGAGTAGGAGATATGGTTTCAGAATGCTAATTTAATTTATTCTATTCCAGTTCTTCAGGTCTCTGTTCCATAGGACATATCAGATCCTACTTCCCAGCCACAATGATTAATATACCACAGCCTTATTAATATATCAAGCCTGTGGAAACTGTTAAGAAAAGTCTATTATATAAGTTAATTGACCTCTGTATTAATAATTTGTTTTATTTTCTTCCCAATGGCGGTCAAAAAGAAATGCTGTGAAAATATTAAATATTCATTCACCTCTTTAGGAAAGCAAAGGCGACATGGCAGCAAGAGCCAAAAAAGTGTACTCCTTTGAACCACTAACTGTACTTCTGGAATGAAAACAAGCAGAGACATTACATAGTGGAAAAAAAAGAAAACAACAACAACAAAAAGAAACAAACTTAAAATGCCCGACAATTGGGGAAATGTTAGCTAACCTAGAATTATAAACTGACAAAGTATTACGCAGCCAATTAAAAGGACATGAACAATCGCTGTAAAAATGCATTATAAAATTTGTATAAAATAATTCTAAATGCATTGTATGTGTATATATTGATTACAGAAATGCAAAAACTATGTATTTATGTAATATTGTGGAGAAGAATTCAGAAGACATGTAAGAAGAAGCCAGTCTACATTGTATGTGGTGTTTCTTTTGAGAAGATGATTTTTGGGGGTAGTTTTTGAAATAGTAAAAAATGCTGCTGGGACATATCACTTATGTTTTCTCACTCTCTTTCTCTTTCTTTTAAAAAATGTGAACCTTGCACATGCCCATTTTCTCTTTTTATGTCCCAAAATAAATATTTTTTCTCCTGATAAACATGAACCTGTTTATTCAATAACTGCATTTGTTATTAGAGATTAGTTACTCACTCTTTGATGCGCCCATGAAGTTCCTTCCATCGGAGTTCATGACTGTTTAGAGAAGACACACTTCCCCTTTTCTTCAATGAATGAGCCATTTTGTCTTTAGCAATGTCTGACATTATCATAACCTATGGAGGAAAATTTTCGTAAATTAGATGAGAAATCTGAAAACATTTAAGTTAGTATAACACAGAGATTTTTTCTATTTTTTCTACCAATTTTGATTGAGGAAATGGGGTTTCCTTAAGAGTGATTTTAGTATATGTTTTTATTCTGGTTAGTATTACCAGAAATATGGTAACTATGATAACTTTTAGTTATGCAATAGCATACTTACTATACATAAGCAGATATTAAACTGTAGCAAAAATGCTTAACTGCAGAAGTGGTTAAAGTCACTGAGAAAAGATAGCCATGTGTAGAAGAAAGATATTATCCCACACAAGAAAGCAATACTTTTTATTGCCTTCCCATTTATTCTTGATGAAAGTTTGCTATTTGTTGTTGTTACTGTTACTTTAAAAATTAAAATTAACTGCCTTCTCCAAAGAATATTTTTTTCAAGCTATTGTGATTTACTTTGTAAAGATCAAACAGAACTTGACATTTAACTAAGTAATTTATTGAAAAACCTACCTTCTTCTTGCAAATGTTTGTTCAAAAGCTGGTAGTAGGAATAGACTTCCCATAACTTAGACTGTAACTCTATTGTCCTATTGCCTACATACTAATTTAGATACTCACTTAAATCATTTTATAATCTATAAATCTGAGAGACCTAACAAGGAGACATTGTGCTAGACTCTAAAGCAGAACTAAAACAGAGTCCCTGCCTTCAAGGAACTGGCAGTTGAGATAAGAACACAACCTAAAACCGTGTGATCAGTGTCAGGGCAGAGAGAGACGAAGGGTACTGAAGGGCACACAGATGTGGCAGAAGTATTGTGTGTTGAGAAGGGAAGCAGTGGTGTATGTATGTGCGCACATGTGTGTGATTGTGTGCCTATGTGAATGTGTACATGAGTGTGAATGTCTGTGTGTGCCCGTGAGAGTTTGTCTCTCTGTGGGTGGGTCTCTGTGTGTGAGTGCATATCCCCATAACTGTGAGGCTGTGCGTATGAGTGTCTGTGTACATGAATGTGTGTGTACATGTGAGCATCTCTGTGTGTGCATCTCTGTGCGTGAATGGTCATCTGAATACCTGTGTGAGTGTGAGCCTTTGTGAGCGTGTGTGCACCTTAGTGTGAGGTGTGTCTATGTACTGAATGTGTGTGTGAATCTGTGTGTGTGAGCATCTCTGTGTGTGTATGCTGGTGTGTATGTGTGTGTCTGTGTGAATGAGTGTGAACATCTGTGTGTGTGCTTATGTGTATGAGAATGTCTGTGTGTGACTGTGTATATGAATGTGTCTGTGTGTGACTGTGTATATGAGTGTGTCTGTGTGAGTGTGTGGATAGGACAAACTGAGACTGATTAAATGGGTTATTCAGGTTCTGATCTGAAGTGACACGGCCGGACCTCAGTCTGCTCACCTGTTTTCACAGCTGCCCAGAAGGCCAGAGTCGGAACCTGGAAGTCTGGAGGGGCTGAGGCCCCGGCTCGGCCTCAGGATGACAGCTCAGGACTCATCCCGCTCCAGGAGCAGAACCAGGCTGGCCAGCTCAGGTGTGAGGGTGACCAAAGGCCAGGACCTACTTCCAGCTCCCAAATTCGGGGCCGCTTTCTTTTATTTGTTGAGGAGAGGAGTAAGCCGTCAGAGAGGTCGTGGCCATGGCAGGCAGGCCTTCTCTCAACACAGTGCCCTCCCTCCTCAGTCCTTGCAGTGCTCGAACATGCAGGTTTCCTTCTCCGCTCACACCCAGACGCGCTGCGCAGAGTCGCACTTACCTACAACAGGGCTGGAGCTGCGGCCGCGGCTCTGCTGAGGGCCTCTCAGACTCGGGCTCCTCTGCTGCAGGGACCCCGCGCCAGGCGAGGCTCTTGTCTTCCCGGTCTCCCTCTGAGGGCTACCGCCCTCACACTATCCTCGGATCCCGCGGCCTGTTTCCAGGGTGACCTCCTCAAACAGAGCCCTGGGCCCGCCCCTGGTCCTCTGAGCCTCCCTAAGAATGTAAAGGATCATCACTGTCCAGAGGGGGCCGTCCTGAGCCCTGCTGCGCCATGGGGTGGCCGCGAGCTGGAGGGGAACTGGTTCATTCTACAGCGAAGAAGAGGATATCTGAAACTCAAGATGCAGCCCCCCGAAGACTCCTCATCCAGTTCCTTTGCCCGCAGATGTCATGGGCAGGAGTGGGGAATGCTGTGGTCTCCTAGGACAGGGAGGAAGTAAAGCAAGCCCTTCCCTTCCTCGGACCCTTTCCACCACCACCTTCCAAGGCACGGATGGTTGATAATGGGGATAATTTCTCGAGAGCTTACATTTACCAGATATTGGCAAACAGTTTTAACTTTAATTAGTCTTCTCAACAGGTCTGTCCCTTTACATTTAGAAACTTGAGATTTTTAATACATTAAACAATATTCTCAGGGCCCACTGGAAGTCATTGGCTTATCTCCTGTGCTTAACAAGCAGGCTCCTTCATGCCACTCTTTGCAGCCCCTAAAAGTTTAAGAAGCTTTGAAGTGGAGGCTGTTTGGGGTTGGGGACCTACCTGACATAACTAACAGGACTTTCCTCCTTAATAACTATCCCCCTTCCAACTCCAGAGCCATTCCCCCAGCCCAAAGCAAACAAAACCAAACTCAGAAGGGACACTCATATAGTAGGCAATTATTGGAGGCAGAAATAGGATAATGTCTCTGCTCAGTGCATTTAGCATTAGCTGACAATAGCAATACATTTTGAGTAACAATAGAGTCCATAAGGGTTATTTATGATAGTGTCAGAGAAAGAGCATTACAGTTTTCTGGCCAAACTCAATTCATATTTAAAAAATAAGAACAGGAAAAATAAGAACAGGAAAGGTTTATTGACTACTATGTATGATAAGGGGACATTATTAATCAACTCCTTTTTTCTTTTTTTTTTAAGATAAAGAAATGAAGAATCCTGGGTAACCTGCTCAAGTCTATAGTTTAAATTATTGAGCTGGACCTTGTCCCACTCCCAAGTCCTTGCACGGTGCTGTACCTTTTCCCCATTTTGCCCACCCTAAATGCGCAGTGAAGTTTTACAGAAATATGGGTAAAATTTTAAGAGGCTGGTAATAAAAGAGGTTCACAACTGAATTTATTTTTATGTTCTTCATTTATTTTCCAGAAAAAAAAATCACATTTAAATAACCACTTACTCAGATATTTCGTCTTGTTCTCACATATAATTAAACTTTGTTTTGAAATGGGAACCCTCATTGC
>NW_011888932.1:4755179-4775517 GCF_000151845.1 Pteropus vampyrus | reverse complement strand
ACATTTGCATGATATTCAATAAAATATTCAATGAAATATTTAAAACTGATAAATGGCTTATGATCTATCAAGCTGATTCACAAACTGAATGAATTGAAAATTGAACTATTTTTAGAGAAATGTAGTTATTCGGCTTTACTCTTTTCTGTCTGATAACAGTTTACTTAGGAAATTTTTAAAGGAACTTAGTTGATTATTTTGTGTAGAAAACAATTGATTTGAAAAATAAAGCAAAGCAAAAAAGAACTGTGAATGCTCATTAACAGTGTAGAGTCCTGCAAAATCTATGTTAAATAGTGCATTTCTCTTAGCTTTAACTAAAATGTTTTTCATATAATTTCTAACAAGATTATGTAAAAATGTTGTCAGCATTGATCTGTCATAATTCAATTTCTTAAAGCTCTTTAATAAAATGTTACCAAAGATCGCTCACTAGCATTAATTCCACTTTGCAAACAATTTGGACTATCTTCAACAGATAGTGGTCTGATGTGCTGGTCACAGGTACATATCTTAAAAATAATAGTTAAAATACTAAAATAGTTTTACTGTTTTATTTTGAATATTTTAGATAATAAAGTTAAATTCATTAATATGTACTAATGCAATTTAAAATAGATTCTAATTCATTTGAAATGGTAGGAATTTTCCTTCATGTTGAAACAAAAAGAACAGAGCATCTCGTCAAAGCATCGTTATATATTTTCTTAGCTGTTGAAAAATATATAAACTGGTGTTAAAATTTTTCTAAATTTTTTCAAGGTGTGTTTAGGAAAAAAGGGTTCTCCTGATCCAATAACTTTTTTCAGCTTTATTAAAACACTAACATTCATTATCATTGTCCAAAGAGTGAGAACTATGATATAGGATCATTTATTCTCAGACCACAGTGAATATTTGCCAGAACCAGTAGACCTAAACATGATTTGGAAAATACTGGAATATAGGTGAATTTAGTAGAAATATCCTTTACTTATTTTCTTTTAGACATTAAAGAATACATAAAATATATATTTGCTTTTCATCAAAACATCTTTTCTTATTAGGTGAAAGATATATTTAGAACAGGCAATGTAGTACTTTAGTGATAGAAAGAGGCAATCAGAAATACTATAAATCAAAGGAAAATTAATCTTAGAAGTCAAACCTAGAGAATAAATTATTATGCCCATGGTGAATGTCAACAAGGAGGTGACTTTTTCAGGTAGGAATGCTCATTTTAGATAGAAATCAGATGTTAAACATAAGGGACAATCAAGAGGTGTAACCAGGGTCAATTCAATAGATCCTAAAATTTGACATTCTTTTAAGAAGGATATTTAGATTTCAATTAGATATTAAAAATGTAACTCTAGCCTACAGAAGACAGAACTTCAAAGCAATGACACAAGAGAGAGGCTAGTGGATTTTTGTTGTTTGTTTGCTTGTTTTTAATATTTGGAAATAAACATTATACTCCTATCTCGTTTTTCCTCTACTCTTTCCATGCACAAAAAAGTAATGTAATGGTATCCATGTTTAATTCATGAGTGAGGAAATGTCATTTAAATGCTGTTTGCCAAATGAAAAATAAAAGGGGGTAGTAAAATATAATAAAGCTTCAAGAAAAGTGCACACATTAAAACGGGGTAGGTTGGGTCATCAGAACAGTCTCTTTAATCAGTGTTAATATAGGTTGATTTGTTCATTCATATCAACAATTTAATTTGACTCATTTCAAGGAAACATTATGTTTACTTATATTAACTTTTAAAGTGATATCTGGAGATCATTCTCGTTTTGATAAATTATGCTTCCATTTTTAAAGAATTGACAATCAGAAATAATGCATAAAATTAATATATTTATACTGAATTAGGTTTTCCTCAAATGCATAATCTTTTTGGGGAAAAGAAAGCTTAAAAAAAACACACACACACACACACAAACTCATCTCCTTGGTAGATATCTGAACATTTTACTGTGTCACTCAACTGTGATCATTTTGGGGAAAAAAAAAGAAAAGCAAAACCAAAAAAGATTGATTTACCTCTTTTGGAATGACACTAATCCATGCTCATAAAGCATTTGATTAAAGGCCTACAAAATAAATAGACATCTCACAAGTTAGATGTCTGTGTTCCCCTTGCAAGGAGGAAAATATTTGTTAGGACTGTGTTTGGGATGAGCCACAGCTTGCAACCTCCCCAATGCTTAGTTTAATTTTTTTAAGACATTCATGAGAATGACAGAAATATGAAAACCTGAGAATGCATTTGAGGCCACAATTGAGATCGAGATAGCATAACAGAACTCTAAGGAAAAGATGGGGATTTTCGTAGATAAAGTGCTCTCTCTCTCTCTCAGATTGGAGGATGTTTAATGGACTGAATGAAAAAATAAATTCACTAGAAAAATGTATTTAAGTTTCAATTTAATTTTTAAAAACTGATATAATGTTAGAACTAAGAAGGACCTGAGAAATCTACTAGGGCAGTGATTGTCAAATTTGGGGTGCTTGTCAAAGTACAGATTCTTAAACCCCATTTCTAGGGATTTATTCTTTTAATATAAATTTATCGATGACTGTTATCTTCTAGGATCTGAGGATATAGTATGACTAAACCAAAATCATTGCACTTTTAAAATAAATTATAATACAAGTGGTTCATGTAATACACTTTGAGAAACATTTTTTCCCAACAATTTTGCTATTGGAACTATCCTTATTTTGATACTATTTTTTTATAGCATATTTATCTTGGTATTTAAATGGAATATGTATAGTAAAATAAAACAGAAATATCTATGTCTCAGAATGGACAAGGAAAACAAGTCAGGGGCTACCTCTACAGTCAGGATTATTAGGTTACTTCTAGTGGCTGTCTCTTTGGGCAAATTAATTAATCTGTCACCATATGTAAAATATGAATTAAAAATGTACCTACAATTTTTGAGTTGATATAAATATTAAATCAGCTAATATCTACAGTGACTGGTAAGTGGTAACCACTCAAATAAATATCAATTTTTATTTTATATCAGTCAATTACTGTGATTGTATGTTTTCTTTTAAAGCCCCCCAAAGGTAGATCTATCTGATTCAAATAGAATCATGGAACTTCAGAGATGGAAGAAACTTTACAGATCATTAATGTGTTATTATGGTGTTGAAACAGTGCTCTGGTTGGCCCAGATTTAAACTGCTAGAAGAACTCCTTCATTGCTTTGATTGTTTTGCCTAACAGGATTTCATGTGCAATTCTAGTAGAAAAAAGTTCTGCTGTTAAAAAAAACTTGAAAACCACTGGCAATCCCAATCTCTCATTCTAAAGATGAGAAACTGAAAAGGACAGTGATTTGTCTAAGGTCACACAGCAGAAGTTAGTGGTAGAACTAATGTAGTTACCAGGCTTCTTTGAAAAGAAGAAATGAAAATATGTTTAATTATGGTCTCAAACACTTTGCAGATTGAGATGGAGTAAAAATACATAAAAACAAAACTAAAACATCTGAAGCTTGACTCTCTGAGCTGTTTGCTCTCTATTTACTTGAAACCATTTTAAAATGTGGACATTCTTTCTTTACATGTGAAATATATTTCCAAATACCAGACAGTGAATTTTCATTTTGGTTGTAGGTGTAGAGAAGAATAGAGCTTTAAAAATAATTAAAAATTTAATCTTTAGGAATTATGAATTCCAATTATGATAAAATTCAGACCAATTTGTAATAAAAATTTATTTTAAAAAATATCATGAAAATATGGAATTTATTTGGAAAAAACATATTTTTCATGTTGCCAAAATAAAGCAGTATCATTCATATTTTCTTGTTAGAGCAGAACCTTTTTGAATCATAATGCTTAGGAAATGGTATTCTGGTTAACGAGAACACTTTCTTTTTATTTTGACCCCTAATATTGAAAATCTTAAGATGTACTAGCTCATTTTGTTATGTTTAAGGAATTGATAATGGACCTGACTTAATGTTTCTTTTATAACTGATTTCTTGCTTTGTTTAGGATCATTTTTTTCTAACATGAATTCTTAATGCACAGTACTATGGGTACAAGTGTTAATAGGAGATTATAAACTACAAGATTAAAAGAAAAACACCAAAATCTCCCTGATATAAGTTTATTGTGTTATTATTTCACCTATTTTCTGAAAGAAAAAGAGATATATTCTCTATTGAGTTTCTATTTATTCAAAGTTTAGTAACTTTGAAATCATTGACTTTAATTCTGTTTCACAATGACCAATTAAGGGATCATAGGATACCTTTGTAGATTCAAATTTTAATTCCTGGAAACATTTAAATAATGTTAGGGACTATTGTAATCTATGTTTTAAATTACATTTTTACAATATCAACAAAATCATTCTTTGACAAAAAAATCCTTGTTTAATTACTAATTCACTTCAGAACTATATAAAATAAAATATAAAGAGCAAGACATGAGAACAATAATATTTACACATTTTAATATGCTTTGTGTTAATATTCAATATGTTTTCATTAATTGATTACTTAAAAACACATTAAATATTCATATGCTGGATAATTTTTTGCTGCTTATTTTCCATTGGTTTCAGTATTTGAAATTTCCTCGTTTCCTGGGATTTAAAAGTTTGCATTTTCTATTTTGATTTCAAAATCAAATTAAGTATCTTTACTTAAAATGAGCGTATTAATTATTTTTTCAAAAACTTCAACACAAGACTTGGGGAGCCAATTGAGAGTTTGTTTGAATGGTAAGGATCTTAAGGTAAAACAGATAATTTTGAACATTCTCTGGGTAGCAAGCATTGATTGAGAAGTACAAATATTAATTTAAAAAGTTCCACTATAACCAACTGCCAGTCACAAGCTCATTTCAAGCGTCAGACTAACAAAATTTAATTTGATTCTAAAATTTAAAGAGGTTAAAGATTCTTTGTCAAATATGAGTGAATGTAAAATAAAAATTAGCAACTGATAATAAATAGAACAGCTTAATAATTACAGTTATTTAATAGTATAAGCTAGAATAGGAATTTGTTTATGTTTAAAATAAATTCTGTGACTTGAAAAAAAATTCAGGTTTTCAGATCATAATGAAGAAAGGTTTTATAACTGAGATCCCTGAAGAAGTGCTCCTCTATCTGAATTCCCATATTGTGAGGCCAGACTGAGTAAATTTTTTATTATATCTTGCAATGACAAAATCATGATAGGTTTTTGATAACTCTCTTTTTGATTCCCCAAGAATGGCAAAGATTTATAGTTACGGACAATGAATCTTATCTAAAAGGAAATTTGTTGCACGATTATGTGGACAGAATTTAACTTATAAAGCTTATTTTTTCCCTTCGTAAGCGATATAAATGATGACAATTAAAATTCTCCTTCTGGATTTAAACAGAGGACTAAAATTTTTTTTTCTGAGATTTTTAGTCTCAATATTTTGATTCCTGTGAGTAAAGAGGAAACTCCATGCTGGTTAGGAGAAACTCTCTGTGTACAGTAATTGTGCAAAAATTGTCAACCAGTTCAATTATGGAAAGTCCTGAAATTTTAAGATCACAATTTTGGCTTTAGTCTGACTGATTATTCAGTAATCTCTACATTTGCTAAACTGTAGAGAAAGGGGGAAGTAGTTAAGACTTCAAAATCTTTACTCTTGATAATTTCATATACTTAAACTTTAAATATGAATTGCTTTCCCTTTTTACACAAGTTATAAAAATAAGAGGCCCTGTTTACACAGTTTGCATTTTTATGAAATTTGCAGTTTGAAAAAAAAGCTTTTTAAAAAGTGGTAATTAATGCTTTTCTTTGAATATACTGTAACCTTAGATTTTTTTTTTCCTGAAATAGTCTCTGAATTTAACCCATTAAACATTTGAAGATAGAATTTTTTTTAGCACTAGAGTAAAACATACTAAGGACTGAAGAAAAAAAGTTTTTTTCTGATTCCACTTAATTTTTTGTTTGTGGCACCCCCTTTATCATAGCTATCAATATTATATTTAAATTTTATTTATTGACAAAATGCAATCTACCTCTGTAAGCACTGTGCCATTCAACAGTACTACTGAAAATTTTACATACCACAGTTTAAATTACATCCATTTCAGGAATGGTAAAATGCTAAAACTCAGGTGTCTAACTGCCTTACTGGAATGAGTACAATTTACAAATACAATAATTACATTTTAAAACCATAACAATATTACACCTAGAAGTAAATACTGTAGGACTGGTCATCATGGTACTGTGTGAGGGAAATCACAGCTGAAAAGTCATGGACATTTCCAGCAGATATATCCCAAGTGCAGATTTTGATTTGTTTTTGTCAAACCAAAATTAAAACCTGTTTCTCATACAACAGTTCTCCATTATATGAATCCTCCAAATCTTTGCATAAGCCTTTATTAGTTGTCTGCCAAGTATTTTCCTGCAAAACAAAACAACATATCAACAGGTTACCTGCTAGTTCAACAATGTGATTATTATATGGCTAACATTTATATTCCTCCTGCCTTAACCCTAGGAGCCAAATACTATATATATGAGGGGTGCAATACTAATATAAGATACATAACGTTTTTTAAGTTTTCAATTTTCCAGACCAGCTAGTTGCTTTTTCACATTTCCATATATAAACATTTTGCAGGGGTTTGGGTTTTAACCAGAATAGGGAGATTTGTTTCTGGATGTGAGAATCCGCCTTATAAGAAGAGTAGTCATATAATTACTTTCAAACCTGGGTCATTTCTGAGAGTGAAAGGGGTATAAATTAGTAATTACATCAGTAGAGCAGCAAAAAACACTAGGACTTATCCCAAAAAATCATTGACAAGTATGATCACTGTAGTATTGGGGAATCCCTCCCTAACAAACGATCGTGTGTGTCAAAAACCTATCTGACAGTCACATTCAGTTCATGGGCAATCAGTTCTGATCTCTGGCCTAGATTCTTTAAGGTTGCTATTACAGTGAAAGATGGATTCTCTTAGATCTTAGCCAAGTCTAAAATCTCTGACAAGTCTAAAATCTATGAAGTCCTGTTGGAGAAGAAAAGTTTTCAGGTGAGAGCCAAATTCAAAGGCAAATAACATGTATCTTCTTTGTCAGTATAACAAAAGTATAATCCACTTCATCAACCTCAGTGTTCACATCTCTATAATGGGAATGACTGGCCAGCCCCACCTGAGGAACAGAGCCAGAGCCATGATAAGTAGCCAGGGCTTTCCTAATTCCTGACTTCCAGTCTACTGTCTTAGTTTTACTTCATTCAACAATTGGTTTGCTTTCTAATTGTGATGGGAAATGGGGGTTAGGAGTGGGGAAGGGGAGGAGGAAGAAGATGAGAAAATCACAACCTATTCCTTCTTAAGGAAGAGTAGCTAAGGCAACATTGTTTTTGAAAGATACGCACTTACCTGCAGCAAACCTTTTCTTGATGAGTGAAAATCGGTAGCCTGCTCCAACAAGTTCAATGTCACAGCCAGAAAGTGTGCTTCCTTCACTTGTGAACTGTACAACCAACGGGGAAGGTTTGCTTGGGCCTTCAGATAACTGAAATCTTGCCAATAAAGAACCTACCCCTATAAAAAGATTATTATATATTACAAGATAATAGCCAACACAACATTCTGGAAATAATTTTTGAAACTGTATTCAAAAGTTAACACACAAAATCTAACTTAGGAAATAGGAGATGTTTCAGTGACAAAATGGTAATGAATAAAATTTATCATTAAATATTATAAGAGACTCTCTTTGTATGCTGATGCAAATGTAATTCAGCCAAACGGTACTTCAAAATTTGAGAGCATACTACTTGGAAGGCAATGATTTTTCAACCTATGATTAATATCAGAGGGAAAGTGAAAAATATATAAACTATCAGGGAGTGTGAGATCTGATACAGAGTGAAAACATGCCACATTAAAAGCTTTTCTCTGCTTTAAGCATGGTCTGTTTGATGTGGGGTCTTGGGCAGAAAAAGAGAAGTAGAGGATTTATTGAAGACTTATTTGCTTTTATTGGCTGAAATAAGATAAAGTGAAATATTTTGCTTGCTTTTAGCACTTAAGTATATTTTGTTTTATAGTTGCTTGATACCTTAAATAAATAAAATAAGCATGTGATTATATTACCTCCATTTTCTGACTTCTGAGAAATATCAGGAATCTTCCACAATATTCTTTGTTGTTCAGCATTCCTAAAAAGGAAATAGATAAATGACTTTTGCATACACAAGCTTTTTAATTTAATGGATACCATATTTTTTTTTTCAGATAGTGTTAATTTTAAAAAAATCTTGAAAATTTTAGCTACAATTTAAGCATTATCTGTCTGTCTGTCTACCTATCTATCCATGCATATACACGTAAATTCTCTCCTTTCCCGTTCTGTATTGTAACCACCCACAACACTCAGATAAATACTTAGAGGACAACGCAGTTAAAAATTCTAAAACACATCTACTGAAAAAGTAGATGGGAAGTGTTAATCAATCAATTAATGCAGGTAATTTACATTGGAGCTGTCATATGGCTAATATTCTTTTTTTTTTAATGTTCTTTTTTTTTTTTCCTGCTTCTGACAATCACATGGAAACACTAGAGTATTTTTTTTCTAGGAGAATAAGTTCTTTTTTAGCAGCTGCTATTGGTACGTAGTATCTATTCAGTTTCTGTTCTCATACTTTCTCTATAGTGCATTTTTATAGTCCAGAGCCTACGAAACAAAACCCTACATTTCTCAGACTCCTCTGTAGCTGAGGTCTTTGATACAGATTAGACTCCACCAACTACATGTGCTGCTTGAGATTCGGAGGATCACAGAGAGGGAGAGGCCATTCTTCTGTTGCTTTCTTGGCTGTTTTCTGCTACCAGCAACCTAAATGAGATATGGGATCTTCTAACAGCAATGCTCCAGTCCAGTCTCCAGTTTTGTGGGTGTTGAGGAGCAGTCAAAGCAGTGCCAGTCATAGCTTTCTCATCCCTGAATCAGCGTGACAGTACTGGGTCTTTGAATTCAATGGCTCCACTGGCAGCCTTCTAATTTTTCTTCTTGGTTATGGTAGAAGTAGCAGCGTTCCTGGCCGGCCAGTTCTGTGGTCTTCTTGGAAACAATCTTGGCGATCCAGTCTAAAGCTTATTCTTCAAGCACTTCCACCATTGTGTGAGCATCTAAATCTCATGTGTTAAATCATTTTCTTCTTAAAATAGCTATAGTGGTTTCTGTTTCCTGCTCTGAATCCTGACACACAGGCCTGCTGTGATCTCCCCCCCCGCCACCCCCGGTGGGAAACAGAAACGCTAAGAAGTCTGTGACGACTTTGCTCAGGAGCTCTTTGGGGAAGCAGAAGCGGGTTGGGGCTCCTTACCAGACTGCTGGGGGGAGCACAGCCTGGAGCTTGGTTACTCCTCCGTCTATGGGGACCAGGAACTGCACATTGTTGAGGGCCACAGCGGTTGTCATTGCATCCGTATTGTATTTGTAATCTATGCGTAGGTCAGTGCTTGCTGGCTCACATCGCCAGTTCACTGCCAGGTTCAGAGGCGTGGACTGAATGCCCTGGGCACACACCTTGCCAAACGACAGGAAAGAGAATATTTAAAGCTCGACCTTTATTCTGAAGCAAAACCAGTAGCTTTGATTATCTCCCATAGGAATGTTCTTAGATATCAAAAAGTCATAATGTGTAGTTTGTGCTGCTTACAGTGAGCTCTCAGTGAAAATCACCATGTGAGAGAGAGCTGATGTTTCAGGTAAATTGTTACAGATTAAAAATATATAATCAATGACTAAAATCTCCATAGCACTTTAGAGTTTACAATGAACCATTAGGAGGTGGTAGCACACTGGTTAAGAGTTAGATAGTCCTCGGAGTGAGTTCTTATTGTCACTTACAAACTGAGTGATCTTGGACTGGTCACTAAACCTCTCTGAGCCTCAGTATTTTCTCATCTGCCAAATGAGAATTATAACAATAATATTTACCCTCAGAGTTGTCAGGCAGATTGAAAGAGATGTTTTTTTGTAAAATACTCAGCATAATGCCTAGCACATAGTAAATAATTAACATTTTAATACGTGCTAATTATTAATATTCTTATATTTGCTCTTCACAAAAAATAAGTGACAAAACAGATTATTATTACTCCTTTGGGACTTGCCAAAATAAGGACTTGAACTCGGATCCTCTAACGAGAAGTGCTGCATTCCTTTCCACTTAGAATCAACTGTGAGTCTGGTCATGGAAAAGCCAGGTTTGAAGAATCAACACAAATTTATCTTAACTAAAGATGATAATATCAACTTGAGTTCTGGGTCCACAGTGAAAAATTCACAACATTATTATTTCTTAATTGTTCACTGTGAAAATGAATAGCCCTAGGAGATTGTGCTTTTCCAAGTAAGCGCACACTGCAGGGGCTGTGTGGGTGGTGGCTATGCCCTCGCAGTTTTATTCATAGAGTATGAGTTTTGCTGATTTTGAAGACTGTAAACAACTCTCCATTGGCTTAGCAATATCTGCACGCATGGACACCACAGGGAAAGGGCCTGAGGGCAGGTTGAACTCACAAGGCATAGTGGCTGCTGCAGAAACAAGTTCGGAAATCGGTTATTTATAAAAAAGACAGGCGTGGCTTTTGATGACAATTTTAGTTAGATAATCATTATAATAGTTTTTAAACATTAATTATTTTTAGCAGCACGATCCTCTGCAAATAAACTTTTATTTAGAAATCTATTATTTTAGACCAAAAGGAGAGCAGCCTCGCCCTACCCACTCCTTTCTGCACTATATCCTCAGCAACTTGACAGAAGCTATTGTACCCAGTGAGGTGCTCTGTGAATATGTGAGAGTGTGTTTTTCATTGTCTTGATTACTGAGAGATGCTCCTCATGGCCAGAAACTAAACAGACAATCCCACAAAACGCTAATTGTGCCTCCCAACCAATTTCTTGCATTATTGATAAACAACATAACTCAACAAACAAAAGAAATTCCTCAGAGCACACTTTAACGCGAAACGACAGGTCTAGGGCTGCTTACATTTTTCAGAGTACTTTGAAATATATTAGGCTACTAGCTCCTCACAACCACCTATAAAATATTTAGATAGGAATCATTGTTATTCTTATTTGCAGATGAGGAAACTGAGGTTCAGGGAGACGAAGTGCCGAAAGTCAGTGGCCAGTAGGAAGCTGCCTTAATTCCCAAATTCAGTTGCTTGCCTACATTTTAATATTTTACATCAAGCTCATATTGCAATAGGTGAATTTTGTCTACTTTTCTAGGTTCACTTAATGACAAATAGGGAGATTTCACGGAATTTAAAATTTCAAAAAAATTTAATTTGAACTGAAAATGTAGATGCGGGCTTTGCAATAAAAGTTCATGAAAGGAAACGACTACAGTTTTATTTTTACCCTTTCGTACATACGAAACATGTATGTGCCTTGAAATTTAACTTCTCATTCAGGGAAAAATTACATTGGAGCTTCTTTTTCTTACTCCGTTTCACTTCTCTAAGAAGCTTAAAGCAATCACTGTGTTTAAATGTTTTGAGGAAATAAACAGTTAAATAAAAATACATTTGGTATATATTTTCATTATAAAAGTGATGAATTTCTATTATGTCACTTTTTAATTTTTTTTTTTTTATTTTAGGTGAGGCCTCACAGATTGCAAGGACTTTGTCAGCTTACAACCCCTCATTTTTTATTTTTTATGCCTACAGCACTTGGTCTTCCTAGGTGGTCTCCCGTCAAGTACTAATCAGGTCTAACTCTACTTAGCTTCCAAGATCACATGGGACTGGGCTTGTTCAGGGTAGCATGGCCATGGACTATTATGTCACATTTTTGTTCAGTATTATCAATAACATCTAAAGCTTAGATGATACTGTTCTTACAGGAAAAACATTATACTCATTTGTATTTTTGTAACATGTAACATCATTTATAGATACTTCACTTTCAGTGTGTCTTACAATAATATAAATAAGTAGTTTTCAACCTGTAGGGTGTATTATAATGACTTGGAGGACTTGTAATAAATACAGATATCTAGGTCATATCTGGAACCAATTAAATGAAAATCCCTGGGAGTTTCAGGGCCTAACAGATATCCATCTAAACCTATACCTATACCTATACCTATTTCTATCTACAAATAGATTGTGATATAGGTATTTACATGTATTTATCTATAATTAGCACCAGTTCAGAACAAGTATTTGTTTATAAGTTCCCTGGTGACTGTAAAGTAGTCATGTTTGAGATGCGCTGATTTCTATGAAGGCACAACTTTAAAAAATAATTATTTCCTCATCTTAAAAAAATAATTTGAACATATTTAATCACAAAAATTACTTTAAAAACAGTCTAGGTAATCAATGGCTGGGATCAATAGAATATTTGGACTTCATACCTGGTTTGAAACAGGCTTATTCACTAAATCAGTAAGAATTTGGTTAAGGGCAATCCTAGACACAAAAAGAAATTTCTCATATACTATATGGTATTGTGCCAAATAGTTTTTAAATATTAAATTACTTTTAACATAAAAAATAATTTATTCGAATTTATTTCATAGGACTATCACATTCAGAAAAAAACACCAGATTACTTACATTTAATAATCGAAAATGAGAGGTTTTAGTACACTAATGTTCTTAATAAAATTACAGTGAACAAATTCATCAATACTTATAATCTTAATTGATGTAATTTTCTCAGCTTCATTTTTTGACATATTTCTCTAATTTTTAAATTAAATATTTTACTTGTAAGTTTAACCTAATAAGGATATATATAAATATTTTTATCACTGTCTCCAAGTAGTCTTTTAAAATTTCTATTTTCTTATAAATTTGTAGCTTTTAAATAATATTAAAAGAACTGTTACTTTATTAATTTTTATTTAATGTTAGGTATGTTAGAATATACATTTGTGATGTGAAAGAGATGCCCTGATCATATAAATAGGCTTACCTGATATTTGAGCATGTCCACATTATAATATGTAGCCTGGGGTTTTTGTTCCGACACTTTCTTTAGGTGAGTCATCAAATTTGGCATGTTTACCCAGAATTCCTTGGTATTGGCATCATTTTGGGTATTATCACTATTTAATTGGGAAGAAAAAATGATTGAGTAGCACCTTGTCACAAAGAAATATCTTAGCAAATTGTCACCTGATTCTATATTCATCTTTGACAATTTGCAGAGATTTTATTACGAACAGTAGTATGGTTTAGTACAATTGCATTTCTGAATGGTATTAAGTTAATAGATTAATACCCACAGGGATACATTATTGTATTGCTATAAATTTCAGTGAGTACCCAGTAGTATTAACCAATCATGGAAATAATTGGTTGCTTTAAACAGTAAATTATTTAGTAATCTAAACTTAATAGCTCTTTCTACATCACCACAGATTCTTCTTAGTTAATGCAATCAAGGAACTGAGTACATTGATTTTCTTTTGAATTGACATGAACAGTAGTTTCTCAGAAAGCACTTAACTAAATATTTGGCCAAATGTAAACACGGTCTTTATCTCCAACTGAGGAGAAAAGAGAGACATTAAATTACCATGCTACATTTTCAGCATTCACACTATTTCATCTAAGAGGATCTAAATCATAAAAAAGCCACTTTTCTTAAAATGACCCTGGAATTTAATGATAATGATCACAGTAATTACAATTGGCAAGTACAGTTTTAATGAGCTAAGGAGATTTGTATTTTATGAGAGGTGTTAGCTTTGCTCAAGAGGCCTGTCCACAGGCCAGTCACCCAATGTATCTTGAAAAGGCTTGTATCAGTGACAAAAGGATCAGGCAAGAGTGTGAAAAATATCTCCTCACTTCCCACACAATGAGGAAACTGAGAATGTAAGTTATTCAGTAACTTGATGCTCAATTTGTTTACTGACATTTCACTTTCAGAATATTCCATATAATACAATAATAGTAACCATAATTTTTTGAGCACTTATTATGTGCTAGGCATTCTGTTAGATACACATAAACTATTTCATTAACATCTACCCTGCAAAGGAAGAATTATCTTTCTTTTTAAAGATGAGCAAATGTTATAAAAAGAGGAAATTAGAGGTTCAGAAGACAGAAGGGTGATAGTGATAAAGTGATAAAGGCAGATCAAAATTAGGTTGCTATGATTCAGTCTCCAGAAGGCAAACTAATCAAAAGAGCTGAGTCAAAACCATCAGGGCTTTAAAACTGCTCCCGGTCTGTTGCGAGGGGGTGATTGTGGGGGCCAAGGCTCAGTGTGACCCATGTGGTTCTGCTGGGCCCTGGTATAGGTTGCTGAGGACACAGCAAAGCTCTATGACCTTGGGCATGTAGGAAGTGGATGGAAAAGGCTCCTGACCCCCGAGACTTGGCCTCTGATCAAGCTGAGCTAAGAATGCTGATAAGGCTGTCCAAACTTTTATTATCTAAAAGCATCCAAGTTGTCCAGAGCTTCCAGAGCTGTAGCTACAGAAGGAGGTAGGAGATAAGAGTAATAGAGAGTTAGCAAAAGTAAATAATTTACTTAAGTTTGAACAGCTTAATAAGTAAGAGTCAGAGTTTTAGCCCATGTCAGTCTTACTCTAGGTCACTCTTTCCCACTATGCCAAAATGGAGATGAGAAATGACTATCTAGCAACATGTCATTAATTTGTACTAAGTACATCTGAATAAGTGGGACAATTTTAATTATACTATTTTAAAGAAATGCATTTATGAAGTTTAATAACAAAATAAGCTAAGTCACTTGTCTATGATAATTTCTCAGTAAACTTGCTTTAATAAATGTTTGAGAAAGCTTTGCTAATCAAATACTTGTATAGAGATGCAACTGTTGAATGCTCAAGAAGTCTCGAGAATCTTTTAGTATCATAATTGGTTCAACAACTGTTCCTGAATATCCTTTACAATCAAACCCCTTTCATAAGGGAACAATAAAAGTAAACTTCAAGTTGGTCCCTCTCACAAGGATCACAAACCCAAATGTCTCCAGGAGCCAAGGTGCTAACCTAAATGAAGTCTTTCGATAAACATAAATGAGACACTTGGCTGGGAGTGAGACAACAGATGTTGAAAGGCTTCTGCTGTATTCAAGAATAATGCTTGGCTACATTATCTTTAAAAATTAGGGGTGGCAATAACTGTGGTGGAGCAGTACTGCATAACAAAACCAAATAGGCTACATGACTTATTGGGTTACCAGTCATAGCCCTGACATAATAATCAAATATTTAGAGTTAATAGGTCCAAATTAATGAGAATTTTGTTTTTGTTTTTGTTTTTTTTTGGCAAATAATAATTTAAGGGTCTATATAATGTTTTGTCAAACAAAAACATTCTCAAAGTGCTATTTAATTCAATTCATAAGAGATATATTAACATAAGTATAAAACTCTTACTTATATGCCTGAGGACTTGGCAACATAACTGCCTAAAAAGGCAACCAAAACTATGATTATCACACCAGTTGTGTGCGCAAACAAACCGGTGAGATGGCAGCACATAATTCCTAATTTCAGATGGACGGACCTTGAAAAATAAAATTAACTGGCTTAACGTGCATACCCCCCAAATGGAGGGAAACTAGAGTAAGAAGTTTTCGAGTTACAATCTCTATCATTTTACATTTATCTTTCATTTAATGGGTGATCATTTCTTTTACACTTTTAAACCTGGAATTAAGTTTGCCAGTTAAGCCATAGCAAGCATCAAAGAAGAGGAAATGATCTTGGTACTTGCCTGAAAGACCTGTTTTTTCACCATTGGAATGAAAATCTCATTCAGTTGAGAAAGTGAGTGACTACATTGATCCTCAAATTCCAAATACCAACGACATTTAGTTATTTCTACATAAATATCCGTCTTGAAAATTCTTTAAATTATGGTTGAGTTGTTCACTCATTCAACAAAAATTACTCAAGTCCTTATTAGATGCCAGGCACAGAGGATGGTAATGAAGAAACAGTGGTGAACTAATAGATGTGTTTCATTCCTCACGGATTTTACAGACTAGTAGAGGAGATGAATGAATAAAGAAACACAAATAGATAAATTATTATTAATTTTAGTAAGTGTGACAAAGGGTACCTGGAGAGACGATAACAAAGGAACATAATTTAGTTTGAGAATGGTGGGTGAGGGGTTGTGGGGAGGAGAGTGGGATGGTCGGGGGAGGCCGAGCAGAGCTGAGATCTGAAGGATGAGTAGGAGTCAGGTGAAGATGGGCGGAACTAGTATTGAAGGCAGAAAAGCCTTTTTGTGGGAAAGGACTCAGTCTGTTTCTAAGACTGGCAGGTCTGGCTGGAGCTGCAAGGAATCTGAGGCACAATGGTGAGAGATGAGGACAAAGAAGCAGGCAAAGGTGGATGGCGTAGGGCCTCAAAGGCAGTGGTAACAAGTTTGGATTCTGCTACAGATGCACTGTGGAGCTATGTGAGAGATATGAGTGAGGACAACCTGATTTACCTCATAAAAGGTCATTTGGCTGCTGTGTGAAAAAAATAGAAGTGGGGTAAGACTGAATGCAGGATGGGAAGGAGGAAAGCAATTACAGAGGTCTAGTGAAATGATGGTGGTCCATTGGACAAGGGAGGTCACAATAAAAGGAAAAAGTGGCCACTTTAGAGAGTGATTTTTAGACGGAATAACAGAACTCAATGATGGAGAGGAAGTTGTCAAGATTTATTTCATCTCATCCATTGCCAATAATTAACATGTGCAGTTGATCATTTTTAACAGCATGTATGAGTATGCATGTTTGTGTAAACGTGCATGTGTTTATATATGATAAAGACATTCATATTTAAGAATTAGAAAAGGTGAAGAAGTATATTTATAGAAACATCTACATAAGCTTCTCTGATGTCATATGTAAAGTTCCATCAAAACAATTATCATTACAATGAAATTATATGTTTTATGGAAAAGATTTTCAAGTTCATGCGAAGAGTAACTCACAGTTCAAATAACATTTGACTTTTAAAGATGCCAATACAAAAAATGAATTTTATTCCTTTTATTGGGTTCATTTCCCACCATCCTCATTCTTTGTCTACTGATGATAAGTAAAACAGACAATAAGTTGTCACTAATACAGATTTTATTACTCTAAATGTCTCTTTAGCCACTTGAGATAGTTGGCCATTAAAATATATATATGCATACATATGCAATTACCCAGAAAAATATGACAGCTGGTAAAAGTTCTGTGTTTCAATCGACACACATATCTAAGTAGTGGTAATTTCTCTATAGTGCTACTCCCTTGCTGAGGTATATCCCTCCCTCGTCTAAGTATAAAGTACTATGCTACGTACATCTAAAAAATGTGAACAAAACATATTTACCAGCAGAGAAGTTGAGGATTTGGCAGGACGTGTTCTAACCTGCTGAAATTTATCACCCGAAAAGTCAGGGCAGCTGGCGATGGGTTGTTGGCAAAGTGTCTGGTGATGCCGGCAGGAAAGGACAACACCATTTCTCCAGTAATCTTTACGATACATCTGGCATATCAAAACACGTGAGAGGAAAGAGAAAGGAAGCTCAGGTCAGTATGCTGTGAATCAAAACAGCTATGAAAAAGAAAAGATTTATATAACAGTATTACACAGCAGAAGAGATGAAAGATAAGCTCTTGCAATTCCACTCTCAACTACTAAATCATTTCTAAGACTTAAAGGTTTAACACTTACTCCTAAAAAGTAGCTATTATGTCTAATGTGTTTTTGAATTGTAACAAGAAAAGCTCAGTTTTTCTCTTTCTGTAGAAAAGTCTGTATGTTCACCTCATAAATAGCATTATCTATTCTGGTGGTTTTCTCTCTCTTCGATTTCTGAATTTTTGGCACCATATTTGAAGATATTAAATTGCGCAATGTTATCACACTAGTCACTGAAATTTATTTTAGTTCTCTGAGGGACATGATTGATGCCTTGAACATGTTCTTTCATGTCCCTCTGAGGTAAAATTCTTGCTTCCCACTTAATTAGATCTTTTTTCCATTAACTTGTCTATTTGGTTGAAATTGTAAAATCATTTGATATATAGGTTAACACAATAGGATCATAATTTGGAAGGAAGAATAACCCCCCCTTTTTTTTAAAGACTTTATTGAGGTATAATTGACATAATGAATGACGCATTTATAATATAAAATTCCAAAATTTTTGACGTAGTATACACTTGTAAAACCATCACGCATTCAAGATTATGAACATATCCAGCATCTCTAAATATTCCCTCATGGGTCTCTGTAATCCCTCTTTCCTGCACTTCTCCACATCCTTCTACTCCCCATCCCTAGGCAATTGTTAATATGCTTTCCAACACTGTACATTAGTTTGCACTTTCTAGAATTTTATATAAACCAAATCAGAAAGTATGTGATTTTTTTTGGCTGGCTTCTTCCATTCAGCATAATTATTTTGTGAGTCACTCATGTAGAGCATCAATAGTTCATGCCTTTTTATTGCTGGGTAGCATATGGATATACCATAGTTTTTTTTTTTTTAAATCCATTTACCTGTTGAAGAAGAACATTTGAATTGTTTCCAGTTTTTACCTATCATAAATAAAGCTGTGATGAATATGTGTGTACAACTCGTATGGACATATGCTTTCGTTTCTCTTGGACGAATATATAAGAATAGAATCACTGGATCACCTGGTAGGTATACTTTTAACTTTGTAAGAAACTGCCAGACTATAGTCAATAATATTGTAATGGCTATGTATAGTGCAAGATGGGTACTAGACTAATCAGGGGGAATTACTTTTTAAATTATATAAATGTCTAACCATTGTCCTGTCTATTTGAAACTAATAAAAAAAATTGAAACAAACAAACAAACAAACAAAAACGACGCTGCTAGACTGTTTTCTGAAATGGAAAAGATCAGCTGTGTATGAATTTCAATTCTTCCACATCTTCACTAACACTTGGTAGGATCTATCTTTTTAATTTTAGCCACTCTAACAGTTGTGCAGTGATATCTCATTGTTGTTTTAATTTCCATTTTCCTAATGGCTAATGATCTTAAGCATCTTTTCATGTGCTTATTTGTTATCAGTTACTTACTTTGGTGAAGTGTTTGTTTAAATTTTCTGCCAAGGTTTTAAATTGAGTTTTCTGTTCTCTTATTAAGTTTTGAGAATTCTTTATATATTCAGGATGCAAATCATTTATCAGATACATGCTTTGCAAAGATTCCGCCTCCCCACCGCCCCCCGCCCCCAGTCTGTGGCTTGTTTATTTTCTTTCTTTCTCGTAAGAGTAACTTTGAAGAGCATAAGTTTTTAATTCATCAATTTATTTTTATGGGTTGTATTTAATAAATTTATTCTTTTGGAGTCCTATCTAAGAAATTTTTGCCAAATCCAAGGTCACAGAAATTTCGCCTAGATTTTCTTCTAGAAGTTTTTTTTTAGTTTCACATTTAGCTTTATGATCTATTTTTAAGTTAATTTTGTATAAGATGTGAAGTCTGAGTCCAAGTTCATTTTTTTAGTGTGTGGATATAAATATCTAACTGTTCTAGCATCATTTGTTGAGAAAAGACTGTTTTTTCTCCACCGAATTTCTCCACTTGGCAATTTTGTTGAAATTCAGACGTCCATATACGTATGGACCTATTTCTGGATTCTCTATTCTGTTCTATTGATCTATTTTGTCTGACTTTACACCAATACCACACTGTCTCGATTACTGTAGCTTTGTAATAGTTCTGAAATCAAGTATTGTCAGTCCACTTTGTTCTTCTTTTTCAAAGTTGTTTTGGTGATTGTAGATACTTTGCACTTCCATATGAAATTTAGAATCACTGTGTCAATTTCTACATACCCTCGTAGTAGCAGTGTAGCTTCAACTCACTCTTTACTGCCTGCTCTGAGAAAATAATGGGCCCTTATTTTTAATTTACCAATGGGAACCATGTCAAGCTTTGTCAGTAGAGGGCGCTGGAAAGATTTCAGGAAGAAGGGATTTTTTTCTAGTTCCAGTGTGCTTGGCTAGGCAGGCTCTTGCAGTATACAAGGATTATCTGGTGCCAGGCTTCTGCAGGAGTGTGTGTGTAGTTCCTGTAGTGCATATGGCACTCCCAGTGTGTGGGTATTACAGCCCATGTGGCTTTGCTAGTGCCCAGTAGCACAGGAGGTTCCCTAACATCTGACTCCTGTAGTGCGTGTGGCTGGGCTACCCCAGTGCCTGGAGTCTGCAGTGCTTATGGGTTCTCCATTTCCAGGGTCCTGCCATGCACTCACCTTCTCCACAGCCAGCTTCTGCAGTGCATGGTGGTAAGCAGTATCTATT
>NW_011888932.1:4742850-4753754 GCF_000151845.1 Pteropus vampyrus | reverse complement strand
GTTTTCTTGAGTGGGGAGGCAATTAAAAAATGAACAAAACGGCCTCTACCTTCAAAAGGTTTACAGTGTTGGGTAGAAGGTGAGAGAAGTAGTCGATATAAGGCAAGATAGGAAGCACCAAGGCTTCTCGCTTACTTTTCTGAACTGCATCTTAAGGTCAGACCTTTGCTGATTTATTAATCCATTCAGTGTCTACATTGACTTGAAACTTTCTATGTAAAAATTAACATTTTCAACTATACTCACTAAAGGAAAAATCTTTGTTTAACTTTAATGATTATTCCTATCAGTATGCAATGTGGCTATATTTCATGTGAGTTTCAATTATGGAGATCTAAAATACTGCAATATGAAAAGTTTAGCAAACTTCCTTTATGAGTAAAATTTGAAATTAGGTGAATCTCTACAAATGAAACATTTATCAAGAATGGCAAAAGTTCAAAGTCAGTTGGCTAAGTGACTTATAAACTGGGTTCTCCCTATTGCCATAGGCAGCACCATGTTATCAAGTCAGTAGAAATGCTGGCTAACTTTGATCAGAGAATGTGTGAATTTGATTTACATAAGGTCATCAGAAATGTCTTTCTTGCATAAAATATGACTTCTGTGTACTGCTTTCATAACTAAACCCACAGTCTTCTTTTTAAGCATACATATCTCTGTGCATTTGCAGCTTCCCTTCCTTTATTTATATCCCTGTTCATTGCCTTAGGTACTAGGCAAACTCCTTTTCATATTTCAAGACTCAATTCAAAGGCAGGCCTTTCTGAAGTCTTCCTTAATATTCTTTCCTTTCGGCCTTTCTTAATTTTTCTTTTTGCTAGTTTTCTTGGACATATGTACAGATTTTATGGAAACTGTTTCGTAGTTTCTTGCACATATTTTACCTACTATTGTGAAGGCAAGTACTGCGTCTTAGGTTCTGGGAAGGCAGAAGTACATAACACAGGACCCTGTGCACAGTAGGAACTCAATAAAATGTTTTTAAAAAAATTCATACATACAACAATTATATACAAGGTGCTTGTACAATGTACCAGGCATAATGTAATGCACTAGAATGGGTAGTGAGAAACAAGACAAACATGGTTCGTGCTCAAACCTCCAGTTTAAGCAGGGAGACAAACACTTGAATAAGTAATTGAAATATAATAAGGGAAGGATAGAATATAACTGAGAAACCTAAGTTTTTCTAGGGGTTTAGAGAATTAATTCCTAGCACTAGAATTTTTCAAATAGGAGCCAATAATGGGAGATGCATTTTTCCAGCCAGCAGCAAAAGTCAAGGAGTTCTCTGCCTATGAGCTACTGAGAAAGATTCAGATATCAGAATACCTATTACAGGTGTCTGAATACTCGGGGAAAAAGTATGATTATATTTGAATGGATTATGTATCATAGTTTAAAATAATTAAAGTAGTAAATTTCTGTTTCCAGTGTATGGTCTGAACATAAATGGGGAAAGCCATGATGCAGGGTGAGAGGGAACCACAGGCAAAAGCAAACCCATATGCCTTTGTCGCATCATTTCTCTATGTGGCACTGTGTTTGGTTCTATTCTCCTTCCCTCCTCACCCCATGATCCAACTTTTGAACTTGAATTGTTTCTTTGAAAGTGAATAACAAAGGAACAGCAATTAAAATTATTCATTGACTAGAGATGAAACTAAATTTACAAGAATGTCACCTCATGATCTGTTCATAAATTTTAGATTTCATAATTTCAATGAAATATACTGAATCTCTTATCTACCAAGATACAGTATATACTGAAACTATTTAAGGCAATATAATTGAAAACAGACTCAATATATGCAGTCATCCACAAGTCAAAGACTCAGTTAATTTAGAGAAGCATAGGAAAATCACAAATATTAATTTCACTTGAGTGCCAATATAAGTTTCAATATATGAAATGAGGAAGGGAGGGGACACGAACATTCATTCTATAGCACTATGGTTTATCCCACGCAGATATATACAACCTAAGCTCATGGCATTTACTTGCTCTAACAGTTCAAACTCATACCTATGTATGAGGTAGCTTTTGATTTCTATTGATATGTGAATGTGGCAAGTGAACTTCCTGCTCTGAAGATGAAAGAGAAAGGACATGGGATAAACCAGAGAGCTGTAGACTGAAACCTAATCCTCAATGTGCTGGTATTTGGAGGTGGGTCTATTGGGAGATGGTTAGGTTATGAAGGTGAAGCCCTTGCAAATGAGATTAGTGCTCCTATACAAGAAACCCCACAGAGCTTCCTAGCCCCTTCCACCATGTGAGGTTCCACCATGTGAGGTTACATGCAAACGGCTGTCTGTGAACCAAAGAGCGCCATCTCACCAGACATCAAATCTGCCAGCTCCTGGGCTTCCTAGCCTTCAGAAGTCTGAGAAATGAGCTACCCAGTCTATGGAATTCTGTTGTAGCAGCCCAAATAGACTAAGACACCACAGTTCAGTGTTTGTTTCTCTACAATATTCTGGGCTTAGAATAAAACCTAGATGTTTAAAAGGGCATGACACTCAGGGTAGTCGATAGATTCTAGTGGTTGAGCAGGACACTTAAAGGTGGAGTTATTAATCATGGTAGTCTCCCAGCAAAATATTGCTAGATTCAGACTTAAAAAAACTAGTGTTTCTGAAGTGAAAAGAATTCATGATTAGTCATGCAGATTTCCACTTAAAATATTTGTAGGAATCCAAGTTCTAATAATACTTTATTATCACTGTTTTAAAAATTTTTATAAAATAGCCTAGTGTTCTGTATGCACATTTTTTCTCTCATTATTATTTCCATAGATATTAAGATTTTCTAAGCCTTCATCCTTGTAAGTAAAAATAAAGAGCAATTATTCCCTCACCAAGATTTGTCCTTTGTTTATTGTTTATCCATCAAATTAAGACTTGGAATTGTATTAGTGACACACATGAAACCCAGTTTGACTTATGTATTCAGTTTTCAGTGTAGACCAATAATCATTCTTAACTTTTGTGTGTGTGTTTGTGTCTCATGAAACCCTCTGTGAAATTGACGAATGCTATAGCCCTTCTCTATGGACAAATACACATATGCACACACACAAAAGACATACAATGTAATTTCAGGGAATCTACTTCTTGAACCCTTTTTAAGGAACTCTGTATAGAGAGGCAAAATATTTAATTATATTACATATACATTCAGGTCATGTTCATTGTTAGTTTGTATTGATATACGTAAAATCGGATTCTTGTAAATAGTGCATTTTTCCCTAGAATTTTTAGTTTGTTGTGATTATAATTTTTTTGGCTATTTTTTTCTTACTTAGTAAGGGTAACATACACCTTTTCCTCTTACTAATCTGGGTGTTACGGGAAGATTTTTTTTCCCACATTCTTATTCCAATGCACCATTGTTTCAGTTTATTTGTAGGTGACTCTCATCCAGGAAAAACAAAGACAATAAAAGATATTATCTGGACATTTACTTTTATGAGACAATAAGTTTTCTCACTGTTGACACAGTTGAGTTAGAGTTTTCTGTTACTGCAACCAAAACTGAATCAGAGATTTTTAAATAGTAAGATATTAGATTATTGGACTTTTTGGTACAGTTTTAGAAAAGCGGTGAATTAGTACACCTAATTAAAATTTCTCCTCCATTCTAGATATATCACCTGTTATTGTTAGCTGGGCTTTTTGGTTTTAGGATAAGAAATAAAATAGTTATAATTAGTTAAAATAAAATAGTTATCTGCTGAATAAGATAGAGTTTGGAGAGCACAGCGGACCAAGCTCTCGGCTTACTTGCTTGGATCTGCTCCTTTGAAGTAGGCATTGACTGTTTCTGTAAATGCTGCTGCAACAGGAAGGGTGTCCTGGGCTCCCATGGTTAGGGGGCTGGGTCCCCTGGAAGAACCTGCATGAAATGAAAAACTTTCATTTATTATAGGCAGAAAAGACATTTTAGTAAATGTGTAACTGTATTAAAGAATTAAAGAATAAAATCTATTAATGGAAAAAAATAACGTGTTAAGAACCATAATTCTGTCTATTTAACATAGAGCTCAAGTATTTAAAAATAAATATTTGGCTGGTTTACAGACAAACACATTTGAAATTAATTCAACTATATATTTTACTACAGAAAGAAATCCAAGCAGAAAAATAAAGTCTTAGGGTTTTAAATGTTTTGTATAAAGCATCAGGCAGTATTTGCATGACAGTTTGTACAGCAGATAGTTAATAAAGAAAATCATTAGCTTCCTTTTTGAGCATCCACCCTATACAATTGTTCATAAAACTTTTAGCGTTTCTTCATTTTCAAGAGACAAACAGCCATGGGGTACCATCTTGCACATTGTCTTTTTTTTCTGAATTATTTCCATTTCAAAAATTCTAGATTATTTCCACATTACCCTCAGATCGAGTAGGCTCAAGCTTACATGTCCAAAAAATACACAATCGAAATGTATACCTTGACTTAGCACAAACACATAAATACATTAATTCACACTATTAAAAATAACAGAGGTGCTTATGCTTATTTAACACCTGCTACATACCAGGCACTGCACCGGATACCTTACAAGAATGATCACATTCAATCCCATATCAGCTCTGCAAAATAAGCATTATTATTCCTATTTTACAGAGGAGAAAACTGAAGCTCAAAGAGGTAAATGACTTGCCCATGACAGTATAGTTAGTCGAGTGACAAAGTTAAAATTCAAACCTAGATTCGTTGCCCTATGAAGCTTAGGTTTTTCTTATGATGTAATACAGTTTGTCTAAATGAAACATTTGCTTGTATGATTTTGATATAACTTGAGGGTTCCAATCCTTGAGCAAGGTTTAGGATTGTTGTTTTTGTTATTAATCTATAGGCATGGTACTGAACAGTAAAATTTTAGCAATTACAAAGTATTTAATTATGTCTCACACTCACTGCTTCTGTTTCTAGCAAACAAAAACATTTACTCTTCCCTACCCCATTACAGATTATATGTTATGCTTCTTTTCTTTTACCTTCAATAATTTCTGTCCTCTTCTCTTGTCATGAAAAAATCTACCCTTTGTATATCTCTCTTCTTAATAAAGTTTTTCTTGATAGTTCTAGGTCATGTTAGCCTCTTCTTTTTCTATCTTTCCTTGGCTTTTAACATCTAGTATTCAGTTATCTAGAAATTAATCACTAACAAACATTGCTTACTATCCACTATGTATCAGGCACTATGGTAGGTGCTAGGGATTCAAAGATAAATTAAACATAATCTTTGTCCTCAAGGAGTTACGTACAGTTTGATGTGTTAATATCATCAGCCTTAACATCATCAACATTCACTACCAGCATTACCTTCAGTAATGTTACTTGCTGCATCTTTACTATGTGTTTTATATGTTATCTATGTATACATATAAAGTAAGCATTATCTTCATTTTATAGTTGATAGAGCCAGGGCTCAAGAGTTTATACAATGTGCTCAGTCTTACACAGCTGGTACACAGAATATTTAAGATTGGTATTCAGATATGTATAAGTTCAAAGTTTAGGCTCTGAGGTCTGTATTATTTTGCTACCTTAATAGTGAATTGCAGCACCATTTAGGGCAAGTACCAATGATGAGTCTTAAGATGAAGTATGCATGCCTAAGTCTTTGCTGCCCATGAGACTGTAAATATTAAGAAAGAAGAAACCATGACCTGAGTTTCTTTTATGAAGCCACTATGATCCCTAAAACAGAGGCAAAATTACATTAACCTTTCATTAAATATATTGTTGGATCTCAGAAAGGTAAAGTTTATTCACATCTATAAATAAGAAAGCACACTAAACAGAGGCCATTATTTTGTAGTAGTGTTGCTCAATTTATTTGTTCTGAATTGCTAGTAGGTCATTCTCCTTAAGTAGAATGGTTTCCCCAACTGTTGGTTAAAACTGGGCAAGAGGGCTGGATTCTATTATATCAGGATTATAGTCACCATATAATTGAAATTTGAAGTTTTGTGAAGGAAGAGATAGATCTGCAATCAAATAATTAGAGCAATTTTATGAATGCTTTAAGAATGATATGACCAAAACTCTATGAAAGCAATTTCTGCTGCTCGGATAGGTTAGGGAAGGTTTCATTGAGTAGGTGATATGATAGCTGAAGTTTGAGAATGACTAGGATCTCAAGATGGGGAGAAGGAAGATGGTCTAGCATGTACATAGGTGTGGAGCTGAGCAAACATATGGCATTTTGAGAAACCATAGGAAGCACAACATTATGTGTGTGTGTGTGTGTGTGTGAATGTAGTGGGTATTAAAGGGTGAGACTTTGAGAGTTAGGAATTAGGTCATGAAGTGTTTTGCATAAATATTTAGGAAAATTTGTCTTTATAAGTGATTCATAGGCATTAAAATCAGTTACTTTTTGGTATTCTAAGACAAATCTGTGGATGCTTCTCAGAGCAGAGTGCACATATATACAACATTTATGTAATTTAAAACAGAATTATAAATTTCTTGAAATTTCTTAGGGGTCTTGGAACTAGTTAGGAACACTGTTTATAAAAAATGTGAAGTATTAGAAATAGGGTGGTTACAATGGGGCTTGAGTTAGATCATTCTCGCTATAGTGTGGTGGATAATTTAGTGAAGGAGACAATAATGTAGGTGAGGAGAACTGTTAGAAAGAAAAGATAAAGTTGGTGAGAAATGCAGATGTTAGTAGATAAAGGGAATGTCAGGTATAATATCTTTCAGTTTTGCAAAACATTTAATAGTCTTCCATGATATTCTTGTGCATAAAGTAGTGAAACTTGGTAGATAATAGTCTTATCAAGTGAATTGAAAATCACAATATCTAATGAACACGAATCAGTGGTTTTACATCCATTGGGAAGAAAGTCTCTAGTGAATTGTCTCAGAGATCTTAGTCTGGACTTTTTATTGCCTTGGGTAACTAGAAAATATGCTCAAAAATGGTACATTGTAGTGGCTGAGAAGGAATTTGGTATCAGACATACCTGCGCTTGAGTCCTGTCTCTGACTATTATTATCTATATGATCTTTGGCAGGGATGATGTAATAATACTCACTCTGTGGGCCTGTTCTGAGGATAAAATGAAGTAAAGAATTTAGCACAGTGCTTGGTGCATAGTAAGCACTTAACAATGATTAGTTATTTTTATGATTATTATTACAATTCAAGATACTACAGAAGTTCTCTTAAATAATGACACTCATTGAAGTGCTCAAAAGTATCTAAAACTTTTAGAATATGGGGCTGGAGCTGAAAATATCAGCAAAAACACATGTAGAACTGTTATATAACAAGATTAAAATTTTCTCAAATAATTGTGGTTTGGGGAAAACTGGTGTGATGGAAGAACACTTAAAAAATATTTGGGCGTTTAGTTGATACTTGACTTTCTATTTGGGAGTTCCAAACACTGCTTTTTGGGATACATTAGTGACTCTAGATCATTAGAAATGATAACATTACTGCTTTTTGTTTGTGTGATCTGTTTTAAAGCTTGTCAGGTGGCAATCAGAACACTTATTCACAAGCTGAAGACCAAACTCTTCAGTGTACCGATGTATAAGACCGTCTGTGTTCTTATAGTCTGAATGTTATTGTACCTTCAAAATTTAATGTTGAAAACCTAATGCCCAATTGATGGTATTAGGAGGTCGGGCCTTTGGGAGATGACTGGCTCATGAAAGAGGAACACTCATGAATGAGATCAGTGCCCTTATAAAAGAGGCCCGAAGAGAACTAGCTTGTCCCTTCCACCATGTGAGAACACTGAGCCTTTGGCAATCTGAAACTTGGAAGAGGTTTCCCTAGAACCAGACCATGCTGGCATCCTTACCTTGAATCTAGAGCTTCTAGAACTGTGGGAAATAAAATTTTGTTGGTTATAAGCTACCTAGTCTGTGGTACTTTGTTATAGTAGCCAGAATGGACTAAGACATGCAATCTGACACAGATCTATCCTTCATGACCCATTTCTTCCCACTCCTTCCAACAACCCTATACTCTAGCTATGTTTATTTCTGGGCATTATAGTCCTTATAGTAGATTTAATCAATAATGCCAGGAAAGAAGAAAATACCAAAGCTTTACAAAGGACTTTTTTACCTTAAAGGATCCACAATTTATAATCCCAATTTCTTCATATCCTTATACATTGCACATAATACGTCATTTTTATTTTACTTTTTTTCATTTATTACATAATTTTCTTTATTGCTATCTGGTCTACCTATCATTTTTGACAAGTATATATTATTCTACAAACATTCTCCAAATGTCAAGCCATTAATAGATAGCAATTATTTTAAATCTATCTTCATATAAATTTTTCTTCTTTTTTATTTTTAATTATTTCCTTAAGATATAGTTTTATTATTACAAAGTGGGATGACCAAACCATAAGACATACAAATTTTTGACTACTAAGAATGAGATTATTTTATATAAAGTTATATTTAATGAAAATGCTATCAGTAATAAATGAATGTTTCTGTTCCCCTGCAGTGCCTTAGAGAATCTTTGTTAATATGATTACTGGAAAACTGGTTAAAATCAGAAGAGTATCTAAGATGGTGAACAATTCAAACTTCATGGCCTGAGAGGACTAAGAGGGGCCTGGAAACTATTTTCAAATATCTGAAGTAATATTGCTAGACATCGACTCAAAGGACTAGAGTTCCTGCCCATGAACCTGTAAGTTTATAGCTTTATGACTTTGGGCAAGTCAATTAACTTTAGGTTTTCTCAACCATAAAATGAAGGCAATAGAACACATAATATCTGTTTTAGAATTCCATGATTTTAAGTTCTTTAAGGTATTTAAAATTTTTTAAACAGTAGGAATGACTTTCTAACAGAGAAATAAACTGTGGAAACATGAATATGTAACCTCTCAAGAAATAAGGAACAAACATATAGAAAACCTAATAATAATAACATATGAAAAAAAGAGCTTAAGAAAATAAAGTGACAGAACTGTGACATTATTTCATTGTAAAATTAATTGCCAAATAAACAGTATAGGGGTGTTGTTCCATGATTTAACAAAAGGAAGCTTGGGCTTACATACAGACTTGAGTGTGAATCTTGACTAATCTTTGTGACTCGGTTTCCTCACCTTTAAAATAGAATAGATAATAATATTTATGTTAAAGGCTTGTGGAGAACATCAAATGGGATAATATTTATGAAGTCCTTATTTTGTCAGAGTGAGCTTTACTCAAGTTGTTGAATTAGAGTGAGTTTTTTGGAGCTGAGTAGTTATTTCGGTAGAAAACGAAGGAAGATGATGCTGCAGATGGCATTTTTCATTGAGCATGCAGATAGACTAGAACCTTCAGTTTCCTTACATCACTAAAATTCTGTGCATGCATGCTTAATTTTTTGCATATTACCTAAGTAGCTATTATAGCTACTTAAGTTGCTTGATATAATGCTTAGACTATAGAATATAAAAATTTGTTGAATGCATGTTTTTGTCTTTCAATTCATTCAAATGTGAATTCCTACAATAATTAGACATTGTACTAGCTGCTGAAGGATGCACAGAAAAGCATAAGACACATGCCTTCCTTCACTGAGCTTATAATATGGGAAAGGACTATAATATTAAATAGAAATGGAAGATAAAGCACTATATAAAGTGAGAAAATAGTTTAATATTATAATTATTATATAACCATTAATAATCATTTTTAAAGATGTGTAGGTAGAAACAGTATTTATTATGTCTGTCTTTGAATAAAATAAAGTATCACAATTAACATTGTTTTATATTCTTTATACACTGAAGAGATAAACAAGTTCAGTATAATTATCTCTATTTCTCTAGCCCAAGGTTGCTCTGTAGTAAGTGGTAAAGCTGCAATTCAATCCTAGGTCTCCTGACTCTATAACAAAAACAGTAGTAGCAATAACAAAGACTTCTGTAGTTCTTACTGTATACTAAGAATGTTTCGAGAGGCTTTACTTATACTAATTCTTACTCCTGATAATACCTCTATATGGTAACCATTATTATCCCTGTTTTACAGATGAGCGAACTGAGGTTTCAAGTCATTCAGTAGCCTTGCTCATAGTCACCCAGTCAGTAAACAGTAAGAACAGGATTGGGATACAAATTCTGAATAGGATTGCCTGGCTCTGGATCCCAAACTCTTACATATTCTGCTCTAGGAGCATAGAAGTCAGAATAAAATTATGTTAGGCAGTTGATGGCTCATTTGTGATAGCCCAGAAGGGCTAGTTGCTGCCATCAGTTGTGCAGTTTTGACAAAACAGCAATTTCAGGGTCTTGGCAAGCAATTGGCATACACACTTAGGGAGTTCTGAGAAATGGAAAAGGGCACACAGAGTCACCATTGTGAAATTTTCTGAAAGGCAGTTTTTTCTGTCACTCTCAAGGTTACACACACACACACACACACACAAACACACACAACTAGACACACCTTAAAGATATAAAAATTTTCTCACTAATAGTGTGAAACCTTTAAAAGACAAGGTCCTTAATTTTGTGGAGGTATTTTCTGAGTAGTCAATTAAAATATGAATGTGGATATGGAGTTCAGACTGTGTACATAAAATGTTAAAGGAAAAAGGAAAAGGGAGTGAAGGAGAGATTTTAAAAGAGAAAAGAAAGATACAAAAAAAAAAAGAAGAAAAGTAAGTAAAATAGTCAGGTACAAAAATTGAGTAAAAGTATAAGAAAGTTTACAAACAAATGTTTGCATCTTGAATTCAACAGAGACACCTCCTCTCACACCACTGTTGGTCGTTTGTATGGAAGTGAAGCAGGTAATCAAGGTGGCAAATGCTATTTACATCCAGGAATGAGAATGTAGGAGATAGAACAAACAGAGGGAAGCAACAGAAAGTCTCAGAATGTGTGGAAGAAGA
>NW_011888932.1:4733158-4742800 GCF_000151845.1 Pteropus vampyrus | reverse complement strand
GTTCCATGATTTAACAAAAGGAAGCTTGGGCTTACATACAGACTTGAGTGTGAATCTTGACTAATCTTTGTGACTCGGTTTCCTCACCTTTAAAATAGAATAGATAATAATATTTATGTTAAAGGCTTGTGGAGAACATCAAATGGGATAATATTTATGAAGTCCTTATTTTGTCAGAGTGAGCTTTACTCAAGTTGTTGAATTAGAGTGAGTTTTTTGGAGCTGAGTAGTTATTTCGGTAGAAAACGAAGGAAGATGATGCTGCAGATGGCATTTTTCATTGAGCATGCAGATAGACTAGAACCTTCAGTTTCCTTACATCACTAAAATTCTGTGCATGCATGCTTAATTTTTTGCATATTACCTAAGTAGCTATTATAGCTACTTAAGTTGCTTGATATAATGCTTAGACTATAGAATATAAAAATTTGTTGAATGCATGTTTTTGTCTTTCAATTCATTCAAATGTGAATTCCTACAATAATTAGACATTGTACTAGCTGCTGAAGGATGCACAGAAAAGCATAAGACACATGCCTTCCTTCACTGAGCTTATAATATGGGAAAGGACTATAATATTAAATAGAAATGGAAGATAAAGCACTATATAAAGTGAGAAAATAGTTTAATATTATAATTATTATATAACCATTAATAATCATTTTTAAAGATGTGTAGGTAGAAACAGTATTTATTATGTCTGTCTTTGAATAAAATAAAGTATCACAATTAACATTGTTTTATATTCTTTATACACTGAAGAGATAAACAAGTTCAGTATAATTATCTCTATTTCTCTAGCCCAAGGTTGCTCTGTAGTAAGTGGTAAAGCTGCAATTCAATCCTAGGTCTCCTGACTCTATAACAAAAACAGTAGTAGCAATAACAAAGACTTCTGTAGTTCTTACTGTATACTAAGAATGTTTCGAGAGGCTTTACTTATACTAATTCTTACTCCTGATAATACCTCTATATGGTAACCATTATTATCCCTGTTTTACAGATGAGCGAACTGAGGTTTCAAGTCATTCAGTAGCCTTGCTCATAGTCACCCAGTCAGTAAACAGTAAGAACAGGATTGGGATACAAATTCTGAATAGGATTGCCTGGCTCTGGATCCCAAACTCTTACATATTCTGCTCTAGGAGCATAGATGTCAGAATAAAATTATGTTAGGCAGTTGATGGCTCATTTGTGATAGCCCAGAAGGGCTAGTTGCTGCCATCAGTTGTGCAGTTTTGACAAAACAGCAATTTCAGGGTCTTGGCAAGCAATTGGCATACACACTTAGGGAGTTCTGAGAAATGGAAAAGGGCACACAGAGTCACCATTGTGATATTTTCTGAAAGGCGGTTTTTTCTGTCACTCTCAAGGTTACACACACACACACACACACACACACACACACATAAACACACACAACTAGACACACCTTAAAGATATAAAAATTTTCTCACTAATAGTGTGAAACCTTTAAAAGATAAGGTCCTTAATTTTGTGGAGGTATTTTCTGAGTAGTCAATTAAAATATGAATGTGGATATGGAGTTCAGACTGTGTACATAAAATGTTAAAGGAAAAAGGAAAAGGGAGTGAAGGAGAGATTTTAAAAGAGAAAAGAAAGATACAAAAAAAAAAAGAAGAAAAGTAAGTAAAATAGTCAGGTACAAAAATTGAGTAAAAGTATAAGAAAGTTTACAAACAAATGTTTGCATCTTGAATTCAACAGAGACACCTCCTCTCACACCACTGTTGGTCGTTTGTATGGAAGTGAAGCAGGTAATCAAGGTGGCAAATGCTATTTACATCCAGGAATGAGAATGTAGGAGATAGAACAAACAGAGGGAAGCAACAGAAAGTCTCAGAATGTGTGGAAGAAGAGAGAAGGAATTTCAGGGGTTGTATGAAGGAGCAGAGAGTAGAAATTGGTTTAATATTTTTTCTTAAAAAAAGCAGATAATGTTAGTTGGAATGAGTAAAAAAATAAATTATATTCAATTATAATAATTTATAAAGTACATTCTGTATAATGCAGTAATAAAGACAAAGAAATTAGATTGAATTACATTTGAATCCTGACTTTATCATTTACCAAGTGACCTTAAACAAATTACTTAACATTTCTGAAGTTCAAATTCCTACTTTTGTAAAATGGAGATAGTACCTTTTACAGATGTTGTGAGGGTTAAATATGATGATATAGGATATCTTTGTTATCTGGGAATAGCCAGTTATGGAAAATAGTCACCTAAAAATGTATTTAAATGGTTCTGAAAATTTCATAGTATATAGTGATAAAAGGCTTAATTGGGATTCTAAATTCTCGTAAACTATATTTGTGAAAAAATCTTTTATCAATACACAATCAGATAAGTAATGGGTTTTTAGAGTGAACAAAAATGGTTTGTGTTGATATTTTGAGGAAGGGCATGTTTTTCTGATAAAATTGTATTATAGCTCTACACACCAAGGTAGGTTCAGATTTGGCTTTGATTCATCATAAAGTGAGCTATTATTGCAGAGTTAATTGAGAGTTTTATCAATTTTCCTATGGGCCTCTCAATTTCTTAATTTTCTTCGAAGTGGTTATGATATAAGCTTCCTTTTTTCCTTCTTTTTCAGTTATTAATAGTTTTATTTCTGCTAAACCCTTAATTGATAATGACTTTGGTGTGACCTAAAAAGCTTTACACTATCACTTTCATTGACTTCATGGAATCCTGCATGCTTTCTATATATTACAGATCAAGAAACCAAGTCTAAAAGAAGATAGTCATTTGCCCACATTCTCACAGACAGTAAGTGATAGAGTCATAGGGTTCAAATGTAGGTCCACTTAACACTATGCTCTTTCTATATAAGGAGCCACATAGGTCTCATCTCAACCCACTATGGCATTGGGTGAGTTATAACTGTTACAATGCTTTTCAGGGTGTGAGGCATTCGTCTTCATGAAAAGGATGATGGCACACTTATGAAAGTCAATTATCATAAAGTAGAATTAAGAATACTGAATTTCTAGATATGTAAATAAAATTAGAGTTATTTTCAGTTTTCCTCTTCATATGTCCCTGCTTATCTGTTCTATCCCCCCCATATATATATTTCATGTGCATACATTTTTTGCTTTTCAAATTTCACTCTGTCCAGAAATATACGATCAGCTGATTTTTGTTGTGTTTTAAGAAGAATTTTCTTCAAACTGTGTCTTTGCTTATAGTCCCCGAACCATTATCCAAATTAATGCACTAATTAGTTAACATCCTAAAACATGTTTGACTCAAAAAATGGGAAAATATACTTTGCTTTTATCATCAAAGTCACATCAAACATATTCAACACAAGGACTATTGTTATAAATGGACATGAGGGAGAAGACAAAGCCATAATGAAATGCCTTGGGTATGAGGACTGGTATGACCAAACCCTAGACAATTTTACATAGACAGCACTGAGAATTTGTTTCATCAAGCATCTGAAGTTCAGCCAGATAGAACACGGTATTACAAAGAATATAAATAATGATATCAAAAGCTGATTTATGTAGAGCACTTATATGCGATGGCCACTGTGCTGAATACTTTATATGCATTGTCTTGTACTCTCAAAACATCTCTTTGAGGTACAAACCTTTATTATGTATATTTTGCTATTGAGGAAATTGAGGCTTAGTGAAATTTGCTCTAGGTCATTTCCTTTGCAGTAATAGATGTATTGGGACTGAAAACCGGATCTATCTTCAGTTGCATTCTTAAACCCTGCCCTGTATCACTAATGTTTACCTATCTATATTCGTAAGCTTTGCTCCAAGGTCTAGCTGGATGCACAACAGGTATTCTTAATGGAGCAGGTATTCTTAATGGAGCACCCCCTAAAGGAGATAAAATGGGCTCTTTGGGAAAAGTGAAAGAAATCTTACATATAAAGCACACAGATATACATGTAGTATATAACCAGATGTTCAGTACATATGTGATATTAGTGATATTAAAAGTCTCCCAGGGAGCAATTATGGAAAAACATATGTCTAAAAAGTCTCCCTGGGTAAGAGAAGGAGGATAAAGAAAAAAGTTTGAAAAGCACTGATTTGTAGTGTTAAAAGGGCCATGGATGTGAATGACCTTATACACCTCATCATCTCTTTTAGAAAAAACTTTAAGGTACCAGTTTTCCTGAAGGATAATAGTTTCATTCTTTCTTCAAACTTACACTGAGTAACATCTGTGGTTCCATAACTGTGAGTGATCTAATCAAGATACTTGGGAAAATATCTGGTAAGGACCATAAAAAGGAACAGAATGTAAGAAAAGGAGGCTCAGGAGCTTAATCAAGCCAGGAGAGGTGTTCTCCCATGAGGAACGTGGGCAGATCTTCAGCTGAGACAGGAAAGTGGTGAATCTAGTCAGGGGATTTGCTATAATTAGAGAAGCTAGAGAGAGCCTTGGTTAGGTTTCAAACCAAACAGGAGTAAGGCCAGAATACAATAGTAGGGGACAGTGACACAGGTCTAAGAGCACAAAGGGAAGGAGGAAGGAGTCTGTTTAAGGAATGGGGAGAATTAGAGATTTTAAAAAAGACATCTCATTCACTGTTCTGTGAAAAGTCTGGTGTATATTTTCAGAGAAGTGGTTGCTACTTGAAAGCATAGCCTTGGAGCTGACAGTAGTAGCGTATTATCATCCTATTAGAGTCTTTCTCAAGTACAAGTGGGAGACATTAAGACTTTTACGGAGGAACAAAATAGTCACTGAAGGACTATAAATGACTAAAAAAGTATGAAAACAAGTTCAGCCTCACTAGTAATCAAAGAAATACAACAGGAAGAGAGACCAATTTTTTTACCCTTTTTTCCCAGAATAAATCTAGAAAAAATAAAACAACAAAACAGTACTTCATGCTTGTGAGCATATAATGAAATAGGCACTGTAATATAATGTTGGTGGAAGTAAAAACTGGTATAATTTTTCTAAAAAACTACTTGGCAATGTGTACCATGAAACTTTAAGAGTTCTATAATTTTAGCCCATAATTCCAATTTTAAGGATCTATTCTAAGAAAATATCATAAGGCCAAAGAATTATGTGCAAAAATGTTCACTGTATGTGGGACAACTTGAAGCAATTTAAATGCCTAATTGAAATGAAATAAATTATGATTCATGACAGAATATAATCTTATGCAGATATGTAAAAGTATTTAGCAATTAAAAATAGAACTAAAAACAATTACATATCACATTTTCCCTATTTGATTGGACAAAGTAAAAAGAACTAATATAACTCAGTGTTTATAAGGACACGAAAAAATTGTTAATCATATCGTTGGTGTGAAATTTTTGTAGAGACATTTAGTAATATGTAGTGTTATTTAAAATGTGCATTCCCTTTACCATTATGATTCCATTTTTAGCAATTTATCGTTAGGACAAATTCAGACAAGTCCATGAAGATAAAGTTTTAAGACTGCTCATTGCACCATTTTACATAATAGCAAAAAAAAAAAAAGGGTATAAACTTAAATAACCATTAATAAATAATAGGTACAAGTACATAATATAATATAATGGAACCATTAACATGGTTATATAGATGTGTATATATATGTATGTATGCACACACACATATACACAAACTGCATATAGTAAATTTAAATGGCTACTGTTGACTGATGGTTGCAGAGCAGATTATATATTTTATTTGCATAAAATTGTACATAACCTATTTCTTTGATTATAAGCAACATACTTTTGAAAGTATTTTAACATTTCTGAAATTGAGATGCATCTTGTAATCAATGTCAATAAAAACAAGGCAGCTGCTAACAGCATGTTCCACTGTTGTCTTTGCTTGTACTTGTGGGAATGTAATCACAAGTAGAGTTATCAGCTCATCTGGTGTTCTCTTTAGTTCAGGTGAGTTACTTGAATTGATAGCCTCACATGTGATTGAATTTTAACTTACATTTAGACAATTATTTCACCTTAAAATGTATTTTTTAAAAAAGATTTCATCTGATACAGCAATAAAGTGCGAAGTTATTAGTACACAGAAGATAAACTGTCACATAGCAGGCTATGCAACTTTAGGCAGGAAAAACTGCTACATTCTTTGAAATCTAAGCCACAAAAATTTGAAAGACGAGACAAGTAGGTTACAACTGAATTATGCATCATGAAAGAATATAAAACTCAGGTGCTAAAACTATATCTGTTAAAAATTTTTAACTGACTTTCAAGATTAAACCATCAACGTCAAAGAGAATAAAGAGGTCATGATTATGAATATGTGGTATAAAAAGCATCAAGTCACTGTGATATTAAACACACTGCTGATGGCAAAAAGTGATTTAAAAGTATCTTTAATTCTGAATATAAAATACGTTTAAACTCAATTTCTCATGGTTATACTGAAGATAGTGGCTTACATTTTGTCAGCTATTGTTGGTTGGAAAAAAATGCTTTTTTACATTTAGTGAAGTTTATTTTGCACCTAAAAGTTGTTATTAAACCAATAGAGCATATTCTAATGCATGACTTCTTGGAATCAAATAAATGCAGTGAGTGTGTGTGTGTGTGTGTGTGTGTGTAGGTATATACAGAGAGAATTTTCTTCAAGATTTTTCACCAAATGTTAAAAATGGTATTTCAATTAATCTCTCAACAATGTGATTTCAGGGTTAAATTTACTCTTCTTTTTCTTTTTCTTTTTTTTCTTTAGTTCTAGAATCTTTTTTATTTTCTTCAGCTTTATTGAGGCATAATTAAGAAAATTTTTTTATGATAAAGTATACATTGTGATGATTTGATAAACATATACATTGTGAAAGAATTCCTTCCATTTAATTAACACATCCATCATCGCATATATTTTCTTTCTTTCTTTCTTTCTTTCTTTCTTTTTTTGTGAGATCATTTAAGTTCTGCTATCTTAGCAAATTTCAATTGTACAATATGGTGTCATCAACTATAGTCACCGTGTTATGCAGTAGATCCTCGGACCTCATTTATCCTATAGATGAAAGTCTATAACCTTTACCAACCCCTCCCTATTTCCCCCACCCCCTCAGCCCCTGACAACTATTTTTCTACTCTCTGTTGTTTTTTAGACTACATATAAATGATACTATGCAGTATTTGTCTTTCTGTGTCTGGCTTATTTCCCTTAGTATAATGCCCTCAAGATCCATCCATGTTATTGCAAATGGCAGGATTTCCTTCTTTCTCTGTATTTACTCTTTCTCTGTATTCAAACAATACAAAATTTTAAAATTTCTTTGTATTTTAAAAAATTTCTCTGTAGTATTTGAATTTTCAGAAGTAATATGCTTAAATCAACTTCATGATCAGAATAAAGAAAACAGCTGCTATTTTCAGATATGTTTAAATGGCACAGGGGACATTCTATATTAAAATAAAAGGATGCATTATTATATCCTGTACGAAAATATAAATCATATATATATACACACACACACACACATGGTCACGTACACATGAAAAATCTTAGAAATGAAATATGCCTAAATGATAACAGAGGTTCTCTATGGTTATTAGATTATAGATTATTTCATTTTATTTAAACTTTCATATTTTTCTAAATTTTCTATAATGGCCATGCATTATACTTTGATATTGTGGCAAAAAATATTAGAAATTGGGAGCTACATTGGGATCTTAATAACACTGAGGTTTCTACATTTTTCCTTTATTTCTTGAATGGTTCCTGTTCTCACAGTTAAAAAGTGGATGCCAGCAATTTTCAACACTACTGAAAGCTGTTCCCCTAAGGGGCTGAGATTTATGAATGGAGAGGCATGAAGAATGCTGTCTGTTGTAGTCTGACTGCCTGAAAACCTGCCATTTGAGCTGCTCGTTTCGTGCAGAATGGGCTGTGAGCAGAGTCCAGAAAAGGCAAAATCTAAGGAAAGTATTCAACATTAAATACTCATTCTTCCTCTTCTTGGACTCACCCTTTACAATGAAGATGGAAACTTTTGAAAGTCACTGAAACATTCTTGAAAAATTAACATTGCCCTTGCTCCTTGTGACACCAGAATAACCTTTTGCGTTTCTTCAGAGGCGTATTTCAAGCCCCTAAATCAGATCTTAGAGGAAGCCATGTTGTAATTACTCTGAATATAAAACCAAGAAACACAATTGTAAAGAGTACACCCTGTGTGTGTGAATGTGTGCCAGCAGCAAATGAAACTCTAAAACCATATATGCTCACGTCCTGGTGATTTAGTACAGCAGAGCCAGTAGAAGAGAAACAAGTTCATGAAAACCTGTCTGCTAAAAGTCCATGCTCTAGCAGAAATTATTACCACATGCATGATGGAAAAAAAGTTAAAGACACGAAATGGTGAAAATCTTAAGGGTATTGACTTATCTTAATGCCTTATCTTAAAAGCCATGTCTTGACAATCCCAAATCAAACTTTGATTTAATAAATGAAGCAATGGTTATAAAATTCTTAGCACATATTAAGTATTCATTAATGATAATTGGTATTTTAGAAAATAATTACATTAGTATAGTACTTTATAGTTTTTAAAGACCTTTTACAAGTAACTAAAATCTCTTAGGGGTATGTATGGGATTGGTTAAATATAATTATTCCAGACACATTAAAAGGGCTTAGAAATGGGAACTTCTCCTGAGTGTTGACATCACATCTTAGAATCACTTCTTCGTTCATTACGCCAGTTCTCCAGTCTGAAGGGAGTAGTTAGAGGTTCTCCTCTTTGTCTGGGGTAGTCAGAGTCAAGGGTACGAGGGGAAGGACAGCCTCAATCTGCGGACAGCTCTTCTTAGAAGGCACATAATAAAAAGCTATTGCATGATGAAAGCTCACAAACATGCAAAGGTAAAGCACTTCCCCCTGAAGATTCTGTTTCTCCATTCTTTTCTCAAGAAGTTTAAAATTATTTGTCAAATCTGCTGAAAAACTGGGTATAGCTCAGTGGTTAAGGATTTTACTACAGATCTGCTGAAATGATTTACAAAGCCTTTAATAAAAAAGATGGTAACATTTTCTTCCAGAACTCCCATCAGCATCAACACAGCTCCCTGAGGAATGCATCAGCAAGCAGATTGTTAGCCTCAACAAGTCAGCTTTAATGATAGGCTCTGGTGGAGGCTGAGGGTGTACAGCAGGGAAGAGACATTCTGCTTCCAAATCTTTCTCCTGAGTCATAAGCAGTGGAGAAAAGATTGCTCAATGTCCTTGATGACAAGCTGGGAGGCTGTGCAGCAACTCACGTCTGATCAAGTTGCCAGACGTTTTATGTAGAAGACTAGAATGCTACAACCCAATCTTCTCCAAAGCAGGCACTACTAACTAAAACACAGCATGTTACCAGAAAGGGATGTGTGAAGTTGGACAATAGCGGTAATAGCTAATCGTTACTGAGCTTTTTGCATGCATTGACTTCAGCAATTAACTATTTAACTTTGACTATGACCTTGTGAAATAGGTGCCACTACTATTCCAGTTTCCAGAGGAAGAGACTAAGACTTAGAAAGGTTAAATAATTTACCTAAAGTCACACATCATGCTAAAGCTACAATTCAGACCCAGAACTAATTCCAGAACCAACACACACACACACACACACACACACACACACACACACACACACACAC
>NW_011888932.1:4726787-4731478 GCF_000151845.1 Pteropus vampyrus | reverse complement strand
CCAATATGGCTCCTGATTGCAGGCATGCCACAAGGTTAAACTCTCACCTCCACGGATTCAGCCCTTATCTCTAAGCAAATGACTCCCAAATTTCTACAGTCTATTTACTTCTAGACTCATACTACATGCATGGTGTGCAGGATCTCAAAACTGAGAGGTCTCAAAAATGACACACAAACATGACAAACAAAGACTCATGGACATGGACAATAGACTAGTGGTTACCAGGGAGTAGGGGGAAGGGGAGAGGTAAGTGGAGTAGAAGGGTTTAAATATGTGGTGACAGAAAGAACTCTAACTTTGGGCGATGAACACACAATGCAAAATATATATGACTTACTGTTGAATTGTACACTTGAAACTTGCTGGATTTCATTAACCAATGTCACCATAATAATAATAAAAAAGACTCATTTTTCCTGACCAGATCTATTATACTGGAGACTCCTTTTTCCTGACTGACATAGCACCTTTCTCCCTGTCTCGAGATGGAAGCTTTTGCTCCTTTCCACATCATATTAAATGTCAAATGTTTTTCCTTCAATAGTGTTTTTCAAATCTCTGGATAAACATGGTAACATCAGTTCTTAACTACTTCCCTCAAACTGCTTTAGAAAAATCCCTCAATTTCCCCTGCCTCTAATCCTAAAAGTCAAAGATGATCGTACCACTTCCTTTCTCAGAAACTTCTCAAAATTCCACCTGGCCTAGGGATCATATTTAAATTTCTTCTCTCAGTATTTAAATTAGCCCTCTACTTACTTTTCAAGATCATCTCTTAAAACATTCTTTGCCTCTCCTAATGTTTACTATTCCTGCATACATGCTTTTCTTCAAGTCATTTATTTAAGTTGGAGCACTCTTAGCTGTCTCAAGTCCTCCTTGCCTCTTAACGTTAGCCCGCTCAAGTCCCTATGCCCTCAAGAAGTTATCTCAGATTCTTCCCAGTTAAAAACCTATCTATTGTTTATACTTTTCCAGCAGGTATTTACAATTCTATCATAATATTGATTATATTATGTCTTCGATAGGAAATGCCTATCTCTTCTATTTCTTGTGAATTCCTAGAAGGCAGAAGCCATATCATTTTACCTCCATAATTCCTACATAAGGGCTTATAGCTAAGTAGAGTTCATGGAATACCTGTAAATCACTGAATAAAGAAATAAGTAAGTGAATATTCTTTAACTTTTCTATTCTATTCATAATCAACCTCATTCCCTTTTCCTTCTTGAGAGAACTATTTAACTTAAGTTTCAGATTTTGAAATTCTTTATACATAGCAACCCTTCTTTTTGGGTCCATGGTAAGAGCTCATCAGTGATATTGCATCAGCAGTATTAATATTAGCAGCAGCACCTCAGATACGCTGAATCCAAATAAAATGATCTTTTCACTAACCAGGTATCCCTTGCTTGGTGATTCTGGGTAGAAAATACCACCTACTCTAAGCTTTCCCATAAACATTTAATTGGATAGATTTCTGATATGAATTCTAGGTGTTCACGCCCGCCCTAGCAGACCATTCACACAATTTGGCCTAGACTGAAGGCTAAAGACAGGGAGTACTTGGCTGACTATGATATTGAAAGTTACGTATTCAGTCTCTGTCCCTAATTCCTGGCACAGACCTCCCAAAACTCTTGTAATTAATTTCCTGAGTGATAAGAGTGAGAGGGGAGTCTTTTATTATTCATAAGACTCTTTTACTCATACCTGGGTTTATACTAATGAGGTGATTCTTGGAGGATGGGGGTTAGTTGCCAGAGGAACCAACTTTTGTTATTAGAAGATTGGAACTTTCTGTCCCATCCCTGGACCTCTGAGAAGGAGAGAAAGCATGGAGATTGATTTAATCACCAATGGACAGTGATCAAATCAATCATGTCTATGTAATGAACCTCTATAAAAACCCTAAACAATGGGGTTTGGAGAGCGTCTGGGTACTGGAAAGGTAGCATATCCAGACACGGCATGAAGCTCCATGTTTCTTTCCCCATACTTTGCTCTTTGCATCTCATTTGGCTATTCCTGAGCCTTTATAATAAACAGGTAATAGAAAGTAAAGGACTTTGCTGAATTCTGTGAGCCATTCTAGCAAATTATCAAAGACAAGATGGGGGCGGTGTGGGAACCCACAATTTACAGCTGATCAATCAGAAGTATAGATGCTGACCTAGGACTTGAGATGGGTGTGCGACGTGGGGTGAGGGGGCAGTCTTGTGGGACTGAGCCCTTAACCTCTGTGGTCTGTGCTAACTTCAGGTAGTGACAGAACTGTTTAATGTGAGGGGAAAAAAACACATATCATTGTCAGAAGTGTTGTGAATAGTTAGTGAAAAAGGGTTTCTCTTTTACTGGCTTTCTATTCTATCACCAGCATGACAGTCATCCAGTAAACATGAGTGAGACATGGCAAATGCTTCAGGGAACAGGGAACTAAGTGAAATATCAGTATATTGGTCAATTCCAGAGATTTTCAGAACCAGGCAACTAATTTCTTACGAAGAGACAAAGTGAACTCTGAAACCCTCAAAAGGTCTGCCTGGTGGAACATTTTATAGGTTCCACTCCACCTGAATCTTCTTAACAGGTTTGGGCTATTTCAAAAAGAAAGGAAACTCTCTGTGACTTTCGGTTAATTCTTTTTAATAAAGAGAATTGTATATTTTATACTTACAATATAGTTTACTTATAAAAATTTGGAATAGCTAGGAAGTGTGATTTTAATGTTTTTAATGAAGACAGTCTTGTACTGCTGCTTTTTACATTTCTATTTTCTTTTCCTGAATTGGTTATACTTAACACTTTGATTTACAGAGTGAGTGCTCAATAACTTTACTGTGTTATTTGTTGAAAAGGGCCTACAATGGGGTAAGAACAATTAGTGGACACTTCACACTTGAAGAATATTGTGAATTTAGTGAAACAGTTGCTTTTGAGAAAATTGGTCACACCTTCCAATTTCCCATTCTCTAGTGACTCTCAGGTGAATGAACTAATATCTATCTGGCTACATGTGAAAAATTAGTCTTGTTTGCTTTTTACAGGATACTGTTACTATGCCAGGGTAAGGAAATTTTGAGTGGTTCATGACTATGATTGTGTCTTACCAATTACTAAGTAGGGATACTTAATAGCTTGTTGATAGAGGTCAGAAGTTTCAAACGGCCCAAGAGTTCATTTTTTTCACATAGACAACATAATTTCAAAGAGGAAAATGTAGCTCCTGTTCTATAGAGGATTAAAGTTCTTACAGAAACATATTTTTTTCCTCCATGGGGTCTAATATGGATAGAGAAAAGAACTGGAATAGTGGGCTGAATAAGAACGAGATGAACTGAGACCAGAGGTCTTAATGAGGTCAAAGATAAGGTATAAGCAAGGGACTGGAGAGCTAGAAGGTTAGAAGATTAGGGAAAACCCACCAGCACCACCTGCCTTGAGGGGCTGATGCAAAGACTGAATGAGATCATGTATGCAGAGCAGAGCATCATCCTAGGTCTCTAGCTAGGCAGCCTGGCTTTAAATCTGTACTTTGCTTCTTTCTGGCTGAGTGATCCTGCAAAAGTTACTTACATTATCTGAATCTTAATTTCGTCATCAGGGAGTTGTGCAACTGCAATAAGATAATAGATGGGATATACTTTGCACTAGTAAGCACTCAGATATTAGTTATTATTATTCATTACTTTAGGTTCCCTATTTAAAATTGCAACCCCAATATACTCCATTCTACTTTCTTATTTTTATTTTTTTCTATAGCACTTATTACCATCTCCACGCTATGTATTTTACTTATGTATCTTAATTTTTTGACTCTCACATTAGAATATCATCTCCATAGTGGCAAGAATTGTTTTCTGTTTTCTTCACCACTAGGGAGTGCCCAGGACAGTGCTAGCATGCAGTAGTACTCAATAAATATTTGTCGAATGAAAGAATCACTGCCTAATGCAGTATTTGCACAGGAAGGGTGACAAATTATTAATTACGAAATAGCCAAAGTGACCTTTGTCAGTAGGCACCATTTTCAAGATGTGACCAGAGGTGTGAGTTACTCAGTACAGTGAAGGGAAAGTTTTTGGGAGCTGAAGACGTCGAAGAGGTCCTGCAGCCAATGTGTCAGCCGGGTCATCCACATTGAATCCATGTCACAGGATGAAGCTATAAATGAGGTGGAGGAGAGAATGAAAAGGAGCTGCTGGCATCTCTCAGCCCATAGATAAGCACAAAGGAATGCTCTGCAGGTCAGTAATGGGTAGCAACAAGAAGGGGCAGAAGGTGGAATTATCAGATGGCTGCTTTGCATTGGGGTTTGGGAGAGGTGGTTTGGAAGCAGCAATAAGGAGTTGGGAGAATTCAAACACTGTCTCCTAGTCCCATGACATATGACCCACAGAATTAAAGAACTTTCCACGGGGAGTGCTATAGGAGAAGTGATGGTCCCTGGAGAGGGTTGGAGTTCAGTTAAGGAAACAGGTGGGTAAGTATGGCAAAGAGCCCTAGAATGCAGAGAAAGGTGTTGCTAAGAGGTGGTATTCCTAAAGCCATGATGAGAGTAAGAGCAGTAAACAGGAGCGCAGTACGGTCTAGAGATGAGTGTGCAAGAGGCTGTATGCACGGGGGATAGAGATGATATTCAGGCACAAGGACACTCAAGAATGTATGATTGGAGGGTTTTTTTTTTT
>NW_011888932.1:4714144-4726737 GCF_000151845.1 Pteropus vampyrus | reverse complement strand
CTTATGTATCTTAATTTTTTGACTCTCACATTAGAATATCATCTCCATAGTGGCAAGAATTGTTTTCTGTTTTCTTCACCACTAGGGAGTGCCCAGGACAGTGCTAGCATGCAGTAGTACTCAATAAATATTTGTCGAATGAAAGAATCACTGCCTAATGCAGTATTTGCACAGGAAGGGTGACAAATTATTAATTACGAAATAGCCAAAGTGACCTTTGTCAGTAGGCGCCATTTTCAAGATGTGACCAGAGGTGTGAGTTACTCAGTACAGTGAAGGGAAAGTTTTTGGGAGCTGAAGACGTCGAAGAGGTCCTGCAGCCAATGTGTCAGCCGGGTCATCCACATTGAATCCATGTCACAGGATGAAGCTAGTAAATGAGGTGGAGGAGAGAATGAAAAGGAGCTGCTGGCATCTCTCAGCCCATAGATAAGCACAAAGGAATGCTCTGCAGGTCAGTAATGGGTAGCAACAAGAAGGGGCAGAAGGTGGAATTATCAGATGGCTGCTTTGCATTGGGGTTTGGGAGAGGTGGTTTGGAAGCAGCAATAAGGAGTTGGGAGAATTCAAACACTGTCTCCTAGTCCCATGACATATGACCCACAGAATTAAAGAACTTTCCACGGGGAGTGCTATAGGAGAAGTGATGGTCCCTGGAGAGGGTTGGAGTTCAGTTAAGGAAACAGGTGGGTAAGTATGGCAAAGAGCCCTAGAATGCAGAGAAAGGTGTTGCTAAGAGGTGGTATTCCTAAAGCCATGATGAGAGTAAGAGCAGTAAACAGGAGCGCAGTACGGTCTAGAGATGAGTGTGCAAGAGGCTGTATGCACGGGGGATAGAGATGATATTCAGGCACAAGGACACTCAAGAATGTATGATTGGAGGGTTTTTTTTTTTTTCCATTACTAGATACGAGAAGATTTTATAGTTAAATAAGCTAACCAAGGAGAGAGAGAGAACACATTTCTGGAAACAGGTAGATGTTAAAATGCTCTAGGGAACTGTTCAAATATCTAACAATCACATCTCCTACTTATCATGGAAATATCTTTCCCTTCCTCCCATCTCAGAAGAATACTTGATAGCTTCAATAGAATATACTCTTGGATAAATGAATTGAAAAAGTTATTACTTTTTGTAACCTTTACTTTTTTATTAGCCCAACTTAAATAGCTTAAGATTTCAGTAAAATTTTTTAGAAAAGTAAAACATTAAGAAAAGCTTTGGAACTCTTGTGAGTTAGTGTCTAAATCTCATGTCTCTAGTTAAATTAAATTTGGAAGTGTGAAGCACCTCATGTTACCTTCAAAGAAACCCATAAACCAATGTTAATTAGTTGGTCAAACACTTACCGAGTGACTATGATGCCTAAAACACTGTAAGAGCAAAGCAATGAACGAATAAGACAAGGTCAAATTTTTAACTATAGAAACACTATTAAGATGCCAATAAATCATAATTTAAAAGTATTTAGAACAAGCGACTATTTTGACATGAGAATCTCTCTTCCTCTTCTATGATCCCTGAATGAAGAATTTAAAATAATGATAATTAATATTAATAATAACAAATGTGAATAAAACCAGAGTGCCCTAGAAGAATATGCTAGAAGTGCTATTCAATAAAACATTGAATGACTATCTTTTTGGATTATTAAAACTTGGATGGAGGCACTAGTCTCAAGGCAATTTAACATGTCACTATTTCTATGTCATCACAGCAGAAAATAAAAGGATCTTTTCAGGTTGCACTCACTAAAAATACTTGAGACTAATGTACATAAATGATGGAAACAAACCTTCTCCATTCTTAAAACAGCCATTCTTGTTCAGGTGGCAAGGTATCATCTTTAGTGTCTCCTGTCTTCCTTTGAAGTTGATTTTAATGTTTTTATTTGTGTAAGCATTTCTCAGTGATATAAGGAGGGACACACATTCATGATATGGCTGCTCTAATAGTCCCTTGTCTGTACCTCCCAGACTTGAGCAAGGTCCAAGATGAAGGTAACACAATCCTTGAGATTCTAAGAAATTTCTATGAAAACTTTTTCTTGCATGACTTCTCTAGGCCCAAATGGAGATGCTTAAAGAATTTGGGTTTTACTAATCAGAATGGAAGTTACCAACTTTAGATTCTCAGTAATCTACAACAAATATTTTTCTAAAATGAAAAAATGTGGTTCACATTGTTATTTCACACATTTATTAATACTTATATTTGGTTGATAAAATATATTTTAAAAACAAACCAACAACTAAATATTGTCTTTAGATTGGTAACTTTGAAAAAACTATTTCTCTCTGTTTAAGGAATCAACAAACTAAAACATAAGCAAATGAACCAATAGCCAAAGCAAGCTGCAACCACAAAAATCCTGCCAAAGTGGGCTTTTTTTTGAGCCCCAGTTAATGAGGGTTGTCAGTAGCGTATTGCTTAATTTCCCGGTTAAAATCCAGTACACTACAGCTTCTGCTGTGGCCACACTGAACCAGAGAAAGGGCTTTTATGTAGGCTAGTATTTGCTGAACTTCAGGATTACCAACCTATTCAATTGCAGTTTCTCCTTTTGAGAAGTGCTATTCAGCAAAAAGACACCTGGGCACTTTTTAGTCTCATTTGATTCTAAGAGAAAGTGTAGAAGGTCATAAGTTTGCAGACTTTGCATCTTGGTTAATTATAAAATTGATAACCCGAGACAATAAAGGCTTCCAACATGATGTGGAAGATATGGACCCTCCTCTGAACACTGCCTATCCACCTGTCCTCTACTTGAGCCAGGACAAGATATCAGATATTTGAAAAGTTTTAAATCAGACTATATTTTTTACTGCTCTCCAAGCTAGTCCAAGCTAAGGACTTCCATCTAGAGGACTATCTCTCAAGGAAAATTCACTATTGAGAGAAAAACGCCACAACCACACAAACTACTTAAAAATCTATATCAGTCATTCTGATTTTGAAAATTGCATTAAAATACACACTCAAGTTTGGAAAGGTCTTTTTGTTGTCATGAAACACAAAGACAAGTTTAATATTTAGATACAATTCTAGAGTAGAATATTATTTGGCCAACTTTTGATAATAGGATAAATTTAGCTATTTAGAATAATAGAAATGTGGGGCTTAAGTGATAAATATTTATTGTAAAATGGCCCATTAATTAAGCTAAATTACTCAAATTTCTCCCACTATTAAGTTAAATGAGACATTTAATCAAATTGGAATATTAAAATGATTTACAATGTAATTTAAAAGATAAGAATGCTAGTCCTTAATGCAGAATATAACAAATTATCCAACACTGAGGTTAGCTATCTGACATTATATTTATATGTATTTTCTATAATCTTCTAAAAATGGCAAGTCCAGCGATAGTTGTCCATTTTACTACAGTTGTTCCAGTTGCAGTTGCGGGAGACGTAAATAGAACTTACTAAAATACTCCTTTTTTTTCTTTTCCTCATTTTTCTGATCTTCTATGCAGCATTCTTGTCATAAGGCTATACATACATATTTACATTTTACAACAATGGATGTTAGATCTGAAATATTAATGATCCAAAACAGAGTTAAATGCCAATTCCAACCAAAAGTGCCCTTATATTTGTTGCATTACATTTGCAATAGAGTTAGGAAAGAGCCCTGGTTGACAGAGTTAAGTTCCTTAGCCAAAAATGATTTTTTTTAAAAATATTTTTTCAATTCAATTTAACACAGTTAATTAAGTAACCAATATTAACTGCAAATTAGCTTTAAGTTTTTAATATGAGAAATTGAAGATCCCATACAAACCAAATTCATGTAATGTTTCTTTTAATATTTAATATTTTCTAAGTAGCCATAGCATTTTTATGTAGAGAATGAGACCAGGTCTTTTGAAGTGAACTGGGATTTTTGAAATGCAGATGGGGAAAAAGGATGAGGGGAATATAAATTAGTATTTGGTATGCTATGTACTACTTACCTTCAAAAGTCAAATAAAACTTTCCTCTGTCAAACCAAACGAGGGAAGGCTGTTCATTCTCTGTATGGCCAGGAGTTGAAGCGGGAATGGGAAAGGTTAAGGAGAGGGAGAGAGAAGGACACAGTATGAGTTACAGAGCAGGTCATTAATCTCACTATGGGGGAGGGCAGAGGCACTGCATGCCATTAGCGTGCAGGGAAAAGGGAAGGCTGGAGATCTATTTCTTTCTTTATTTTTTAGTTCGGGGAAACAGAAAGCAAAGCAAAGCTATGGAGGCCTAAAGGGATGGGCACGCGTTGTTGGTAGCTTGATGCTCGGTGCATTTGCGCATGGAGCGGAAGTCTTCCTGGCCATGCAGGGGCGTCAGCATATTTTAACTGCACTAGTTTGGGCAAACTGTCATTCAGCAATTGCTGTAATCATTTCATCTTCAATGTCATCCCCTTCTATATTTTCAAAAAGATAAACTCGGAGTTATGGGTTATACAAACTTAGCTTAGGTTTTAAATGACAATAGCATTGCATATCAATTTAATGTTTCTGGAAGATGTCATGTATCTTCCATACCCTCCCCTGGAATCACCTTAGGCATCCAGACACAAAACACCCTTTACCTACGTACCAAAGAGAAAATAAGATTACTAACGATGCTCTATTTTTGTTTAAATTAAAAAGCAGTCACTGGACATGTAATTCTGAGCAGTTAAATTATTCCTTCCTCTGTAAATTCACAAAGCAATAGCATTTCACCTTTTTCGAACTTTTTCATCGAGAAACTGTCATGCAACCTGCTGCTTTTTAATACATTTACTTAAAAAAATTTCAATGGCATGGGTTCCACGATGAACAGTAAATAGACAGGGTGCATCTGAGAGGCACTGGACACTCATGAGGTGAGTAGCATGTCCATGAAGTTTATAGCATTCAGATGGCATAATGGCTTGGATTTTAAAGTCTAGGTATCTAGAGATCACTTGGCTAGCACCATACCTGCCGGGGTTTCACAGCGCTTTTCAAATGAGGGCAGTTTGTCATAAAAAACATCATCTTCTGACACTACGAACCAAAGAAATATAAAGGAATGGAAAACAAAAACACAAATACAAATCCCAAATGAAATCGAGCAGCACACTTTACTGACCAAAACACAGGGATGATTTTAATGGAAAAGGAAAGAAAATCTAAGACACTGAGATTATGACTAGGATGTAAAAAATGATGTGCTTATTTAATGATGATTCTATGAGAAGAAATTAAAAATTTTAAAATGCCAAGTTTTAGCATTTGTGACTTTGGCTGAAGTCAGCTCCATGGAAGAAATTATGCCCCCATCTTTTCAGGGAGTTGTTAAAAGCACTATCATTAATAATTGACTTGTGCAAGTGTAGTTCATTCAGACACAATTCTCAAGTGGCCAGACACATGTCCATCAACAGAACCTCCTGACAGCAAGGACAGCTCAACAAAATCACCCAGCATGCACCTCCCCATGGGGAAAGAGGAAGCTTTTAACGAGACTATAGTAAAAAAAAACCAAAACAGTATAAATCAAAAGTCCCTGAATGAAGTATACCATTTTAACTTCATCAATATCCAAATTCAATTTGCCTTGCACCTATCTTTGGTGGTTGTGGACTGCTGTTTTTAACAGCATTATTGTGATATCATCTTTGGCTATGGTATCCAGCTATGGCCAAATGTCTTTATAAATTGGTCTCAACAGTTGCTCTGAACTCCAACCATTCCAGATCTTTGCACATAGTCTCCCTTCTAACTAACAAATGCAGATAATTGGGGTTTACTTTGTGGTTTTAAAAAAGCATTCAATGCCCCAAGTCCTAAGGGTATTATTACAATTTTAATAGAAAATTTAATAAAATTTATATAAAGACCAGTAAGGGAGAATCTTTCCTCCACTGTAGAGAAGTAAGATCAGGAAATAAATGAGCATAGCAAAATTATTCCATAAACAATGTTTCTTAAAAAATATTCTCCTAGCTTGCCTCCTAGACTTAGGAAGAAAGGCAGGGAAACTATTTCTTTGTCATTTCTTACGGTTCTAGGATATCACCTGTCAATCAGTTTTTATTATACATGTGGCTAAAACAAGTTAATGTAACTCCTATAGTATCTATAGAAGAGGAAGAGGACAAATGGAACTGGTACTAAGGAGGACACTCCATAGTGTTGAGAGAAAATAGGAAGCAAAACAGTTACACTGGTAGTAACTGAGTGTAATGGTGTTTGTTCATATCTACTAGTGAGAAATGATGGAGGATATTCCTTTCTTTTGAAGAACTAATTCCCTATTTATAATCTCCTTAAAATAAGGAGCCTCCAATGTTGCCATTTGTTCTTTGAGCTGAAGTTACAAAAGAATAGTTCAAAGGGTTGAATAGCATGCTCATGATCTTTTTTTATTGTGGTTGTGGACGTTGAGGGCTTAGAAGAAAACATCCTAAATAAATCAGAGAACTTAAAAAATAAGTCATTGAATAGCTCTGTGCCTGGTTTAAATAAGAGCAACACTCAAATTAAATACAGAAGAAAATATTTCCTTAAGAATTAGCCATGGAAATTGCCTCAAACTCATCTGAGATGAGGAAGTCAATACTGGAGATAAGCTTTTCCAAAAACAACAACAACAACAACAAAAAAAAACAGGAGGGGAAAAAAAGATTATATATATGGGAATTTTAATTGGGATCAAGCATATCTATGTCCAAATGTCTGTCTTTTTGAACAGAATAATTGGCATTAATACAGATTTTTTTTTTTTTTTGAAAAAGCTTATCCCATTCAGAACTGCCTCCCAGCTTGGAGAAAATATTTTAAGTTTTAGATGCTATGGTTAACATTCCAGTACTTCACGCAAATCACTTTTGCTCAAAGTTCTACACCCAAGAAAGTATCAAAGTCTATATGATGCCCATAAATGATACTTTGCATTTATTATAAATTTCTGGAATGTTGAAGAGGCAATTGAAAATGCATAATTAACAGTAAAGGTATATAATTAACAGTAAATTTAACAATGAAGAAAAATTGTCTTTATGGTAGTCTTTTTGCATTGAATTCCCAAAGGAAGATTCTGCAACTGTCTAAAACAAACAAACAAACAAACAAACAGAAACTGACTACTACTCACAGAAATAAAAGAAAGTTAACAAAAATGAATATTTATAATTAGAGATAATTCTGTTTATCTCTTTATCTAAATGTCTAGGAGTTTGTTTCTTATAATAGAATAACTTTAAACATTTTTTTCTATTCTTATAATATTATTAGATTTCCTCCTGAAATCACAGAGTAAAGGTCCAATGAGTTTCATTGAGTACAGAAGTTTATTGTATTTCATTGTTTCTAAAATATGCACTTTTTCACATTTGAAATTTGTTGTATTTTCACTCTGAAATTGGGATGAGTTTTAAAAATCACTGTGATAAGAAAGCATTGCATCTTAGCTCAACTGGCAGCTTTCCCCTTCCTTACTTAGTCATATATAAAACAGTAGCGCATCTTCTAATCGAGGGGGCCAACTTCAGTGAAATGCAGTTGCATTTAAGTGTGACAATACACAGAAAGTCCTATTTTCAGGTGTGGCATCAGATTTACTACTTTATTATCACAGCTCTCATGAAAGATTTTATGCCCCAAGTCTTATAGGAGCATTTTCTTATATAAATTGTCGTGTAGAAAGACTAAACTTGTTCTTAAAAATTTAGTCTTGAATTACGTTCAACTTTACTTATTGATTCCCACCACACTTGCTCCAATTTTGGTTCAAGTTTCATAGAAAATGTCAAAGAGTATTGTGGTGGTATGAGGGAAATATTGAGCCATGGACTTTAGGAGATTTGCTGCTGAAATTTTCTATCTCCCTGAGTCACTCAACTACATTAAGCTGACATTCCAAGTCGGTCACCAATAATTGGCTCTTCGGTACTGAACAGCCAAAGCTGTGTCTTCTCCAAAAAGAGATAAACAGCAATACACAAGAAGCTGCTGGGCAGTCAGTCATTTGACAATGTATTTATTTCAGTGAGAAATGGTTGTCAGGTGACCTGCAGCAGCAGGATATGAAGAACAGGACAGTGAGGAATGTAGTGGGAAAATGAAAACCAAATTAAAAATAACAAAATCAAACAGATTAAATCAGAATGCTGCTCAGCAATGAAGCAATGTGACTATCCTCTTAGGTGGTTTTTAAAAAAGCCCTTCTGTGGTTCGTTTTGAAGGAATCCATACTAGATGTGTTAAGAACCACAGAATCACTGGCCAGGCTTTGAGATTTCTGTAGCAGGGAGTATAAAAACGCATTGTATGAACATAGACACAGTTCGAATGACCTGTGTGTACAATTTTCTCTGTGAATCTCAAGTTAAAAGAACACGTTAGATGGCCATCTGAGGTCACTTGAGGTTTGCTTTCTGAGTGACAGTTTATTCTTCTCACTTTCCCTCTTTGACCAGTCAGGAAAGTCACAGGGAGTTGATGGGACACATAATCAACAGGAAAAAAAATAAAAACAAACAAACAAGAAAACCAGAGCAGGAGTGGGGAAATGACTATAGCAATCAAGAGTATTGAAGAGAGTTCAAAAATAAGGTTGGATGTTACAGAACAAACAAATGAACAAAAAAGCCAGAAAGAAATGAACTAATAGGCATTTGAAAATAGGAAGCCCCAAACTGCCCCAAATGATAATGCAGATAAAGAATAGACTTGGCTGTATTTATAACATTAAATATCTGCCTGTTATTGCATCGTATGAAATTAGATAGCTGGCTATATTTTCACCAAATTTGAAGGATTCTTTGGGATAGTCGAATTAATAATATAGAGCATGTGATATAGTTGAACTTCTCTTTGAGGCCCTTAAGAGGCACACCTTAGCTTGGCCCCCTGGAAAAATAGGGAATTCTTTTTCAGATGAGCTTCAGGCTTTGATCAAACTACTTCTCACGTGGGCAAGTCTGTAGTGTGCTCTTGGTAAGTAGCGGGAATTTATTTAGCTTTGGTTAATGATTCTCCCAAGCAATGCAGGATGGCCAGCTGGTTTATAATATGGTAGACTTGGAGGGGAGTTCTGACAATAAAGGAAGACAACGGGAAAAAAGGGAATGAGAAAACTTCAGATCAGAGACACCATGCAAACATGAGAGAGACGGCAGGAGCTTATAGAAGATAGGTGGAGAGGTATAGAGAAAGACTAGCCTCCGGAAGAGGCAAGATGCTCCAGGCAAAATGAAGCGTTTAAACCTGGGAAAACCATCCAGCTGAGCAGCCATTCTCAACTCTTCACTTTCATCACACCATAAGGAAAGAAGCACAAAGGCATTTACTGAAAATGCCAACAATGACTTATTTCTCAGGAAAAATTGACCACATATCATAGAAAAAAATGTCAAAAATTCTGTGCAAGTTTCACAATGCCAATATGTATACCATCTCTCAACATAAGAACAACCAAAAGTGATGAAGAAATGAAAACTTCAAGAAATAAAAGTTCTAAATTTTGTGACTTCTGATGTAGTACACGGTTGGAATTTAAATAAACATTCCCCCTCAAAGGTGACTATTTTGATTATAAGAAATAATATTTAAATACAGGACCTTATTTGATGATTTCTTCCTTGCTTTTATGAATAGCTCTGTATGGAATAGCATAAGAGAATTTCTGCAAAACACAGGTGTTAATATCTTTAGTCGTTTATTTGCTTAGTTAAAGCACTTTGCCTCCTTTGCTGAGAAGGTGCTTTTAAAAGAAGAGTCAGATGATGGTAGCAAAACACACAGCAAAACAATTTTAACCAGAAACAGAGGGCCTCAGGGTTTTCAGATCATAAAAATAGCCAATCAAAACCACAAAACAGATTAAAAGAGAGGAGATAATTTTTACCAACTGTGGGAGTGGTGGCTGCACTCAAGGAATTGGTGGACGATATTGAAGAAGTGCTTTCAGCCCGGGCTAGGGGTGCTATCGGAGGAGGGCTGGAAGAATGTATGGGAGGGCTGAAAGGTCTGGGCTGCAGGGGGAAGAAAAGAGATGGAAAGTTAGATACACAGGTCATAGCAGTCTTGTTCCATATTTTTAACGTCTCCCAGGCCCAGGTATAACAATTCAGGTTCTTAAAAGAGTACAGGTGACACCATTTTTATATTGAAATTGATTATATCTATACAGAAGCTTCTGGATGGAGCCAGAAGAACCATAAACCACAATGTGCTATACTTGATAGGTGCATTAGAGTTAAAGAAGCTGAGATCTGTGATTCAGTCAGTGATGTTTCGGGACGGTGAATTTACATGCTCTCGGAGACTAAGCGGATAATACGATCTGAGAGCTTAAACTCATTTAAAAAATTTAAATACAAAATACTGTGCTGTGCTAGCTAAACTAAGTATTATGAACATCACCAGTTTGTGGATGCCAAAGAAATTTACCTCTGCCAGAAGTCTCTATGAACACGCACAGAATGTTTTCCACCCCTTAGCCTTACGACACAATATAAGAAACTGTCAGAACAAATTCATCAGGCCACTACTCTCCTTTATATTTACATAGTGTGCCTACCACCAATAACTTCTGGCAGTCTGGGAACAGAAATCAGGACTCGGTCCTCTCTTGGGGCCTTTCAAAACAGGATAAATATGGTGAAAAGAAACATCTCCTTTTCTAAAGGATTTAGCACAATAGAGCATTACTGTCTTAATTTGCATCAAACCCAATGTAGCAGAACTGAAGGCCCAAGAGTCCCTAGTCCTACCATTTTAGACTTTGGCTTGAACGATGATAGAGATTTGAGGAGGGTTGAAATGTACACCCATACTGCATGACAGTCTTTCAGATGTCACCTATCAGGGCCATTTGCACAAGTGATCTAAGGTTTAGACCTGAAGTTGAGATAGCCTGTGTTAAGGCTTTTGACTCATTTGTCATTCTCACCATGAGTTTCTGAGCAAGCCAGGGCAGAAAGGAACATACCACATCTCCGACTCCAGGTTTTCCTGGAGGTAGCTTTGGTCGAGATGGAGGCCTGGGAGGAGGTGGAGGTGGGGTGGTACTGCTGCTGGGAACCAAGGGTGTGGATGGCCGAGCAGGGGATGATGCACCTGAAAAACAAGCTGGTGTTAAAAATGGCTGGGAACATAGATGGTCAAAGGGCTATCATCACTTAATCTCTCCTTCCCCATTTCCACAGTGCAATGCAGTCCCAGACACTTTTTATCGCCTCAGCAATTAGTATAGTCAACGCTGTAGCATGTGGTGTTTTTTTTTTTTTTTTAATAAAGAAAAAAAATCACTCAGTTGAACTATGGTTGATGGCAGAAGCTGAAGCTCATTGCCTTTTGTTGTCATGTGACACCAGTGAAAGGTAAATCCTTTTTATAAGTCTCTGTGACAGATTTTTAAGACTCTTTTGGCTGGGTGGATAGTAGGTTTCATTTTGACCATATGCACATGAAACTTATAACAAATCCTTTTGCTTTCTGCATATTGGGAATTTATGTCCAAGATGAAAATGGAGTAAGAACTTGAAGGAAGATGAATGATTTCTCCACATTATATATATATTTAAACATGTATAAGAGAATTATCCTTTTTACTATGCTTCAAAATATGAGTACTAACTTTATAAATGTCAGCAAACACTTGATGGTTAGCAAAGGACAAAATATAAGAAGGTAAGTTAGATGTTACATGAGGACTTTGTGTTTAGAGTCTTAACAGAAACACATTGAGTTTAGAGGATTTTATGTTTTGAAGGAGGCTGCTTAGGAATCTGTTCTATGTAAAGTCTGCCCATGATGATTTTTGTGATGATTTTAAAAGAGCCTCTTGGATTTACTTTTCTGGCTGTCAATGACAAGCATGTGAAACACAGAAGACACACAGAGGCTGGCATGCACACTAGTCAGCACACCAGTAAGGTCTCTAGACTCAGGGGTCTGCCTATCAGCAGTCATATATGCCTGGCATACATCGGTAAACTACTCAGCTAAAACCCATAAGAAAGTCATATCAATATTCCAAACAGTTCTTGTTCAGAAAAGTTCCAACTATGCCAGATATTTTGTCACTTTGGCTAGAAGCAAAGGTGTCAAATCATTCCAAGAAAATTCTAAGAAATCCTGCCATAGGAAAATACCCGCTCCCTCCCACCTCTCTTCTAATATGCCACAAAACTGTGCTCCCTGGAGAACCCTAGACCATCATCTCCATCTTCAGATTTTCAGATTCTCAAAGAAGTTGAGCAACATCATCTCAGCATCTGCTCTCATCTTAGGAGAGTCCATGGGGGTAAACCTTGATCCTCTTATTTAAACAACCTGAAATTTTGAGCTTGTTGTGTTTCTCTGTGCTGTTTATTGAAAGTGTAATTTCGTTAATGGAATACCCTACTAATTATTACCACCACCCCCATCTCTACCTCCACCTTCTCTCTATCACTACCACCTTTTTACTGTATTCTTCCTTTTTATTTTGTTGGGCCAGAATCTATGCTAGGTACTCTATATACATTATCTTATTTTATCTCCACAGTAAGCTTTGAAGGAAGGTGCTGTTACTACCTCAATGGAAACTAAAGCTCAGAGATATTCAGTAACTTGCTCAAGGTCACACAG
>NW_011888932.1:4647528-4714094 GCF_000151845.1 Pteropus vampyrus | reverse complement strand
CATCATCTCAGCATCTGCTCTCATCTTAGGAGAGTCCATGGGGGTAAACCTTGATCCTCTTATTTAAACAACCTGAAATTTTGAGCTTGTTGTGTTTCTCTGTGCTGTTTATTGAAAGTGTAATTTCGTTAATGGAACACCCTACTAATTATTACCACCACCCCCATCTCTACCTCCACCTTCTCTCTATCACTACCACCTTTTTACTGTATTCTTCCTTTTTATTTTGTTGGGCCAGAATCTATGCTAGGTACTCTATATACATTATCTTATTTTATCTCCACAGTAAGCTTTGAAGGAAGGTGCTGTTACTACCTCAATGGAAACTAAAGCTCAGAGATATTCAGTAACTTGCTCAAGGTCACACAGCACAAATGATCTATTTAATTCCAAAACTCAAGCTTAAAGGCAATGTCTTATAGCTTTAGGTGGACTGTGGAGTTCCACATTTTGCATAAAATCTGGTCTTATTTTTGCATGGACAGCTTGCACACACCTCTTTCAATGTATACATTCTTAGTCTTTTGGCTAATCTTCTCTTGAACAAAAAAATGGGGTGTTTTGACAGGTGCCATTACAAAGTTTTCTTTCAAGTGAATAGATTAACACCCAGGATGTTTTCAGAAAACAGAAGTGATAGCAAAGTGATGGAAAACAAGCTTTTAAATGATAAAGTCTTTGTCAGGAAGTTTCCTGGGGCTTTTGGGGGCTTCTATTTCACTGGAAAACCATGCCATAGGACTAGTTCAAAATGTCTATCCATGGGTCTATTTCCAAGAAATAGTCTTCTGAATCAATCTCAGGAAAAAGTCAGCTGCTTATCTTTTTTCCAACATGTTCCAGAAGGGAAATTTTAAAAACAAGTTTGAGTAATGCTTGGGCAAGTACTAAGGGATTATCCTCAAGGCAGTGTGGAATATTGAAAAAACTCGAAGAAAAGTCAGGTGATTTGAGTTCTAGCCCTGCCCATCTCTTATCAACTATGAGATCTTAACCTCTCTGAACCTCCTGTTTTAAAGAATGAGACATGTTTCTACCTTACAAGGTAGTTGTAACAATCAAAATAGAAAATGTTTATGAAAGTGTTTACTAAACTATAAAATGCTACAAAAATGGAAGAGAATAGATATTGATGATGATGGTAAAGATATGCCTTTTGATACAGATAGAACCAAAAACAAAGAAAAAAGTGGCTAGTTAACTGTTCCCCTCTTCCTCCTTTATGGACACTTGATTTAACTCACTTTTTCCTTACCGAATTGATTTAATTGATTTGTTGTGCAGTTGGAAGACACTAAGGGAGCATTTCATAACTAAACCCTACTTGACAGAGCCCTGATGTTTAGGAGAGGATATTCAGGGCCTGTGGGGTTATTTCACAACTACACTAAGGCTTCACATGCTTTTGTGAGAGTGTTTTGTATTGTAAGAGTGTAGGTTATTATTTGTACATCTCTATCATTCTTTGGTCTTCAATTATACATTCATTTTCCCTTCAAGCAGTGTTTTTTTCAAAGAACAATGCTGTAAAGTAAGTGGATGGCATCTCCAGTTAAGGCTTAATTTTAAAAATCATACTTACATTATTTGAGTTTTGTAAGTTCAAAAAAGTTGACAACCATTGACATGTTCTCAATCCATTTACTACTCTCAACGTGAAGTTCCATCATAATTTCTTTGGTAACTCCCCCCAAAAAGTGTAACTACAGCTTCAACTTTTAGCTCTCGTTCAGTTTATGTGTGGGTGAGGGTGGGCAGTGGGGCAGCTGATGAGAAGTAGTAAATGGAATCCAATAGAACTGGAGTCAGATCCTGGCTCTGCTAATTATTAGCTTTGTGACAATGGCCAAGTTCCATCTTTGAGCTTCTGTTTTCTATCTGTAAAATGAGGCTAATCCACCACAATGCTGAGGGGCGAATCAAGTGAAATAAAATATATGTACTTCAAAACATTTAAGGAACTAAATAGCCATTCCCGGTTGTGTTTCTTAGAACACAATCTCACCATTTCCTTGAAAAAAGTATTATATATGTATGGGAATGATTACATACTATGTTTCTTTTTTGGTGACCCACGTGTTACAATCCCTAAAATAGTACTGTCTCACAGAGCTTTCTGCATTGATGAAAATGTTCTAGAATGAGTGCTGTCCAATGAGACAAGCACTAGCCACATGTAGCCATTGAACACTTGAACTATGGCTACTGTGTCTAAAGAACTGATTTTTAAATTTTAATTAATTACTAGTAAGATTACTATAGTCACATGTGGCTATTGAACATTGCTGCTCTAAAAAGACTTGTAGTTAGGAGATATATTTGGTTAATTCAGCCCCAGGTAACTCAAACTCACTTGTTTATGAATGTGTATGTGTATGTTATATATCTATGTATAACATCTTTTAATATTGCTTTAATATCCCAAGTTGGAAAATGTTACACTGAACATTCTCTCTTTACTAACACCTCTCTTTTCCTGGCCTCCAAACCTGCTGCAGGCCAATAAAACTCGTTCTCCTTCTCATCCCTTGGCATACAACCCACACAAGAGGAGATAGCCTTTGCCAAGAATCAGAGTCTGCATTCCAGTAAAGCAATGTCCTGGTCTAACTAGATATTTTTAGCTTTTGCCATGAGGAAATTAAAGTTCTTGAAGCAAATTCTTAACTTCCAACTCTTTTTCAACAGCAGGTAACTCTTTTGATTTAGAAAGCTGTGAATACTGTCTAAAGTTGGTGCGTGACAGTCACCTTGCTGTGAAGGAAATTTTTAAAGTGAGCATAATGGTATCCAATTAAATAGAGTTTGAGAAGTACTGGAAAAATTAGTCTCATCAGGCTAAGTGTTATAGAAAGCAGGAAGTGAGAAGCATGGCTAATCTTAAAAACAGGAGGCCATACCCTATCGTTGTAATCTTAAATTTACTTTACTGCCTTCTGTGTATAGTCCATCAATAAAACATTAAGCAGCAAATAAACTGGGACTTAATTAAGGAGATAATGGTGCTAAATTTTATTTATTCATGAGCTTCATTAGCCCAGTTCAGTCTTCCACTTAGAAATTCAATCCTTTAATACCAGCAAAGTATAGATTTTTTTTTCCAGTTCAATTATTAAGAATCAATAGTCTTTACTGGTAACATTTTAAAGTAATTTCAAATCAAGGTAAGGAAGCTAAACATTAAAACAACAATAAAACTCCCAAAGATTCCAGAAAGAAAGCCAAAGCTCCTCTCTCCACTCTTTAGATCAGTGGTCTATTCAAAGAAACAAACATCTCACAGAGCCTTATGGAAGATGATAGAGGAAACAGAGATGAATAACAAAGCTGTCCTGTCTTCCCCTCGTCCCACAAGAGCGTAGCAGCCAGTCACTGGAGAGGACATTATTCCTTGAAAAATCCTCTCAGGAGACTGAGAGCCTGGCCCAGGAATGAGAGCCCTGTGGAAGACAATGAAGCACACCGCTCTTTGATGATGGATAGCCAGCTTCTTGGGGTTTGTGGTACAAACTGAAGGCTTTACCTAGGGACCCTTTATTATCTTTACAGAGAGGTAAGGAGTTTATAGTCCCCAGAGACCTGAAAAAGCAACAGAGGATGGAGGTGGGTGCTCTAACTTTCTAGAATTACAGAGAGGAGCACTGAGGAGGAATAGGTTTTCAGAGAACTTCAGCGATCTTGTTGATGACACCATGCAGTATAGGTTGGTGTCGGTCGTCAAATAGTTTGGATGTTTTGTAACTAAACCTTACAAGAGTGCCTGGAGATAACAGTGGTTAAAATACAAGTTCGGGACTAGACAGATCTAAGTATGAATGCCAAGTCTATCACCACTAGCTGTGTAAAGCTGGGCAACTTACTGGACATCTCTGAGCTTCGGTTTTCCCATCTGTAAAAAGGGGGAAATAAAAGCATCTACCACATGGGGTTGTTGTGAGGATAAAATAATATGCATAAAGCACTTAGCATGGTGCCAGGACAAGAAACCATATCTGTTGTTTTTATTGGCAAAATAAAGGCTCCCAAAGGTCCCGTGGTAAAGAAAGGTGCTGATCTTGTTTTAACACAATGTTTCCCCGACCGATTTGAATATTGAATACTCTTCCTTTTTTGATGGAGGAGGGCACAGGGGGCACACCTAATGACATACAACATTAACTTTGGATGAGGAACAGGTGAGTTTCCAGCCCTCTTTTTGATCAGCGTGGATACTCTCACTTGAAAGCACAGAGGAATTTGCAGATACAGAGCAAGCACTGAAAGATATTCCCTTGAAAGAGGCAGCAATGATGACTGACTATTAGAATAGGGACAAATGCTTTCCTTTCCATCTCTTACTAGATCTAAATAACTTAAACTTACTAACCTCTTTTGAAGCAAATAAAAAACAAACAGTACATGGCACCCCCAGGAAGATGCCTAAACTGAACCCACAGGCACTGGAGGGACTTGTCAGACAAATTCGAGGACCAATGGAATAAATGATATGGAAGAAGATGCATTAGAAAAATCTCGATCTTTCTTTGGTTTGCACTGCAGGTGTTACCATCCTTTCGTAATTAGAGAATGCAAAATGAAGCTTCAATAAGGAAAACAAAAAATCAGATTCAATGTCAATATTTGTATATATCATTTCAATACATATATTTCTGATAGACTTTCCCATCACCTGTTACCATACTTAGAGTGGACTTCATAGACTGATGAGCGTGTCAAAATAAAATCATGTCAAAATAAAATCATGTCAAAATAAAATCAGAGAATTTGTCTTCGGTGGCAGCTTGATTAGGTATCTCTCTTTTTTTATTTTAAAATCTCCTTTTCAAACTGTACTTTTTATCTGAAGTGAATTAGAGGGGTTAACATGGTTCTCTCCCCACCAAAAAAAAAAAAAAAAAAAAAAGAGGAAGAAAAAAGAAAAAATAGAAAAAATAGAATAAAAAAACCACACTGTCATATAAAAACTTAAGGCCCCTGGGAAAAAGAATTACAAACTTCTGGCTATAAGATGAATAAAGTCTGAGGATCTAATGTATGATAACATGATGATTATACTGTATAATTGGTAACATGGTATTGTATAATTAAAACTTGCTAAGAGACTAGAACTTAAATGTTCTCACTAAAAATAAACAAACAAACAAACAAATAAATAAATGATAAACATGTAAGGTGATGGACGTGTTAATTAACTCAATGTAGGGAACCTTTCACAATGTATATGTATATCAAATCATCTTGTTGTGCATTTTAAGCATCTTACAATTTTATTTGTCAATCCTACCTTGATAAAGCTGAAAACAAAACGAATGAAACAAATTAAAACACTAAGGTCCTTGTGGAGGCATCTGACAAAGAAATTGGACATTTTAACACAAAACTCACTGGCTATGAAATCTGTCTTTCTAGAACTTTCCTGAATTCCAAAAAATTAGATCACAGCTTTAAAAAAGTATATACTTCCTAACTGCAGGGTGTAAGGGAGGGCACCCCTAAGGGCCAGGAGTGCGGGGTAGGACACATCCACAGACTTGCACTATGACTGCGAGCATTCGATGGACTAGGACATGCCACGGGCCACAGGACACCCGAACCAAAGGAGGGATGACTGAAGCTCTAAAGCCAACTGCCAGGCAAGAGGAGGGTGTTGCTCACACTGCAGCAGCCACGGTCATTCCTGGTCACACGAAGCACACTCAAACAATAAGACATACCACTGGTGGTCCCCGTACCACTGCCCGAGCCAGGTCCAGGGGACGAAACCACAGTCCTGTAGGTGGGTGGTGGTGGGGGAGGCGGAGTTGCTCTCTGTCCCAACCCAAAATCTTTAGGAGATGAGATTGTTTCTAAGTAATCATCTTTAATGAAGGTCTGCTCAGCGACTTTCTTCTGGACTTCTTCTAAATTGAGCGGTGAAGGTACATTGCGAAGAGGACCAGGAGGCCCTGGGGGGCCTGGGGGGCCTGGAGGGCCCGGGGGGCCCAGAGTTGGGGATTCAGCTGGGTTGTCTGATGCAGCTGGTGGAGACACCACCTTTTCCCTTGGAGTCAACTCTGGAGTACCGTGTTCCGGGGACGTATCAGAAAAATGGACCCACTTTTCTTCAGCATTAACAGCAACAGACTTGGGGGACAACACTGGGCCAAAAATGCTGTCCAAATCATTGATTGATGGTAGTTTTTCAATTTTGACCTCTGTGGCTGACTGGTCATTTCCTGTGGTTAAAGTAGTTGATTTTAAACTTTAATTGACTTTGTTAATATTATTTGTGTGGGGAGGGGAATGAGAGCAGTAAGGCAAAGTCTAGTAAATATATTGCCTTGCGAGGTGCCTCAATAGGCATATTTCATGATGTAAAAATATTTTGACCGAAGCAGAAGGGGGGGGAGTTCCCTGCCTCCAGAATGTGAGCCTCATTTTTTATGCAATTATTACCCTTTTGCAGGGTGACCGCAGGTAGCTACTTTTACCATCCTCAAAAGTGCTGAGCATGCTATTGCTCTCAAAGGCTGCTCACGAGATTGCAAAGTATGATCGTTTTGAGAGGGCAGTGTTAGGTTCACAGAGAAGTACAGGCTCTGGAACTGCAAATTCCAAAAGGAAGATTTCTTGTGAAAATCTGGCCTACTGAAATATACAACACAATAGAAAAAAAATGATAGCACAATATTACCCTCATATTTGATATTGTCCGCTCCAGCATATTAAATAAAACTGCTTGGTGAAACTAATTATAATATGTTAGTTTAAAAAAATAGCACATCACAATTAGCTGTATGTCTTCTACCTTAAATACACCAGAAACAGTACAAAGATTATTTAAAGAGATATCCCCACATGTATATTTACAAACACACACATATATAGCCCACACACAACACACGTATAGGTTATTGAGAAGATCTATACTGTTTATTAGAACTGTTACATATATACCTATTTTATAGGAAAGAAAATTATAAAAACATCTTTATAATTTCTTTTCTCTCAAGTCTAACCTGTTAGCATTCTGAGCCTAACTGTGATATATAATCTATCTGAAGTCACAAAACAGAAAAGTCTCTGTTTTACTTAAACAGTAGCATCAGCTATTCTTTTTAATTCTTATCAGTAATATGAGAGAAAAATTAAAAACGATTTTCTACAATTTGTCAGGAAATGTTTGATAACCACAGTGTGAGGAAGTATACTTCTTTTAAACTGAGTTATTCAAATTAGAAATTATTACCTAAATAATTACAAAGCATGAACAGAAGCCACTTTATCTTTAAATAACCCTGTGGCTATAAGAGCCAGTTTAGTACTTTCATATTTCATATTTGAAAGGAGTTAACATTCACAGTTCCCAGGCTACAGATAAATGGGGTAGCAGTTTGCATGGCCCATAATATTTATAATTTTGTTGCTGGTAGATTTATTTATATTTAATATATTCATAGAAAAACAAGAGGCCAAAATGATTTGAACTTGCAAACACCTTTACCTGTAACACTCTAGATGACCTCTATTGGATTTGAGTTAATATAAATTTCATAAATAAAAAAAAATTCATGTGACTATGTCTTGCATTTGCTCTTGTTGATAAATATTCCACTCTGTAGCTTTCAAACTCACCAGGCTGCATAAATAGCAAAGGATGAAGCTGCAATAGAATTCCAAAGGCGATAAAGAACCACATTCTAAAGGCCCAGACACATAAAATAACTATTACTGCTTTTGACTTGCTAGCCCCCCAAAACTGGGTAGATTATAAATTGTATGACTATGTAGTATTGATTTTACTAGAAGATAAAGATGTGCCCTAAAATTATCTGTGTAAAGGCATGCAGCAATTCCTTGCCACATTTCATCATTTTTACACATTTCTTTGCCATAGGATAATAAATACTTTTATGACTACTAGGAAAAGATTCCCCACCACCTAAGCTTGCCAGTATGCTGCACATCCTGGGAACTATTTTATGTCTTTATAGACTAAACAGTTTTAATTCTAGCAAAAATTTCATCCATTCTTGGAAAAATATAAATTGTGCCTCTAGACTATTAATTTGTAAATCATTAGAATGACATCCCATGAAGCGACATATCAATGACTTTTGATATGGAGATTTTTTTCTTTCATCTTATAAGGAAATGTGGGCCTCATTCAGCAGTAATATACAGAGGGAGAAGTAGTTGAGAAAGTGATTCTTTATGTGAAACATGAGAGATTCTTTAAAATGTCTTCACAATAAATTGTAATGGAAGTAAAACTGAATGCAAACATTTTCATGTTTAGTTTAGCCTATGGCTTCCAACATATCAAGGGCAGGTTGAGGTCCAGGGTCACTGTCCTGATTGCCACATCATCCCAGAACAGAAAAAAAACTAAAGCTTACCTGGTCCAACTGTCAGTGGGGAGCCTGTTCGGGGTGGGGTGGCTGGTACATTTTTTGGAGGCAGTGGTGGAGGCGCTACAAAGAGATGGGAAGCCAAGCATTATTGATTACTTTCTCCCTAAGTTTCACAATCTTCCATAGATAAGCAAGATTTTGGCTTTCATTCATATTCTTGCTATTGAATGTGAAATGACCATTAATGGTCTAAATTTTTTTTAAGTTTGAAGCTAAGGGACTGGTGCAGGACCCATTCAGATTCTTCTGCTTTATGATAAGAATTTGCCAAAAGAATATCAGACAATAACTAAAATAATACCATCATTTTATTCATTCACTTCTTTATTTGACAAACCTCCTACGTCCTGTACCAAAACTAAGAACTAGGAACATAAAGATGAATCAAAAGAGACTCCACCCTCAAGGAATTTATGACTGAAATGATTGAGTATCATGTTAACACACAGTTACAATCAGGGTGTGGTCAAGGAAATGAGAACAGCTTGGGTAGGGACTCAGGTGAGGGATTTTTAATGTAGTCAGGATATTATTTCCAGTCTTTGGGAAGACTGGATCACATGGCTTTATATGGATTGAGTCTGAAAGGATTTCTCTAAGTTATGTGTCTTAAGTTTTAGTATGTTTTTGAAAGTCTAAAGGAAAATGATTTGGGTCAAAGAAGAATAAACAGATCCCCTTAGTAAAAATTATGGTTAAAAAACCCTTAAATAGAAAAGGTATTGTACTATGGTCCCAATTCAGAAATTCATCCTTCTGAACTGGACTTGTCATTTTTGTAGGCAAAGTTTGAAATTACTGTTTCAACAGGCTGATTTCTTTTTCTTATTCTTTCTTTAAATGAATGTTTTCTGGTCACTGGCCATATTTGGTATATCAAGAGATCACATTCATCTCATAAATCAGCTCCGAGGTCATTTGTGAATGTAAATGTGGCCCAATCTTGCATAACCTAAAAGCAGAGTGGGTCAGCTGGGCACTAGCTGGAGAGCTCTTGCCAGTACCCTTTCTACCTGCATGCATTAGAAAAAAACTCCTTCTGTCATTTCTCCACAATCAGCTTTAATTGTTTATTTTTAGAGAGCATCCCATCCTTCCACACAATGGGCATGACTAATAGCTATCATCCTAAAACCCAAGAATATGTTTCCAATCTTAGTTATGAGATATAGTTATGAAAACTATACTTCAAATATATCATGTTTTCCCACAGTAGTTAAGAAAAAATCAGGGGCTCTGTTTCTGATTAAGGATCTCTGCAAAAATTATGATCACAATTCACAAAATATCATAAAAATAAATAAAAATATCATAAAAGCCCAATAACTTAAAATAGTAAACTTATGCTGCAATCATGAAATAAACAAGATTTGTAAAACACCTCAATTCTGCAATAGCTTCTGTTGTGCTAAGTGTAATCTCTGCATATAAAACTACAAAATACCAATAGTTGGTTTAAAATTAACATGTTAGTTACCTAAATATTTCATTTGAGCACTTTCTTAGCATTTAGAAAATGTTCTCTAGGAATAACCTGGATAGTTCAGAATTCTATAGAAAGCTTTTCAAGGAAGTTAGAGCTTTTTCACTGGCTTTGTTTCACAGTAGCATGAAGAAATCTTCAAAATCGAGACATAGAAACAACCAAAAAGTCCTTCCATAGATGATTGGATAAAGAAGATGCGGTGCATATATACAATGGAATATTACTCAGCCGTAAGAAAAGATGAAATACTGCCATTTGCAACAACATGGATGGATCTTGAGATTATTATGCTAAGCAAAATATGTCAGACAGAAAAAGTTGAGAACCATATGATTTCACTCATATGTGGGCTATAAAACTGAAAACAACAAATGAATAAGACAAGCAGAGACTCATGGAAATGGACAACAGTTTAGTGGTCACTAGAGGGAAATGGGGAAGGGGGGTAGGTAGATAAGTGTAAAGGGGGTCAAATACATGGTGACAGAAGGAAATTTAACTTTGAGTAGTGAACACACAATGCAATAATACATATGATGTATTATTGAATGTATACTTGAAACTTATACAATTTTATTAACCGATGTCATTCCAATAAATTTAATTTTAAAAAATAAATATTGAAAAGCAAAAAGAAAATTATGCCACTGGGACTCTAATCATTTCAAACCACATTTTTAAAAGTTCAGAAGTTTAAAAAAATGTTGGTGTTTTTTCTTATCCTATTTTATGAAGGAAATATCCTTGGAAAGACTGGATCACATAGCTTTATAGCAATATTCCCAACAAATAGCCCTGTGGGCCTTTGATTAGAAATCCTGTTGGTTAATTCTTATGATTATTTTTAGCCACCAAAAAGCAGAGCCCTGGGGATGCTGAATTGGAAAAAGTATTAATTGCTCTACATGTAAGCCTCACAGAATCAAAATACCCTCTGCATCACCCTCCATCCCCCAACACCTTTATCTGAGATCCAGTCTTCCTCCCATGGGCATTCGAAGGAGTGCTTTCCACATGTACATCTACTACGGAAAGTCCACTGAGACGAGAACTCAATAAATCCATCAACCAGATGATTTGATGAAATGAGCAATTCATTCAGTCCAAATAGCCTAATCCACCGGCAAGTGAAGGGCTATAAAGATCTTTGGGACCTCCTTTCCTAGCCACCTGGAGTGATGGACCCACTTTGAGATAAATTTGCTCTAATCATCCATCTCAGCTTTCTACCATATAGCATTATTTCTCTCGCACTCTAATTATCATTTTTTCCTCTTAATGTGTCCTTTCTATCATATACAGCTTCGGTTGTTCTGTAGGACTAGCAGAGATCATATCTGATTTGGTCACCTCTGTGTTGTGTGATAGCCCAGGCTTGCAGCATAGTAGGTTCTTTAGCTCATTTGCTTCTCATTCTTACATATAGGTTTTGAATGAATCAATGAATGCATGAATGAGCCTGTGGGTTTTCAGAAGAGATAATGATTCCAAGTTAATAACTTTATGTTATTTCTGTCTTGACAACATGCCCTAGGTCCCTTTAACTCTAAAGCGTGTTAGAATAACATTCCTTCTGAATGTTATACAGTCTAAATGTGGCTTATGTAGACTTTCTAAGAGTTGCCTAATTTCACTATGCAGACAGACAGTAAAATGAGTCACTTATTTTTCCAGACAGAGCAGGCACGTAACTTACTTCCAGTGGGAAAAGGCCTTGTTAACTTTGGCGATTCGACGCTTGGATTAATTGGTTGGCCTGAACCCCATATCTCAGGCTGATCTAAAAGAACTGGAAATATAAAAAAGAAATTTTCCAGAGTGAGTTCAAAAAATAAATGTCCCTAGATTTTAGAACTTAACATTTCAATTTAAAGTTGAGCTTCACAAAATTATTTCCCTTGAGCCTTGGTACTAGCAAATTAATTCAGGAATGTGCTGCTCATCATTCCTTTCAAGCAGAGAATGGAAATAGGACTGGAGTATGTGTTTGTGTGTATGTGTAGGGCGCTGTATGTGTGTTCATATGTAGCTAAATTAAAACTGCATTTTCTTCCATTGTTGGTCACTTAAGGACATTCTGAGTGTCAGTATATGTGCTGAGTTTTTGATATTCATTTGAAAATGCAGGCATTAAGTTGTTTACTTTAAGTTGTTTATTTGACATTTGCTCTGAATATGCTTCAAAAATGAAAATGCTTAGGTTGTATATAGTGGTTCCTATCTTTCAAGGATCTTATAAGGTCTTTAAATAAACCTTTTCCAGCATCACAAAGAGAAATTAAATTATTTCAAAAATGTTTGGTGAATATCTTAAGAGAACCAGAAAAATAAACAAGTAAAGTGAATCAGGTCAATTAGGTGTTGAACCTAAGGACATTGAATCTAAGGTTTCTTCTATTTCTTTTGTCTCCTCCTTTTGATTTTTTATTACTATGGTAACAATGTAAATAACTAGCTCTTCCCTGCACCTATCATGTGCCAGGGTCTATATAAGTACTGTTTGTAATTCATTATGTTATAAAACAAGCTGAGAAGTTGGTTAAATGTGGATTCGAATCCAGCCTCCACACTTACTGTAGGACCTTGGGCAAGACATTTAACCTCTGAGCTTTCCTTTCTTCAGTGTAGCAATAATAAGAGCAAGCTCAGAGAGTTACTAAAAGGATTAAAGGAGGATGTAAATATGTGTATAAAGAATGCATATAAGACACTTATGAGAAGGCCCATGACTATTATTATACATATTTAATTCTCGCAACACCACGATGTAGTTGATATTAGTAGCATTTTCAGGAGAGAAAATCAAAGATTAGGGTGATTAAATAACTTGCCTAAGAGCATACATGGTGAAAGTAGAGGAGTTAATATCTGATCCCAGGAATGCATACCTGACTCCAAAATACATATTTTTTTCTCCAGGCCTTGATTGATAGAAAAATCAATCAAAAGAAGTGAGAATGTGTAGATATGAGAGGTAAATAGGTATTGGAAGAGTTAGTGTGCTTGGTGCATATGTTGGAACTTTATAGAACTTCAGGGGCTGAAACCACCCAAAGCAGTGGTCCCCAACCTTTTTGGCACCAGGGACCAATTATCCTATGAGAATCTAATGCCTGGTGATCTGAGGTGGAGCTGAAGCGCTGATGCTAGCACTGGGGAATGGCTGCAAATACAGATGAAGCTTCACTCTCTTGCTGGCCACTCACCTCCTGCTGTGTGGCCCGGTTCCTAACAGGCCACGGACCCATAGCGGTCCATGGCCTGGGGTTTGGGGACCCCTGACCTAAAGAACAAATCATGTCAGGCTCATTGACAAGTCCAGGTGTGTATCTACTCTCCAACACAAACCTCAAAGATGGTTTTGGCTGTTTATTTTAACATAAAAGCAAGGATTCTTTAAAGATGTGAAGCAGTACTTTTTTTTCCATGCATTCAATGTGGGGCACCACCTTGATTTTTAAGAACTTTTTCTATATTGTATATCAGCATTCTGTACAGTTACGGAATTCCTTTAACAGGTAGATTCAAATGACACAAACCAAATTCCACCTTCAGTCACTAAGTTATATAGTTAAAAGCAAGATTGATCACAGATGAGTTAATAAGACAACTGATAACCTCATTGCAGAACCTTGGTTATAGACAAATCATTGAAGGATGATTTAGAGATGTTCTAAATCATTTTCCTAACTAAATCATTGAAAAATTATTCAGATATGGCTGACTGGTAGCTATCTTCCAGCATATTCTCCATTTATTCAGAGAGAGAGAGTTTTAGCTAAATGATCTCTGATAGGCTCTGGTTGGAAGTGGTGTGTGTCTCTTCCAGATTTTGCTCTTACAAAGATTGGCAGTGAAGTCTATTGGCCCTTCTCCACCCTCACCCCTTTTCTTCGGACCAGGAGATAAGAGCTGGAACAGCCCCTTGGACCTAGAGATAAAGGCCACATGTTGCGATCAGCAGAGCCACCCTACCAGTCCTATATTGTTTACTTTGAGACTGTTAACAGGAAACAGAAATAAAATTCTATTTTGTTGAATTCACTGTGCTTTGGAGTCTCTTTGTTACTGTAGCTTACTTAGCCTACTTATTATGCTTTCAAGTCTTTTTGTCCTTAACACTTACGTTTAATTTCTTTCACCAATGGGTCTTAGAAAAATAACATTTTATTATACATTTACCATACAGCTCTTAAATAAAATGATTTTTATAAAAGCATTTTATATTATCAAGCACAGCTACTGCAGATCTGATGACCCATTAAAAATGTATCTCAAAACACAAACATTTACTCCATATAAGTTACACTTCAATGAAAAGTAAAACAAATCTATAGATATACACATTTTTATTACCTTCTGTCTTCTGTTCATCAAAAGCTGATTCTAATGGTGGGCCAAAGAGGGGAGCTAGAGCCATAGTGTCATCTGGAGGTTTTTTGCTAAATCATACACATTAAAGCAAAACACAGAGAAAGGGAATATTAATGTTAAAAATAGATATTTCAGATATTTTTCACAGTAAGGCAGAAGTATGTGTGTGCACTCATGTACATGTATTTATGTATATATGCATTTATGTAAGCTCTATAGGGCTAGAAAGTATATATGAGGATGTCAAATGTATTATGGTCAAGAGAATTGGGAGGAGATAAGATTCCTGGTTCTCAATGGGGGATCAAGGTGCTGGTTCAATAAGTTAAAGGAGAGAAACTCTTTCAAAGCATCGTAATTTTCTATACCTAGAAGAGACAACACTAGAGATAACAGTTCTTTTGCAAAGCACCTTACTCTCTGAAGATCTCAAAAACCATTGATATTTGTCTTCCACATCTCTGTGTTGTAGTTAATGCAGTTTATAATTTTTGAAAGTCAGGTGTAGGGAGACTAAGTGATAAAACACCCGAGAAGTTTGTGTTTGAATAAGAAACTGGGTCTACCAGTTTCTAATTCCATCACTTTCTCCCACCCAATAGACTAGTTATAATCTCCTAATACTTTAATACAGCACATCTCAGAAAGAGAAGAAGAGTACTGAGAAATCAGGAAGAAAGGAGGGTAATAAGTTAAACTCTTATTCTTTCTTTCAAATTACACTTAAACTGATTATTAACAAAAGGTTGCATAATTATCTCCATTTCTTCCCCAGATCTGATTTTCCTCATTGATCCTAATGAGTTCTGTGTGTCGTGATGGGAAGTAAGAGGTGAAGAGGAAAAGGGAGGGGTTGGAGAAGGAGGAAAAAATTAAAAGCATTCAGCTTTTAAATAGAAATAAGAGTCTTTTTGGAAAACAATGCTCATTTGTACAATACTTGCTTAATCCAATGAATACACAGTGTAAAATACAATGTTCTGCCAAAAACAAAAACAAAACAGAAGATTCCTTTGGTGTGTGGCAGATGGAACGTATTATGAAATCGTATCCAACTAGATAGGCTACCCTTCCTAGGACAATATAATCATATTTTAGATTAGCATTCCAGACCAAAAGACTTCTTCCTACAGACCTTCAACTCTCCCATTAGTGAGGGGACGGCACATTCTGATAGACAGCTACTGTGGATGACTATAGAGCACTTCCCTCAGGGCCCTCAGGCTGCACTTGTGAGAAAAAAAAACATATTTAAACTATGCTATGAACTTACACATATGGGCAGGCCCATATGTGTAATATGTTGATAGGAACTGAGTTTAGCTTAAAGGAGACTTGGTTATCATTAACAGTCGTGATGCCTTGATTAAAACACAGCCAATGTCTTTTACTCTCACCTTACAAGTTCTGGAGTTGGTGTGGAACGCCTGGGTCTGGCCACTTCTTCACCTGATGCACAGGACAAAGGAAATTTTGAGGCATATTTTTACCATTCCTTATTTATTTGTCTTATGAACTATGTTTGGAAACACTTAGAGATTTAAGTTCCATCAATAAGTAACTCAAAATGAAAACTTTACAAAACAAACCCAGAAAACAAATCTTCTCCCCTGGCAATGCAACAGTCATATATTAGGCATATGTAGTAGCATTTTTCTCTGGCATTTGTAAAACCTAATTAACCAAGGAATTACCATGATAAGCCATCAAATAGAAGATTTGTCTACTGCAGAGCTAGTGGAATAGCATACCATTCTTCGAATGTCTGCTGCCTTGATCAGTTCTGCTTCCCAATTTCCATAAGAAAATACTAAGCCAGTCCATATGGACATAGTACATGAATCCAGCATTCTCTGTCTGTTCTTTTCTTGAAATGCCAAGAAAATGTTATACTTTTAACTGGAAATCATGAATTTAGAATTCTCTAGAATGTGCTGTATGCAGCAGAGGAAAATCATACCCTATGTATATGATAACCTATTTCATATTACTTTGGTTGACTAAAATTTGTACATCAAATAACATAAGAATGAATAAGTTGCATCTACCTTCAGTTCCTTCTGCCCTCTTCCTCTCCCCACCCCCATCACCAATCACATACTTGATTAACTTCATTTCTAAAGTCAAATGATACAGAAAGAGTTGACAAATATAGGAAGAAAATAGTAGTGTGTTTTTTTCTAAAAACATATTAATTTTCAGAATTTAAACATTAATCATTCAGAACCACCAAGCCCCTTTATCATTATAAGATTTCTTTGCTGTGAAAGTAAGACATTTGTAAGCCTTAAAAAATCAAGCTCAAAATTACATAAGTCAAATGTATATATGCTCTAAGATTCAAGGAACTATTCCTTCTTTTAAATTGTACTCTATTTCTGGTAGCTAAGGTATACTTACTGGATAAGTTCCTTTTAATTGCACCCTAGAATTAGAAATAGACACTATAAGGTTTAAGACCACATATATGTTATGTACAATATGTATATTTCTGTCATTGCAATTAAACTGAACTCAAAGAAATGCAGATGGGGAAAAATAAAATTTTTCTCAGAATAATGTTCAAGTTGAAAATTGTAGACACACACATATAAATCAGTTTTTCATTTTACTCAAAGATTATAAAGAGGAAGGGAAGTTAAATCATACGTCTTCAGAACCAGAAAAATCCTTTACGTGGGTAGATTTGCTAAATTAAAGCAATTATGAATAGTCTATTAAAAATAAAACAAAAAACTCCGAATTCTAAGCAGACAAGAAAATAATCCAAGTTTAACTTATATTTGAGGTTTGAAAATCATATAATGTATTAGAAATACTGTCTACTCTTATCAGATGGAGTTCATAAGTTGTTAGTATAAACAGTCATTATTAGTTAGTTTACTAATGTAATTTTTAAAGATATAAGTGGCAAATGTTAAAGGAAAGGAAAACTTGGAAGAGTTGCCACTGAAAGGGCTGTTTTATTCAGGGAGCCAGGGAATTCCATCCTTGCCGCCGCCGGGCCTCCCCACTCCGATTTCTTCCGTTTGCCTGCTACCCGGCCCATCCACCTATCAATGGGGAGTCGTTTCTTTAGCTCAAGGCATTATGATACTATTAGAATGCAAATAGCCCTGGCAGGAATAATCGTAGAAGGTTATTTCTAGTTTTTACAATGCCCTAGCAGAGACTTTTTTTTTGATAACAGAAATATTGATTAAATAAAAAGTTTGATTCAAAATTATTGTGAAGGATTCTTAGCATGAGGGGCTTCCAGAGAAGTAGACCACTGGAAGGGTGGTGCTATGGGCGGGGTTTAGCGGGGCAGGTCGCCTTAGGAGAATGACAGGGCAGAACTGGGGCAGGGAAAGTGAAAGTACAGGCAAGTATTCCAAAGCGTTTGACCATGAGTTTGGTGGGTGGTCACCAAACACATTTTTTTTCCTACTCTCCTACTTTGGTGAAGGCTCAACCTACTGGTCACAACTATGTTTTCTTCGCTCAAATGATAATATTAAGAACTCAGGACAAGATGTAGCACTATAAGAAGCTTCTTTCTCCCTTTCCTAAAGATTTTTCAGAATTAGTTTTTGTCTCATTTTGAACTCATTTACAATAGAGGAGCAGTTTCGATCTGAACAGAGATCCACTAGATGTTTGCTAGTGGGTGGCCCAATCTCTGAAACTGTATTTTCTGTCTTGTCTTGCCTAATAATGCGATCTCTGTATGTGTCACATAGAGAATAATTATGTTATTAGTAAAAACTTTTGAAATAAATATTTATTTTATTTGTTTTAATACTAAACATTTTAAATTAATATATTTAATTTCATTAGCATATATTTAAATTTATAAATAAACATTTTAAATAAATATGGTAATTTAAATCAGCTACACCAGTACAGGAGTTGGATACAGATTGGCTTTTGGAAAACAAGACTCTGTGGACAAAAATAATAAGAGAACAAATTGTTTAAATGGAGCTAAATTAAAATGTTTTCCTAGGTTACAGAATCTCAACTAGTCAGATTTTTATTACAAGGTCTGAAAGAAGAGACTCATGGGCTCTAGTTTCAAGGAGTCAATTGCAAGTTTGGCTTGGAGGGAATAGGACTCTCCCCAGAATTATGAGACCAGAAATCCAGGAGTTAGGGGACCCCAAAAGCTGTGTTGAAGGCCTTTTGGTCTCTCTTTCTTACTCTTTTTATGAAAAATGCAATACTTAGGAAAACAAGAAAGGTACAAAGCTTCTTTTGTATTAATGAATTCCCAGTATATCAATTCATTCAATAGATAGTTACTTTTGGGAGGCACTAAACAAGAAGCCCCGTAATATTTTTATTAAATATTCCTCATGAATGAGCAATTACCAGGTAAGTACAAGCAAGACATGGCAGAAATTTACAAGAAAAACTCTGTTGTTTAAAAATTAGGAAGAATAAAATAACATCAATTTAGAAAGGAATAGATATGCAAATGAGCAGCAGCCAATCAGCAACAACAGAAAAGCTCCATTGTCAACTGGATCTGGCACACAGATTTTGATGGCCTTGATGTTGCAGCACGACAAATGTAGAACAAAGTTAAGGTGATGCTGACCACACAAATCGTATTCAGGAAAAAAGCCCGCTGAATTTTAAAAACTTCTCACCAGCTGGCCATATTTTCCTCCTTTCAATGATTGCCCTCATACATCGATTGTGAATAAATTTCCTTCATTCTGAACTAGTTAATTCACTTTTTCCTTTTTTTTTTTTTTTTAATAACTTGTCATAATCTGAGATGTCACCTAACCACTGGGTTGGAATCATCCACACCTGAATAACAGTCTCTGCAAGTGTTATCTTTGATCCTCAGTCAAGTGGTTTAAACAGAGGACCACCATCTTGTCAGCTGGGGCAAAGTATTTACCTCAAATAATAACTGATTAATCAAATTGGCACAGACCTAGGGATATTTCAGAGGGCACTGTTTTCAATTCAATATCTTCTCTTAAGGGACTGACTAGCAGATGAGGGTCATTTCAAGCATAGCAAAGACCCTTTTTGTTGCTTTAAATTTGTCACACTCTTCAACCTGAGGAAAATGACTAAAATTGAACAATGTAAACTAATACTGATTTGTCTTCAGGGATAAAATATAGAATTTTGTGACAGCCTAGGCGTATTGACTTGAAAGCATGTCTCCTCCAAGATGGAAACTATGATTATATATTATTATGTATCAGTGTATACTGATCAATGTAACTTACAGTCCAGGGACTTATTTTTAAATTCAAGCTTAAAAATCATGTGGCTTAAATATTATTTCCTTACTTCCCTTATAGTATTCTTATTCTTTATTATCACTTTGCTATAAACTTCTATGGTGCTTTCTGGCCAATCTCTAGGCCTTGTATGCATGCATGCACACACACATGCACACACACAGACACACACATCCCACACATTTTTTAAATTTAGCACTAGGAGTTGGGATTCCTATATATTCATTTAGTTTGTTATGGATAAGTGCTCTGATAATCTAAAAATATACTCTTGACACTTATAGGACCAGAGGCTTTTTAACCAGTAAACCTAATTCATCTGCCTCATTTATAGTGGGTTATCATAAATTTAATGAGAAGCCAACCTGGCCACCTGGCCTTGGCAGCAATTTTCTCTATACATGTTTAAGGTAAAAATGTTGAGAGTTCTTACCGGGCTCCGCCTCTGTGATCAGCAAAAGGGAAGAGAGAACAGACACCTAGTCAGAGAATGATGGATCAGTCAACAGGCTTGGGTAATAGAAGACTTCATAAACAACTAACCAAACATAATTAGCCAAAGGAAAACAGGCAGTCATCGTGTTTCTGGCTTATTTAAACCATAAGGAGGTTTTGGAGAATCCTAAAGGGAATTTATCCATTGTTTGATATAGCTTTGCTTATGGGGATGTACTAGTTTCAGTCACGGGTACTTAGAACAAAGCAGAAACATACAAGAAACTTCACTGAGAGCTTTTAATGTTTTGTCATAAGGAGTTCTTCTCCAGATTACTTGGGGAGGGATTTTTTAGAGAATAGGTAGGTAGTACAGAAAAAATAGTTTCTCCACACAACAGGATGTTTAGCAAACATCATAGGCATAATGAATTTTCCACATAATTACGGCCTAAATTGGAGCCTCTAAAATCAGAGAGCAGGGTTAGAGAGACCCCTTCTTTACCTGGCTCTTCTCTTCAATATTCTGTGGAATGAGTGCTGAGGAGAGCTTTATTTTGCAAATATCTTTTCTTGGCCTGGTGATTTGGGCAGCCTCTACCAATGAGTAGGAATGTGATAGGGAAGACGAGGCGCCCCTGCCAAGCACAGGCAGGAATAATGAAACTGTCCAGCACCAGTAGAATACTGATAAACCAGACACTGTCTGGGAAAACACAAGCAGACACATGACTTCTCTTTCACTCCTCAAACCAGGATTATGACTGCTATCAATTTACCCCAACAGTCCTCGATGGCTCTTCCTCTTTTTTTTTTTTTTTTTTTTTTGCAATAATAGGAGTGACTATGATGTGAGCAGAGAAAGAGATGTTGCTCAGTTTCACTTCCAAAATATGGGCTAACCCATGAATTCAGCAGAGGCTATCTGGGACGCAGTACTGGCCAAATTCCCAAATCCAGGTGGAGCACAAACACAAAAGAAACTAGAAGTTTTCTCAAATGAGGAGAATGGTTTAACTCTTCAGAACATAGACAGGAAATGAAAACCTATAGTCTTTCATATCTGAGAGACCTCCATGGATATCTAGTCTAGCTGCCTTTATGCTATAAAGGGGAAAATGAGGCTCCAAGAACAACTAGTAAATGGGTAGAATCAGAGACAGAATTTAGATCTCTGGTCTCCTATTTTCATGTTTTTTTCTCTTTTTTTCTAGGATATCAAGTGTGACATTGTTCGAGGACTCCTAAAGCAAAGAGCCCTTGTGGCTAACGTCCAGAATAGTAACTTCTCAACAGGTTTTGTAAGAAGCCAGGACTTTAGATATATTTAGTCAACTTTACTTGTAGTAATTTAGACTTTATTATTTGCCTTATATTCCAGATACTGCTTCATACTGATTCTCTCTTTCTTATAAATCTGTGCATGTATGCAATTTAAATAAAATTAGAAAAAAGGACACTTATGAATATGTATTTCTGGGCTTAAATTCTTTTACTAATTCATACTGCATTTTGAGAAATTCAAATACTCTTTTATATATATGAAGGTTTACGATTTATAATTCTTTAATAACCAAACTAACATTCTCCTTTAAAGAAAAATAAAGTGGGAATTTATGATTTTAGCTTCAATTTCATGGCAAACAATTCATTTTTAAAAGTACTATAAAATATAGCAAAGAGGGGATTAAAAATGACACAAGTACTCCCAAAATGAAATTATGAGAAATAATGCAAAATAAAATGCAGATTGTAGCCATACAGAAACAGAAACTTAAATTCAGGAAATTTTAATAAGATTATAGAGAACAATGCTTTTCAAAATAATTTCAATATGTTAATCTACCTAAATATAGTCATATCTTAATTTCTAATGAGTTATAAACTAAATTTTAATCAATAGTTTCTATATTTTTTGTAGTAAAAGACAACCTCATAAGATAGCATTTTTGGAAACTATTTGCAAAATGCCTTCATCAAGGAACAGCTGTTCAAATTAATGTAGTCACAAATTCATTAACTAGAACCCAGAAGATTCACTAAAAACTGTAGGAAGGTCAGGCCCAGAAAATCTCAAGGTTCATAATTAAGAACTATCTGAACCATCAAAAGAGAAAGAACTCCAGAAGTCAAACTGAAGGACTTTATATATGTTAATTATCACCATTAAGGAGCATACATTGGCTGTAGGTGTTGCTGAAAAACATGGACAGCAAAATCATTATCAACCAACAGGGGTGGGTCTTTGCCTGTTAAAAGTTCTATTTTACTCTTTTTTTCTGTCATTTCTCATCATCTTTGGAGCCTTTAGCATTCTCTCTTTGTTCTACCAATATATTTGCATTAAAGGTGGAAAGAAACTCATTCAGTATCTGGTATTGATATAGTCTCTAAGCTGAACGCTCTAAGTGTGAGGTTGCAGGGCAAAGAGCAAGGATGCTGAGTAGTGAACTGGTCACTGCTCAGTGCACCTGTGATTGGCGTGCCAAAATGTGGGCCTAATGCTTCCAGATCTTCAGAATTATTGAAAGAAGATGCACAATATAATTTTTTTTTCAGTTTCAGAAGTTCTGGTTTTCAAATGCAGGCTAAAATTGTTTTTAACTGCACGACCAAACAAAACACTTATTCAGTTGCTCAGAATCTGCAGGTGGCCAATTTGTCTCTGATTGCAAGCATTCCTATCACATAAAATAAGCTCTCAGTAAATTTTATCTGCTGTTATTATCACTTCACCAGGTTACTCAAACAGGGACTTTGCAATTGGTCTATTCATTTTCTGAATAAATTTCCTACATTCCTAATTAAACATTAATTGTTCAATTCCGAGATGTCTCTTGATCATCTGATGAATTGGGGATGTTTTGGAAAACATTTCATTTTTCCTTCTGCTTTCATTTCGGTGTTCAACTTAGAGATAACTCTTACTTGTATATTTTGAGGCTGTTTTCAAAGTGAGTAAACCCTACTAATTTATGATTTGGTCACTGGAATGAAGGCCTTTGATGTGTTTGTATTTGTACATGTTGTATTTCTAAAATTTACATAATTTGCTCTCCCTAAATATGCCTCCCTAAAGAAAATACTTGCATTTATGTCCTTGCAGTTCAGCGTCCTTACTCCACACCTGTTCTTTGTTATTTTTTTGCACAAAAGGATTAATTTAAATTCAATTAACTAGGATACTTTAGTCTTAGCCAAGACCTGTGTTTTAGAATACTTATAAAAAGAAAAGTAATCAATCTAATCTGTCTTGCTTTTCAAAAATACTAAATAACTAGCTTTAGGTTTTGAAGTTCTACGACACTCATTTGCTAAATTCAATGCTATGGGTAAACAGAGAAAAATGTGTGAAAAGTTACAAAGCACCAAACAAATATTTTTATACAGTCTATCCATAGCAAATTCAAAGATCCATGTTAGAGAATTTTTTAGGAAGAGATTAGAATATATGATCATTACATTTATTATTATTATTTTGATCCTAGATGATATCCTATTTGTTTTTAATGCTTTAGGATGAAAACGAATTATCTGGCAAGCACCTATTCACCTCCCTTACCCCCATTGTAGTTGTTTTCCTGTATTTATTTGTTTCTATATCTATTACATGTCAGATTACAGTGAATACTTATCATGTCCACTAGGACTTGATTGAGATGATCTTCTGAAACTCCACGTGGCAAGTAAAACAAAGAGCCTGTTACTAACCAAGTTATTATTAGGTGTGGACCAGGTTGAGCAATCAACAAGATGACATTTCCAAAGAAAAACGAGGCAAGGGAGTAGGAGGAGGACTCATCTTTAAGGACATACAGCTAAAAATGAAAAGGAGTACTTGTGGTTAAAATTACTATAAGGACAACAGGAAGGAAACCAATGAGAAACAGAATTTTTGAAGCACTGCCAGTAAACTTCAAGCCACACAGTCTTGTCAATACTTGAAGTGGCCGAATTTGGACGATTCAGAGAAAGATTCAGGATCAAGGAGAGTAAGTGGAATTGGCAAAATATAAAGAAAAATATAAAGAAAATATAAAGGAAAGCTACTAAAGTGCACCAATAATATTGTATGCCACATAGCATGTGTTATGTAGACTCTCAATCACTCAGAAGTGGGCCACTTAGTTTAATAATAACACTAATAATATGTGCATTTTTTTATTTTGGAAAACAAAAAGTCAGTGGGTCCGTATTTTGATATATTGATATTTTGATCCCATTTTTTTTTTTGTTCTTTCTGTGTCTTTTGTTTCTCCTTCCTCTTATCATGGGCTTGTTATAAGTGTGTGTCCTGCACATGGTACAGAGACTGACAGGTTTGGGTCAATGGGCAGGCTGAGAGGTTATAGCACTCTTCATAGCATCCACTTAGGTGAGTTAAATAGAATCAATCAAACACTTCTGGTGCTTGTTAACATGGAAACACAATATTTTTATATTTTCCGGTGGCAAGGTCACCTGTGTCAGCCACGCATCAGCATCCTGGGAACATGTTCCCAACAAGCCAGACAGCTGAGAAGAGAACATTGAATTTTTTTCTTTTTTAAGTAAAATAATTCTCAGAATAAATTCTTTTTCAATGTTGCTCTAGAATAAAAAAAGATGCGGATATATCCTAACAGATTTGTGCTGCCGATAAAAATCACCCACTGGTAAATCACCCAGAGGTGATTTACACTTTATGAAGATCCTCTTTTTTCTGACACTGAAAAAGGTGAAAAAGACAACTTCCTTTTTCTAGGCCAGCTTCACAAGCGTTCATTCAGGATGGATGCTATCCTGTTGCGCATTTAAAAAATTAACTTAAACTGTTTGCCTAGCTCATCATATGTACAAGTAGCTTGACTAATTCAAGTGGAAACGGCAATAAATGAAATTTAATCCCTAAAATATTTGATCATATGCCTGTGATTGAGGCAGAGGAGAATCTTTGCAAAATTGCCCTGTGGTCCTTAGTAACAGCCTGGTAAAATCACTTAGCAACCAACTTCCTTTTTTCCCCATAGGGCATAATTAGACCTTGTCCTGGTTCACAAAGGTTTATTTTTAAAATTCAAAATCTTGTTTAGATGTTAAACACAGTAAGCCATTAAATATGCATAATATGAAAATGAGCAGCATAAGTAATGTTTGGACAAAATGTAGAAAGGCATTGGTATTTCTTACCGGACTTTTTCTCTGTAAGCGTAAGCATGGGGAGGAAAAATAAAGAGAACATGAAAGAGAGGAAATGTATTTTCAAGAAGAAACAGCTCAAGGCTCAGAATAACCTTTCTTAAAGCAGCTCTCCAAGGCATTGCTCTTATAAATGCTTCCTATGAGTGTCTGATAGTCATTCCTAGGCTGCTGGCTTTAGTTTGAAGGGCAGCAGAACAGACCACCTTAAAATATGCCATTTTGGCACATTGACTATTTTGAGCCGAAGGCACTTGAAAACAACAAATACAAGGAGAGGCTTTCTCTGAACTCCTTTAATCTGCCTAAAGATAAATCCTACAAACCAATGGACTAACCAACCAACCAACCAACAAATAAACAAACAAACCTCACTTGTCATTGATTCCCATCCCAAGAGTTTCATCAACCAGGGAGGACTGATTCAGCACCGGAGGAGAGACCAGAAGGCAACACCACACTCAGACAAACTTTGTCACAAACTCTCATACCTCCCATCTAGTCTCCTAAGGGCCCATTCATCGCTCCTAAAAATTATTCATTCTCTGCTAAGAAGCCCACATCTCCCTTTGCCCTATAAAAATGGTATTTTATGCTGGATTCTAAAGCCACCTCTTTGAGTTACTCATTTTTCCTGGATGATTCCCATGAAGTTTACATATTAATACATATTAATAAACTTCTGTGCGGTTTCCTCTTGTTAATCTGTCTTTTTGTTAGAGGTCCAACTGAAAAGCTAAGACGAGTGGAGGTAAATGTTCGCTTCCCCTACAAGTTCAACCTATAGAGGGCATAGGTGTGGACTCCATTTGAGCACATTATAAGCTCTGTTTTGAATGGCTTACTTTTATAAAATAGAGTTGTGTGTTGAAAATAGAAAATTATGCTTTGTAATATTAAAAGGAGTTGGAAAATACCATTAATGCATTACAGCCAGGCATTGTCATGGAACTAAACATGAGATTTTCCAGAAATTCTAGTCTTATCAGGGAACCTGGAGCCTATCATCTTCTCCCAAGATACTCCAGCTATGATCATCAGTTCTTTCAATCCAACTTTCGGATCCCCTACTCTCCTCGGATAAATTATTTTCCTGGTACTTGGTCCCTGGCTCCTTGGAATGCTCTTTTATATTCCTCAGTGAACCTCTTAAATGAGGGCTTCATTTCTTTCTGAAAGTAGTACTCCACAGCTTCCTATATGTGCTTCCTAGTTTATGGTCCTATTTCTAGTTTTGTCTCCTAAATCCATCCTTTGCACCATCCTCAGAATTATTTTCCAAAAATAGTGAAGTGAATATATTACTCCACTCTTCATACACCTCCCTATTATTCAGAAAATAGCATGCAGGTTCCATTCTGTCATTCAACGCCTTCATGATGGGCTCTAGCTTACCCTCATTTTTCTCTGTGATCTGTACGAAACCTACACCTAGCTGCAGACTCTCCTTGACATGTCCTGAACAAGAAGTGCATTCACACACTTCCCAGCCTCTGCTCAAGCTGCTTCTTTGGCCTTCAAGGCCTTCTCCCTCTCCCTTGATACAATGGCACTCCTTCTTCAAGGCCAGTAACATTTCTTCCCTGAGGCCTTTCCTAAGCTTCCCAATCAGAATAAATTGTTCTCTTCTCTCATTTGATCATAGCACATTCCTTTTGTTCAAAATAGTAAACCCATAGTGCAGGCTTTTCTATTTGTCTGACATTTAGTTGCCTCAGGGAAAACAAAGGTGCATATTGCAAGTATATTTTTTGTAGTTCTTATTTTGTTCTGTATTGTGGAGGTATTTCTGCTCAATTATTAGCTCACAGTAATGGTGATGAATGGACTCTCTCTAGCCCCAAGCATAGTGCTAGACACATAATAGGTACTCAAAGTATATTTATGAATTCTCTTTTGGGGGGCAATCAAAACACTATAAAATGTGTCTTTTAAAATGTAGAAGATGAATTGCTCTCTGAAAGCTGGATTGTACATGGACCAAGGTATGTGGCCCCCATTGTAATGGTTCCTTCATCAGTTCCAAAAAGTATTTTACTTAGTTCCTACTCAACTGTTGATCTCTCTGCCGATTAGTGATCTCAAGTGTTAACACAGGTTGCAAAGGTGCCAAGGAGGTGGCACGACTTTGCACAAACATTAGTGTAGAGCTATGCGATCAGATTTCCAGGGTGGAATTTTCTTCTATAGCAAAATATTAATGCTTCAGAATAAATGAGGGTCAAGATAGGGGCCACAGACTTGGTGCTGATTTCACAACCAGACTCTTGGTAAGGAGCACAGAGAAATAAAAATTATTAAGGTCCAGGTCCTCAATCTATAGACAAAAAATTTGGGGGGTTAAAATCAAATAGCTTCAAAGGGATTGTCATGGTAGAAGGAGGAACATGAGCTTTTATATCTTCCATTTAGCTTAATCTTTATTTTTTGCTTGCCTTTGAGTAAGTTACACTGTGCCTCAATTCCACAATTTGTAGAGTAGGGATGATTGTTATCTTGTAGAATTGCTGTGAGGATTATAAGACGGGATGATATAGAAAACCAACATTTATTGAGAACTTACTGTTATTATTTTACCTTATATGGTTCTTATATTTATTATCTCTAATTTACGAGTGAGGAAAAAGAGGCTCAGATGAGTTCCTAAATCACATGGTTACAAAGTAGTAGAGCTGGGACTGGATCCCAGGTTGTCTAACTCCAGAGAGCATGAGCAAGGGTGGGCTTGTGGCACAGCACAAGATCCCTAAACAGATTGAGCCCACTTTTGAAGCCTTGTCAGCAACGGGATTTAAAAACAACAGAACTGAAAGCTCACAGATCACAGAGCCTAGAAAATTATCTTGGATCTTTCCAATGGAAAGAGTTCAATAGATCATGCTTGTCTATTACAATAGGTTTCAAAGAATGAACTTATGTTTATAGGTATGCTTTCAGATTTTGAAATTAAACTCTGATTTTAAGGTAAATTTCTCGTTTTTTTTTCTAGAATGAAATGCATTTAATTAGAATCAGAAGAATAGACATGAACACACAAATGATAAGAATAGACATGAACACACCTTTCCATTTCAGGTTTTATCATGATTAAACCATCTTTACTTAATATACTGTTTTGCTTTCATTGTAAGCAGCTACCAATACCTAGCTGTAAACTCTTGGCTTAAGGATTACTTCAGAATGTTAAACACACAAACAAACAAACAAAATGACAAGAGAATATCTTGTCATTTTAAATGAGCAAATAGTATCAGAGTTGATTTTTAATTATGGAAACTTTAATAAGAGCATGGGAAGCAGATGTATATTTGTATATCTGTACTTAGAAATAGGTGCACTTGTGCTTAGAAATAGAGTAAATAAACTTTTGGATTGGACAAAATATATACCTAAAATATGACCATCGAATCATCTCAAAGTGCAGGGATTTTCCTGTCTTATGGCCTGAGAAAATATAATTCTCTAATTTGCAAGTCTTGTTGAAAGGTAGCATCTCTATGATCAACAGCTTTCTAAAAAACAGCTTTTGAAGGGTCTTTCCAAGACCCTTGCCCTCTGCAGATAGAGAATCTCTTTCTGGCTGTAATTACCTCGAATCACTTTTTAATGAAAGTAGTCATTCAAGTTGGGTCTTGTTGAAGCCTACATTTCTGAATAAGGGGCTAGAAACCATCAACATTTTAAACTGAATTCTGTTTAAGACCTAGAGCAAAAACTAACAGAGGTAAATGAAAAAAAATATACACCAGAATTTCAATGACCCTTACATGGAAGTTTTGTGCTCTAAATACATTCCTGCCTCTTGATAAGGAACTGAGTTGCCATGGGAATTTTTGACATCTGGCTTTATAGAGTGGGATCAAGAAATAAAGAGTCAGGTCTAATCGATAGCCTTTTAAGAGTACCATCGTTCAGCCTTAAAAATAGGATGACTGTATTTTAAATCTTTATATTTTAACCAGTGAGATTTTATTATAAATATAACCACTTCCTATCGGTTATTGATGATTAGTCATAATGAAGAGAAAAAGGACTATTTATTCATTTATTAAACCATTAACAGATATTTACTTGAACACATAATAAAGACCAGACACTAGTCTAGGCATATTAATGAACAAAACAATAAGAACAATAGAGAAAAAAGCTCCAACGAGCTTATTTTTGGGAGTAGGAAAAGGAAACATAATAAATATAATAAATATGTAAAGTATTTAGTATTTGAGATAACAAATGTAATTTTAAAAACTGGAGACAATAAAGAGGTTTGGGAATGCCAAGACAGAGCTTTGCAATTTTAAATAAGATGGTCAAGGTAGGCCACATTGAGAAAGTGACTTGAGCAGACTTTTGAAGTTACAATGCAGCTATCTGGGAGAAGAGGGCACACAGCCAGGGAGCCCTGGAGGAGAAGAATGAGAAGGAAGAGGAGCAGATATTATCTGGAGGTTAGGGATGTCCCCACCATGAGGGTCTTGAAGGTCACTGTGAAGACCTTGGCTCCACTCTGTTCCAGTGCAGCTTGTGGCTGTTACTTATTAGGAGTTCTTAGCTGTGGATGCCAGTAACCATTGGTTGCTGAGAAAAGGCTTGGATGAAACAGATGAAACAATATCAGACAACGCCTGGATGTTACATACGCTGCCATTTTTCATCACTCTTTGGAAGCTTATTTTGATTCCCCATGCACCATGTTTAAAAAATAAAATAAAGATGGGCTTCAAATGTGTTAGGGGGTAAAAAGGGTTTCAGTTCGGCAAAACAGAGTGAGGCCTGTCCATCCCGCACCCCTGCTGGCCATTTCAGGATAAGGGGCTCAGACTAGAACGCATGGCTCTGTACCACTGCTATGCTGGTAGCTGATTCAAAACGGTAGTCCCAAAGGTCCATGTGCAGTTAGTGGCTGTCCTTTAGACAGAGACAAGAGAAAGAAATCTCAGCTTCATTCTGCTTAAAAATAAAATTTTCCTCAGTCTCTGAGGAAACATTTTCTGACATAATTAATGTGAGTGATTCACGATCTAAGATTTTTTTTCTCTCTAAAATTACTGATAAGTACATTCATTGCTGTAGATTATTACTAGCACTAGAAAAATTCTCTTTCAAAGGAAAAAGGGATAGGTATGTTTTTGTCTTATATTGTTATACTTATTTTTATAATATTATTCATACATTTATAGAAACTCCTTCATATAAAAATAAATATAATAGTATAAGAAAGATAATAATGTATCTACCTTTTACTTCCAAGGTCAAGAACCACTAAGTGACTGAAACCTGAGACTTTATATGAGAAAACAGACATCTCACTGGGAAGAGAATTATGACAGAAAGCTAGCACCCACAGAAAAGGAGAACACATTAATATACTTAAAAAAATCCTGCAAACAGTAAGAGAAGAAATGAAGTTATTGTTCATATTATTCATTAATCTAATAATGGAGAAAAACTTGGTTGAATTGAAGGGGGAAAAGATAAAAAAAATTGAGAACCATAAATTTGCTCTCTCTATAAAGTAACACAAGGGATATAAGTTGCATTATATCACAGTGAAACATCAAGTTCCATATAATTTCCCATAGTGAAGAGCATCCATCTGTCCAACCAACCAACAAGTATCTTCTAAGTACCTACTATGTGTCATTTAACATTGTAAGCTCAAGAGAAAAGGCCCCATTAAGGAAGATGTAAGAACCTACAATTTCTGGGTATAGGATTAGTTATCATAAACCCAAACTTCCTAAATTGTTCACAAATGATGCTTCTGTTACCAACTTATTTTCTAAATTGATTGCTTCTTTACAGAGCCCATTCTACCCTGATTATGGCCATTAGCAAATAAAAATAGTTTTGAATTTTAACCTCTACGCCAGTAAGATTAATACAACCGAGGCAGAAGATGTCAGAGATATAAAAATTAGCTTTTTTGATTGTAATTAGCATTGTAATTACAAACTTGTAATTCTTGACTTTGCTACCTTTGGATGAGGATATCTTAACATTTTATGTTTCAGTATGGTGGGTGTATTATCTCATTCATTAGACTTTAAGTTGGTAACAGAAATTGAGGGTTTATGATCTCTAACCCTGGTGGTCATGTTTCTGTGACCCCCTAGTCAGAGCAGGTTGTCTGAGACAGTAGAACATAAATAAAAGATTTGGAGTTATGCAAGGGAATTCTAACTCTTACACATCACATGTACTCAGAGATGTACATTAGTTGGAGAAACAAGGCGATCCACATTGAATTCATACTCTGCCTGTTTTAAGGAGATCAAACCACACAACAACTCGGATTTCTTTCTACCAGAGTAGGATGGGCATGAAAGGTTTGGAAAAAATGACATTTTATTTTAAAGATCAGGAAATAGAAGCAACAGAGAATTCCCTAGGGAAAAATAATTGAAGGAAAGAACAAACACAAATCAGATATGAAACTATTTCTTTGGCAGACAGTTCATGGCTTATTATAATGTCAAAAAGAGAACAATATGTTTTGAAAAATTTAGATCCCACCCATTTTCCCATCTATCTTTCTCTATAAGACCTGGAAAATAAAAGAGTTAGTGACATCTTATATGCTCACTCTGGATGAATTTGGTTGGGCTGCCTGCAGCTCTGGATAGAGGGGGCTTCTGACTATATCTGTGACCTGGGGTATAGTCACAATGTCTGCTGAGGGTTTGGAAGCAGGAATACAGCTTATATGCCCTATTACTGATATCCCTGATCTAGACCCAACCCAAATTCTGTTTGCCCTGTGAAGTTCACCTTGATGAGCAGAACCCAAGCTGAGCCTCTTCCCTCCAACTCACTGCACTTTAGGTCTGGGTTGAGCATTTAGCATCAGAATGCGCACAATCTTTAGCACCCCCTTGCACAATGAAGCAGTTCTACCAGGAGTAAATGCCAATGTGTAGGAGACTGGAGCTCTCTGCCCCCACTGATGACTTTTTGTTTTTAGGAAACTCAATGGGGTGCTGAACCTTCTGCCAAAGTGAGGAAAGGAAAGGGGGTGGTGTTACCAAGCAGCAACAAATTCATGGATTTTACTCTCGGGCAAGCTACCTTGGGGGTGGGAGGGTGGGCGGGACACCTGGAATAGGCAAACAGCACCAGACCATCTCTAGTTCAAAGCTATCTCCCCTTCCTCATATTCTTTTGATTAAATAACTACATAATGGATTGAAAATCTCCAGGAACAAGATTAAACAATTGTTCCTTCATAACTCCATGTCAAATTCTTCCATTTCTTATATTACTGAATTTTACAGGGGAAGGGAAGAGGCATACGTGCCAGGATGGGTCGACACCTACTCTCATATCATTTCTATCACCCATCTTCTCCTTGACTTTGCACAAGTCCTCCCTAGCTATTTTTATCTAGCTGCCTCCCACAAGTCTCTTAACTTAAGGAAAAGGAGAAGGAAAACAGAGCTGAAAAGGGAACTGATGCTTCTAGAGCCTCTCCTGGGTGACAGGCACCAAACTGGGCATTTTGCAACATTATCTCATGTCATCTTTACATCAAATCTGAGAACGTAGATGTTCTTGTTTCCATTTTACAGACTTGGAATCTGAGGTTCCAAGTTAAGGAACGTGAACACATAGATAGTAATATATAGACTCGGAAGCCTGTGTTCTTCCTTCTTTGGCGATGTGCTTCAAGGAAACATTCTCTTTCTTAGCCCCTTTACTGTCTCTCCAATCTGCCCTTAAAACAGCTTCCCACAGAGACTCTTAAGCTATAATACACAGCAGAGTATTAAAGCTGAAATGAATCTTAAAGATAATTGAATCATAGACCCTTAATTTGTAGGTGGGAAAATGTATTTTGTTTTTACTTGGCAGAAAGGAAGCAGATTCTGGAGTCCTGGCCCTTGAACCTTCAGCAGCCTCTCGATCTTTCTGAGTTGGTTTCTTTTCTAAAATGGAGCAATCGTCACCACACTGCATGCTTAATAGTGCTGCTGGTCATTATCTCTTTCTGATCATGACATTTATAAAATGTAAACCATAATTATAATGAGCTGTTGATTTATAAAAATACTTGCTGATTGATTGATTAAGGGAACTGAAATACATGAGTCATGTAAAGACGAGGTGTCATTCCTTAACATTTAAAACAAAGGTTAATATAAAATGAAATAATTTTAAGAAACTAGAATCACATAGGATACAGCAGCATTTAAACCTGACTGACCTGTCAGCTCAGCCTTGTTGTCTTGTCACATGAAATGACACGTCAGGTACCATAGAAAGGAGTGTCTGTAGATTGATGGGGAAGAAAGCTTGGGACATGGGCTTCCAAGCTGAGATCATGGACCGTTTAGGCACCATCAAAGTGATAGCCTTCAAAGGCTTGTGAGTACTCAGAAATTACATGTAAAATGTTTTGGATGAGTTAATGAGCTTTCTATTTTTCCGCTCGAAAGAGAGCCAATAGCTTTCATCAAAAATAGTATAATATAGTGGTTAAGAATCCTGAATTAGACACTGGACTTTCTGAGTTTAAATCTCAGCAACTTCACTTATAAGCTGTGACACCTGAGTGAGCTAATTAATCCTTCTATGCCTCTATGTTCTCATCTGTAAAATGAAGATAATAATAGTACCTATCTCATAGGGTTGTTGTGAAGATAAATGAGTTAATATATGTGAAACATCTGACAGTCAGCACACAAATTTTCACAGCTGCCGCCACCAACATCATCACCATTATAAGTTCTTAACGTGGTCCATGACCTTATAGGATGCTTACGAGTAGTCACTAAGAGACACCCTATTGTTGTTGATAAATAATGGCTATCATTTATTAAGCACCTCCTTTGGGCCTTACATACATAAACTTACAAAGTACTAAGCACTTTATATGCATCACTTCCTTAATTTTTACAAGGATCCTGTGAGGTAGATAATATTATTAGCCTCACTCTATACTTAGTTAAGCCTTGACCGAGGCTTAAAGGTTTAAGTAACTTGCCCATGGGTATATGGATAACAAGTACAGAGCCAGAATGTAAACTTAGTTCTGATTTACTCCAGAGCAAAAATTCTTATTCTTATTTAGTACAGAACTAAGCGCTTGTAGTTAAGGACAACTTATCAGGGTAAGTCAGCAGTGATTCTTGGCTCACCAAAGAACAAAGGTATTGAATCAATGGAAGCACATGAGAAAAGGATATTGCACAAGAATTAAACCATAACATTTGCCTTCTCGTCTCCATGAAAGTTATGGCAGCCACAGGTTTCAAAGTACCTAGTGAGCAAAACACATGGCTAAAGATCTGTCAGAGATAGAGTTCCCTGTGGGTTTTGAGAGAAATGGAAATGTCTGCATTGGACACTCTGGGATGGGGGAGGAAGCCAGGAGACTCTGAAATAGAAGTCACAGGAGAAGCTGACCACAGACCACCATATTTTCAAGCAGGAAACTAAAGTGAAGACAAGCAAGAGTTTGGACCACAAGGGGGGATTTCAGCTTCTCTGTGGTGCTAGCAACATTGTCTTATGTTGTTTTCTTGGTAAATTTGTAGACAGTGTTAGCAAGAAGGTTGGACAAAGTCTATCCAATTTCCGATATTAGCTCTCAGTGCCTACTGCATGGAAGGTACTTATCAAATATTTGGTGGATTTGAAGGGAAAGGGGTGAGAAATGATGTCAATTAGTGCCCCACACAATACAGGATCTTATTGTAAATGTTAGCCTATAGTACTGTATTCATATTTGTTCAGGGGCTTTTGATTTTACTCAAAACAATTTAGAAATGTTCTAGAATTACCTCCAAAACCTGTTCATAGCAATCTCTCTCTCTCTCTCTCTCTCTCTCTCTCTCTCTCTCTCTCTCTCTCTCTCACACACACACACACACACACACACACACACACACAAATTCTTTTATTAATTTTTCCACTTTCACACTCAGGGTAATTACTAGTCTTGGTTCTAAATGAGTTTTAACTATTTTGGTTTCCTGATTTATCACTGTTAATGATATTCTTTAAAACATACCCTAGGCTTTGCAGATAATTCTAACAACAACAATAAAATAATCTCTGAACATAGTATCTATAATAAGTATTTTATATATATTAACTCATGCAATCTTCAAAATAGCTCTATGAAGTTGGTATTGGAATTATCTTGATTTATCGTTGAAAAAACCAAGGCATAGGTTTTGTAACTTGCCCAAGGCAACCCAGTTAAGAGGTAGAGCCCAGTTGTTTGAGTAATTGTGACATCGTTGGAATAAGTGTCTATTTCCAACTCCTTCAAATTATCTTAAGTGGAATCATATTCAATTATATGTTGAATTCTCATTCTGTTGCTTTTGTAAGGGCATATTTCCTTATAGTTTAACCTTGCACCATTATTTCATTTAGTCCCTTTCAGAAAACAATTTTACTTTTTAAGAACACAGCCATTCTTGGTAGTTGTAATGGAGGTCTGTTTCTACCCTGAATACAGGGGGAGTAGAACCAAGGGAAGCGAACAGCAGAAGTACTCACATCTCTGTTTCAACCTTCTTCTTTAGGGGGAATGACCTTTACATTGTACTCACAGAGAGATGGACATCCCAACAACCACCTTGTAAGACAGGTAAGTATTTATTATTCCCGTTTTAGACATGAAGATTCTGAGAAACAAATAGGTTTAAGAAACTTGCCTAAGCAGTAGTGTTAGCAAGAGGCTGAGTTCGGGCCCATCAGATTCCAACATCTTTCTCACAAAATGCCAGTTCTTTCAGTGGATAAATACAAAGTTTCTATTTGTGTTTAAAGAAATATCAATTACAAATGTCCACTATGAAAAAAAACTGACTTAAAAGTAGTTCATCTAAAAGGTGAATCAGATCTGGTTCAGAATTAAAGTCTAAGGTAGGCAGGAGAGCCCAAACTTCTTTGACTGCATTCAAGCCTTGAGATCCAGTTTATTATAAGCCAAGACATGAAAACAGAATGATTTCAGGACAAGAGACTGGAAATGAGAAAGCAAAGCTATAACTCAATAACAGCAAAAAAGTTAAACACACGCACGCGTGCGCACACACACACACACACACACACACGCACTCTAGTGTGACAGTTACTTTTATCTGTCCACTTGACTGGCCACTGGGTACTCAGATTAAACATTATTTCAGCCTGTGTCTGTGAGAGTATTTCCTGATGAGATTAGCATTTGAATTGGTGGACTCTTTAAAGTAGATCAGCCTCCTCTGTGAGGATGAGCATTATCCAATCTATTAAGGGCCTGAATAGAACAAAAGGCAGAGGAAGGAGAAATTTACCCCCTTTTTCTACCTCACTGTTTGAGATGGTACATCTCATCTTCTGTGTTCAGACTGGGATTTATACTCTCAGCCACTCTGGTTCTCAGGCTTTTGGACTCAGACTGAATTACACCACCTGCTTTTCTAGGTCTCCTGTTTGCAGACGGCAGACTGTGGGACTTCTCAGCTTCCATAATCCCATGAGCCAATCCATATAACAAATTTCTTGGTATATTTGCACATATATACATATATCCTGTTTGTATGGTTTCTCTGAAAAACTCTAACGTATCTAGTAATGAAGAAACGAACAGTTTCAAAGCACCAATTATGCATTAGGTACTGTTACTAGGATATTCTCTACGTTTTATTCATTCAGTCATTTATTGTCTAACTCTCTGAATGCCTATTGTATACCATGCACTATAGTAAGCTAATCACAGGGGACAAAAAGTAAAATATTTGACCCTCCTAGAGATTGAAAGTAATTTGCACAAAAATTTCATAAGCATCATTATCATCTTCACTTCATAGAAAAGAAAATTATTCAGAACAATTATGAGGCTCATCTAAGATTACACAGATAGAATGGAGCAGACCTGGGCTAGGCACCCAGGCCTGTCTGAATCTATGTGTTTCGCTCTTTCTGTTACCATACAGCTGCTTTCTATTAACCCCAAATTATTTAAGCAGATGGCCACAGAGCACTTGGAAAAGAAGGTGCCAGTGCAAAGAAATAGGCAAACTGAATGTCAAATTAAACCCATCACTCTCGTGGGGTTTCTGGTCTGATAGATCCAGGCAAAGTTGTAGAAATTCCAGGTCTCTCAAATTCAGTGTTGTGTTTAATGATGTTTTCATCACTGGTTTGAACCAAAAGGAAATATGTGGCCAGTGTGAGGGCACAGTTGAGTGTCATATGGTGAAAAAGAGAGACTGAAGTGTGTTATTAATAGATGGATATAAAACTAGATGGTAGTGACATGCCACAGTGCTCTGTCTTTGGCCTGGTCCTATTCACACATTTGTTCACTCACTCAATCACTCACACATACAAGCACTTATTGAATGGCAATGATATACAAAAGGCCCTATGTCAGGTCTAGGGAATTTGTTGGGGACAACAAAATGTACCATATAAATTTCTCTTCATAATGACTTCTCACACCAGCTGCTGAAAGTGCTACTGAAAGACAGACTTTAACTGTCAACATTTTAGGATCTGCCTCAGCCGTAGAGAGCCACCTGGCTCAAGGTCATTCCCCTTTTTGGCCTGCCCATATCGGAGTCCTGATTTATACAATAGTATAAGGGTATTCACCTCTGCCAAACTCAGGACTAACTCTGAAGTATCATTCCAGCTCTAGAGTCCCCCGTGTGATTGGCTCAGGCTGTTGCTGGACATGCAAAACAACTCCCTCTGCCCCCCTTACCGAACCCCATAGGTGTTGAGGATGAAGTCACTCCTTAATAAATAAACATTTTGCACCCTAAATTTAAACTTGGAGTTGGAACCAGTCTGCTTCACGTAAAAACCATTGAAAAAAAGAGGGGCTTTGTTTGTCCTTTGTTTATCCCCTAAAGAGCACAACAACAACCAAAGATAAAAGTTACAGGGACAGCATTTGAGTTTAATTTGGGTTTAATAATTTTCTTTCAAAAATGAAACAGCCTGTCTCCAAAAACAGTGAATTTTCTAAGACAGAGGGAAAACTATTACTCTTGGAAGGGTCTTTATCATCCAAAAAGTTGGTATTTTAAATAAATTTGTTTCTGTTCAACCTGCTGCTGGCTAGCATACAGCACAGTACCACTGTTATTTAGATATTAGTAATTAGAAATTTTTAAAATAAAATTTCCCAGATTTAATAGGTTCTGGGAATAATTTGAAGGTAAATAGAAACATAAAACCATTTCCCAATGAACTCCCCAAAGTAATCTGAGATTATTTAAGACACAGTGGCAGAAACTATTAATGTCCACCAATATACATTCTCTCCTTTGTCTTTTAGTAACAGAACCCTGAATTTTAGCTGGTTACATGTTTATCCAACCAAAGACTACATTTCCCAGACTCTCTTTAAGCTAATGTGACCATGTGACTAAATTATGACCAATGGGATTTGAGTGGTAGTGATGTTGTGAATTCTGAGTTAAACTCTTAAAGGAAACCTCTTGCCTTTTATTTCCTATTTCCTCCATCCCAAAGCTGGAACATAGAGGTGATTGATGGTGATAAGGCAGCAACACCCCAGGAAAGGTAGAGCAAGAATACAGAAAGTTCCCGGGTTCTTGAACAACCCCTGGAGTAAGACACTATTACCTTCGAGGACTGTCTACTAGCTTTGATTTTTATATGGGAGAGAAATAAACCACCTATTTTGTTTAAGCCATTACTACCTATTTTGGTTTTGGTTAAAGGAGCTCTACCAATATTCTAACTCGTACAGATGCCAAATCAACAACTAAAACCTGGGTGATGTTCAGTCTTTGTCCTGATTATCAGCATAGTATCTTATCAGGAAATTACAACATGATAAGAATCGAAATTAACCTCCTTTACCTGTGAGGTTATCTTAAAATTCTTCAAAAGAAACAGGAATCATGACATAAACTTTTGTTATGAATAGCTTACCATTTAGAATTTCCTCTATTTCTCTTAGTGTAATGTTTGATGCTTTCAAAAACCATAGCCTAAATAAAATATTTGGTTATATCATTAACTGGTGTATGCTCTATTTCTCTTTTTATACCTGAATTAAGTATAGATATATAAATGTCTGGCTAACTGGAAACATCTAAAGTTGTACAAATCATTTGCCATTTTTATTATGGTATTAACTGGATTTCATAAGGTTATTTCTACATATCTGGCTTCGGACATAGTGTCCTGGAAATGTTATTTGTGAAATACTTATGGGTTATCTAGCAAAGAATAAGGGTTCTAAAGCTAAGAATATGTTTTCAGTTACAATTTCTCTTTATACTTATATATATCCAGAAACATGCTTACCTTACCCTAAAGTAGGAATAACAGCTTACTCTCCTACATGAAATATCAGAAATTAGAAACATTTGGAAATCATAGTAATGGCAGATCCAGGTTCTCACATTAGGGAACAAGATGAAGGTATGGGGATGGTGGTGACAGGGGGATTTGAGGGTCTCCTGATTTGTGGTATTGCTGGTATGCAGAAACAGCTTAACCCTGTGATTACTTTTCCAATGTCTCCATCTTGTTTTCACACTGCTTTCCCTAACATCTTTTCATCAGAGTCTAAACACATCATATCAATATATCACCTTAAATACAGGAGTTGAGAAGAGCTCAGAGTGAACAATCACTTTTCTTATGGCATCCTCAGCAACATATCTGGTTGAAGGAATATCTACCAGGCGACATGGGCATACATATTCTTTTTGATAAAGGGCATTTCTTCTTTCCTAGATTCAACTAACTTTCAGCAAATATCTACTATGTGCCTGGGTGTTGTAATAAGATTTTTTTCATGTAAAATTTTTTCATTTAATTCCATGAACTTGACTGTTTATACTTATCCCAGGTAGCTTCCACATACCCACTAAGTTTATTACATCTCACAGAGAAGTGGATATAAATTGGCTTCAGGCACTTAAATGAATTTTTACAATTGATAAAAAAAAAAAATGATTCAGTAAGTGAGAAATGATTTGAAGGATGTCAACTGAAAAGTGAAAGTGTATGCCTTTAAAACACCTCCATTACTGGAAATCACTAGTATTACAGACCAATATGTGAGTTTAAAATCTGTACCTTCTATTGCAGAAGGGAAAGAAAATTAATATATTTCATTTCTCCCTTTTCAGGAAGACATCTTAAGATAACAAGAATATATAATTAAAAATACCTGAAATATTTGTTGTGGCTGATTACTATTAGCAATCATTTTAGTTGTCACTAACAGTAGTGATAAAGGCCATTATAGTCATTAAGCACTAAAGAAGGCATCATTATAGACTTTATTCACTGCAGGCAGGCATTTATCAAAGGATAGATAGTTAAAACACCTTAGAAAGATTAGCTAAGATATTTCCAGAAGCATCCTAAAAGTGGTACAGCATTTATTAACTACTTTATTTAGGGGGAATTCTGTAGGGAGATCACGTCTTTCCAAGAAGATGCCAAGAACATATTAGCTGCTAGTTGGAGAGCCTTCATTTGCTCTTCATAGCTATTTTTAGAACACAATTGAAGCATTTATCAAACACCACTGAAAAAATACTGTAAATGCTAGAACTTAGAATTTGAAACTAAAGAAATTTAGGAGATGAGAATTGGAGGAAGGAAGTCCAAATTGTGGAAAAATACCAGTTTGAATAATATAAATAAGGCATACTTATGTTTGAGGTGCCTAAAAGATAAGAGCATTAAAGACAATTTGATAATAAAATATAATGAAGATGAGTTTTAATGTATTTTTAAACTGTTTTATGATATCAGATTAATATAGTTTTTGAAGCATAGCAATAAAAAGTATTTTTTTAAAAAAAGTAATTTTCTTAGTTTTCTTCCCATGACTTTCTATGTGTTACATCATAAAAGGGGCACTAAGATGTATATTAAAAAATTATTTCTAGTAAATGTGTAAACTTCATATTGTTTTTAATTGCTTCAGAAGTACATTTGGATAATTTTTTTGTTATTATTTTTTCTTCTTTTGAAAATGCTTGCAGGAAAGTAAGTAAAAATAAAATGTGGTCCTACGCATTTTTACTATTTCAAAAAGCACAAGAACTCCAATATAAAATGAGCATAACTTTCTAAAGCTAGAATGAGCTGTTTAAGGCTTATGAAGTTCATAAAATGGTAACTATATGCGGCCTTCCATTTAAGGAGTTTCTTCTCTGCTTAATGAATATGGGCAGGACACAGCTCACCCAACCTCGCCCAAGCCTGACATAAAAAAACCACTCACCACTGGTGATGGCGAAAGTGCAATGTTGCCTATCGATGCCTTCAGTTCATCTACAGTTGCAGCATTCTTAAGAATGTCTTTAGATTGCAACGGCTTAATCTTGATATTAAATTTCTTGTGTGATTCTTCTTCCTCTTCCGATTCACTTGAAGAATAAAAGTGCTTTCCTTTGGTAGGTAGAACACAGTTAAAGATACATAACTTTTTTTCTACTGGGAGGCAATGATGAGTATAAGACAAGAGTGATTGCACATAGAGGCAGCAACAGTATCCTTAAGATGGCAGAAAATCAAAGCAAAACAAACAAAAGAGTAAATCAGGAAATTAGAATTTATTTACCTTTCCTTGGAACATGATTAAAGATGATGAACTTCAAGAAGCAGTAGTTATAAAATTCTACATTTTTGAAGCAAGTTGTCCATTTGGTGTGCCACACTCAGTACACACGCCGATGGGCCCACGTGAGCTTACTCATCTACGGAGAGAGGAAGGCCATGCCAATGGATGGACTCGTGGTGAGTTTTAAGTGCTTCAGAATGTGACCTGTTCTGCCCAGAGATGATTTGTAGGGAAAGCACAAGTAACAGCTATTTTTCCGGTTATGATAAATGACATTGTCATATCAGGTTTTAGAAGGCAATCCAGAACCCACAATTTACACAATTGTTTTTCAGCACATTTTTCCTTTTCTCCTCTCTCTTTTCTATGAATAGATCAAGGCAAAATGCCTGCTTGTTAGAGATCAGGCTGTTCTCTGTGCTGTTTATTCATCTCTAATATTAGGGCAACAGGACTTGGGAAGCTTGGGTTATTTCAGCACCTTTTCAATACATGAATTCATCATACTGTTTTATGAGAGAAAAATAAACATTAAAATAAAAAAAAATAGTAAAGAAAGGATATAGCCAGGTTCCTCAGGTCTGATGCTGTAGCCTTCTTCATCCAGCTCAGGTGAGTTCTATAAAACACAAGTGCATATTATGCAATTAGTAATCTGACAATAATCAAGAACTTATTCATTTTCCTTCTAGAGCCTTCTACTTAAGAATATAAACATGTCTCTTATTTTTTGGAGGTGAGAATTTTAACTTTTGGAAGTGAATGCTGAGAGGTATATATTTAGATACATACTCAAGCATATTTGGGAGTCTTATTGGGAAAACAATTTGCAACTTGCAAATGGCCAACTTGCAACATAGGGGGATACGAATAAAAATTATTTGTTCTTTGGAAAATTCAAATGTATTTTGTAGACAAAAAAAAAAAAATTAAAAACCCCACCAAAATACAAAACACAAGACATCAGTGATAGGAGTTTAAAGGATGATGAAATTATTGATGTTTGAAAGAATCAGGGGGATATGAATGTGTCTTTTGGGACAAATGGGGAGGAGAGAGCCTGTGTTGAGACTCCAAGGCAGAAATGAACAGTATAAATCAGACGGAGAAAGAGAAAGGCAACAATATAGATGACGTGACTGGAAAGGGAGCTGAACAGTGGAGGACCATGGAGAATGAGACCATGGATGGCCAACATGCTGAGGCAAGAATTCAGACTTGATTTAGATCTGCAGCTTCTTGATTAGGGTATGACATGCAGAAGGCAGCATCTTAAGGCATTTTGAAAGTATGCTTCAAGATAGATTGGAGGCAGAAGAAAATGGAAAAAAACCCAAAAACCCTAATTCAAAATACTTGCATTATTCAGGTAGGATTTGCTAAGAATGTGGACCAAATTGTTAGTGATGAGAAAGGATGAATCAAGGACATTTGGAAGGACATATTGTTAATTCTTGTTAATAGGTTTATCTTAGGTGAAAAAGAAGCTAGACAGCTTCAAGAAAACTCCAAGATTCCTATGCTTAAATTCTGGGAGACTGCTGGTACTCCTTGCTGATCTAATTGTAACAGCAGACAACCAATGTATTTTAGGAATAAGATGGGAAAGATAAAAGACAGTTTGCATGATTGGAAATAGTTATCATATTTCAGTTGCTACTATGTGGTAAGTACTGTGTCCCATACTTTATTTCATTGAACCTTCATAACAATTGTACATGGAAAGAATTATCTCATTCACCGAGGAAACTAAAAGAAATCAGGTGTCATTTCTCAAGGAAACCCACCCTGAAAGTGGCAGATCTGTGCCTTGACCCTGGGTATTTGAGACTATATCCTGCACCTTAGAAGGAAAGAAGGTGAATCAAACACCACTGAAAAAATACTGTAAATGCTAGAACTTAGAATTTGAAACTAAAGAAATTTAGGAGATGAGAATTGGAGGAAGGAAGTCCAAATTGTGGAAAAATACCAGTTTGAATAATATAAATAAGGCATACTTATGTTTGAGGTGCCTAAAAGATAAGAGCATTAAAGACAATTTGATAATAAAATATAATGAAGATGAGTTTTAATGTATTTTTAAACTGTTTTATGATATCAGATTAATATAGTTTTTGAAGCATAGCAATAAAAAGTATTTTTTTAAAAAAAGTAATTTTCTTAGTTTTCTTCCCATGACTTTCTATGTGTTACATCATAAAAGGGGCACTAAGATGTATATTAAAAAATTATTTCTAGTAAATGTGTAAACTTCATATTGTTTTTAATTGCTTCAGAAGTACATTTGGATAATTTTTTTGTTATTATTTTTTCTTCTTTTGAAAATGCTTGCAGGAAAGTAAGTAAAAATAAAATGTGGTCCTACGCATTTTTACTATTTCAAAAAGCACAAGAACTCCAATATAAAATGAGCATAACTTTCTAAAGCTAGAATGAGCTGTTTAAGGCTTATGAAGTTCATAAAATGGTAACTATATGCGGCCTTCCATTTAAGGAGTTTCTTCTCTGCTTAATGAATATGGGCAGGACACAGCTCACCCAACCTCGCCCAAGCCTGACATAAAAAAACCACTCACCACTGGTGATGGCGAAAGTGCAATGTTGCCTATCGATGCCTTCAGTTCATCTACAGTTGCAGCATTCTTAAGAATGTCTTTAGATTGCAACGGCTTAATCTTGATATTAAATTTCTTGTGTGATTCTTCTTCCTCTTCCGATTCACTTGAAGAATAAAAGTGCTTTCCTTTGGTAGGTAGAACACAGTTAAAGATACATAACTTTTTTTCTACTGGGAGGCAATGATGAGTATAAGACAAGAGTGATTGCACATAGAGGCAGCAACAGTATCCTTAAGATGGCAGAAAATCAAAGCAAAACAAACAAAAGAGTAAATCAGGAAATTAGAATTTATTTACCTTTCCTTGGAACATGATTAAAGATGATGAACTTCAAGAAGCAGTAGTTATAAAATTCTACATTTTTGAAGCAAGTTGTCCATTTGGTGTGCCACACTCAGTACACACGCCGATGGGCCCACGTGAGCTTACTCATCTACGGAGAGAGGAAGGCCATGCCAATGGATGGACTCGTGGTGAGTTTTAAGTGCTTCAGAATGTGACCTGTTCTGCCCAGAGATGATTTGTAGGGAAAGCACAAGTAACAGCTATTTTTCCGGTTATGATAAATGACATTGTCATATCAGGTTTTAGAAGGCAATCCAGAACCCACAATTTACACAATTGTTTTTCAGCACATTTTTCCTTTTCTCCTCTCTCTTTTCTATGAATAGATCAAGGCAAAATGCCTGCTTGTTAGAGATCAGGCTGTTCTCTGTGCTGTTTATTCATCTCTAATATTAGGGCAACAGGACTTGGGAAGCTTGGGTTATTTCAGCACCTTTTCAATACATGAATTCATCATACTGTTTTATGAGAGAAAAATAAACATTAAAATAAAAAAAAATAGTAAAGAAAGGATATAGCCAGGTTCCTCAGGTCTGATGCTGTAGCCTTCTTCATCCAGCTCAGGTGAGTTCTATAAAACACAAGTGCATATTATGCAATTAGTAATCTGACAATAATCAAGAACTTATTCATTTTCCTTCTAGAGCCTTCTACTTAAGAATATAAACATGTCTCTTATTTTTTGGAGGTGAGAATTTTAACTTTTGGAAGTGAATGCTGAGAGGTATATATTTAGATACATACTCAAGCATATTTGGGAGTCTTATTGGGAAAACAATTTGCAACTTGCAAATGGCCAACTTGCAACATAGGGGGATACGAATAAAAATTATTTGTTCTTTGGAAAATTCAAATGTATTTTGTAGACAAAAAAAAAAAAAATTAAAAACCCCACCAAAATACAAAACACAAGACATCAGTGATAGGAGTTTAAAGGATGATGAAATTATTGATGTTTGAAAGAATCAGGGGGATATGAATGTGTCCTTTGGGACAGATGGGGAGGAGAGAGCCTGTATTGAGACTCCAAGGCAGAAATGAACAGTATAAATCAGATGGAGAAAGAGAGAGGCAACAATATAGATGACGTGACTGGAAAGGGAGCTGAACAGTAGAGGACCATGGAGAATGAGACCATGGATGGCCAACATGTTGAGGCAAGAATTCAGACTTGATTTAGATCTGCAGCTTCTTGATTAGGGTATGATATGCAGAAGGCAGCATCTTAAGGCATTTTGAAAGTATGCTTCAAGATAGATTGGAGGCAGAAGAAAATGGAAAAAAACCCAAAAACCCTAATTCAAAATACTTGCATTATTCAGGTAGGATTTGCTAAGAATGTGGACCAAATTGTTAGTGATGAGAAAGGATGAATCAAGGACATTTGGAAGGACATATTGTTAATTCTTGTTAATAGGTTTATCTTAGGTGAAAAAGAAGCTAGACAGCTTCAAGAAAACTCCAAGATTTCTATGCTTAAATTCTGGGAGACTGCTGGTACTCCTTGCTGATCTAATTGTAACAGCAGACAACCAATGTATTTTAGGAATAAGATGGGAAAGATAAAAGACAGTTTGCATGATTGGAAATAGTTATCATATTTCAGTTGCTACTATGTGGTAAGTACTGTGTCCCATACTTTATTTCATTGAACCTTCATAACAATTGTACATGGAAAGAATTATCTCATTCACCGAGGAAACTAAAAGAAATCAGGTGTCATTTCTCAAGGAAACCCACCCTGAAAGTGGCAGATCTGTGCCTTGACCCTGGGTATTTGAGACTATATCCTGCACCTTAGAGGGAAAGAAGGTGAAGAGTTCAAGGATGATCCACTTGAAGTTGAGGTTATACACGTAGAAATCAAAGAGGGCAGAGCGGGAGTGGTAGATTTTAGAGTCACTGAAGCAGAGTCACTGAAGCGGTAAAGGTGCCATGACCATGGAGAGAGAATGGGGCTCGAATGCCATGGAAAAGCCACCATTTATTGAGCATTTATTGCCTCCTTTTTGTCCTTCAGTACTCAGAGTTACTTTTTAAAAAAATCCAAGTGTATTAAAGTCACTTCCAGCTAAAATCCTGTTTCTGGCTTCTCACCGCACTAAAGGCCCAGTGGTTCTGTGTAGCCCGCAGGCTCGTGGCGAACCTGGCTCCTGGCCCTCTCTCTAGCCTCAGGTCTGAGGTTCTCTTCCCTGATCTCCCTTAGTCACAGGGCCTTCTTCCCATCGTTAACTCTTATCATTCCAATGCTGGAAGTTCTTTCCCATTTCATGATCTCATTTATGCCATTCTCCCTGCCTGGGATGCTCTTCCCTCAATTATTCATCCAGTTAACTCCTACTTATACTTTAGACTTTTGCTTAAAGGTCATATCCTCCCTGAGGTCTCCCCTTCTCTTACCTCATCCCTGCAAAATGCATGATGATATAATGTATTAAGAATAAAATCCTTATTACTTAGAAAAAGTAGTATCTAATGTATATTTACAATATCCATTCCTAGGTGACCGAATTAGTTTTTAGGACTAAACAAATTTGAGGAAAGTTATGCTTGGTTTAAGCCTTCACATCTTTAACCAGGCATAGCACTAGAGTTTAGGGTGTGTGTGCTAGTTGGAAGGTAGTAAGCGGTCCTTGATGAGTTATTTGGTTTTTTTAATGATTGTACTTCCTGTTTGCTTAAATTATCACATTTGTACATATTTAAGATTCCCAGAAAATATAACAAAAGTCTTTCTAGGTAAAAAAAGAATTACTTTTCTAAAATCACCCTTTATCAATATCTAGTAGCTTCTTTTATAATATTATTTATTAGCAATTTGGATTTAGAATAATATAGAGGCTGTTATAGATTCTAGGGAATTGAACTGCTAAAAATATCAAAAAGATCTCAATCCTGGGAAACAGATGTAAGAGAGAACCAGGTAATGAGGTTGGCTGAGTAGAATGTAGGGGTGGGAAGCATGAAGAATTTAATTTCTCTTTTCTGCAGATAATGTAGTATTTACATTTTAATGTGGTAAGGATTCAATAGGACTTAATATTATGAGCGACAAAGAAAGTATTCAATAAATGATGGTATTATTTATTACAAAAATAAAATTCTTCTTATTAACAACTATGCAAAAATTGTACCATCTATGAAAGGGGAGGTTGGGCCAGACAGTCCCCTAAAGGATAAGTGCAAAGGCATTTTGTAGAGATTGTGAATTTGGGCACATACTATGCAATAGAAATGATTTTTTATGTGTGTATGGTCTACGAGTTTTATATGATTTGAAATTTGAGAGTGATTTCGGCTGTCCTGTTATGATTGGTGAAGTATGTGGTGATGATGTTAATCAGTTTCTGGGGGAATTATGTGGAGAGTTTAGGTCTCAGGTGGGATTCACCCTCGGTCTTTTAGAAATAAGTGATCGTCACTTGATTTGGGAAAATCCATACCATGAGGCTATAATAATTGCATGCTGTGGTCTGAATGTTTGTGTTCCCCCAAAGTTTATATGTTGGAATCCTGTTTTCAAGGTGATGGCATTAGGAGGTGGGGCTTTTGGCAGGAGACTGGGTCATGAGGGAGGAGCTCTCATGATTGGGATTAGTGCACTTATAAAAGAGGTCCAGGGTGGCGACAGCCAGACAGTGCCATCTGCTAACAAGAAAGTGGGCCCTCAACCATACACACGCCAGACATTCAATCTGTGGGCATTATGATCTTGGACTTCCCATCCTCCATTGCTGTTAGAAATAAATGTTTATTGTTTATAAGCCACTCAGTTTCTGGTATTTTTGTTATAGCAGCCCAAATGGACTAAGACATTATAAAATCAAGGCCCAGACATTAATTGAATTGCCTCCATTCTCAAATCAGCTTACAAACAGAACTAGCCCTGAATCACCTGGAGTTAATATTTTAAAAACATTTTTTGAGTACATATTACAGGATAGGCAAGCTACTGAAGTATTGTACTAATAACTAGCTCATTGAATCCTTGCAACAATGTTACAATATAATGACTGACTTCATTTTTGCTGGCCAGTAAATAACTATCCAAAACCACACACGGTGGATTTGTGGAGGGACTAGGTCTTGAACCCAGACTCAAGAGACTCTAGTGCTTTTAAATTCTATACCATGTTAATCGTGCCTGTCACTTTCTGATTAGATGGAGTGTTTCACTTATTTCTATGTCCTATTTAAATATAAGAATGCCTCAACTCATTTTCAAGTTCCGAAATCCTTAATAAAGAAAAAGCAATCTTCTGATACTCACATATCTTTCCCAATCAATCTCTGCGTAAAATCCATTTGGTGCACCATTGCTTTTCTTCTGTAATAAATTTGAAAATAAATTTAGAAGACAAATATTTGAACGAAATAAAAAGGAACAAAGAACATTTGACTCTTATCTGTATTTAGCAAGCGCTAACAAAATCCAGGACTGGAAAGACAAATTAGAGCAGCCTATTAAGCAACCACATTGGTGTAACTGAATGGTAAATTGAGCTGCCATGACACTGCATAATAGAGCTTACATACTTATTTTCCAAGACTGTAGTATACCTAAGCATAAGAAGATTAACAACTAGCTGTTGAAATTTTATTCAGTTACTGAAGAATTAGAAGCATCTACGTTATAATTGAATCCTCTATATCTTTAGAGGATAAAACCATATATACATATATATATATATATATATTTAAATAGAAACATTTTGATTTTTATGTTGCTCTTATATACAATTAGTTCCACAATATCCAAAGAGTATTCATCCAAGGTGTTAATTAATCTTTTAGGTTTTCTAACACTGACTCAATTTTTTCCTAACCAATCCCTTGATAGACTATAAAGGAAATCAGCTCCAAGTTAGTTAATTCAGCTCTTAGGTATTAAAAAAGTATTAATATTCTTTTCAAGTAGCTTTTCTTATCAAATTATTTAAATAGAATCTGAGGATTAATTGTGAATTTCTGTGATCCATCTGTCTTATGCCTCCATGAGCACCTACTGTCGCAAGATAACTACATGAATATTGGCATTAGTCTCTCTGGATTATCTTAAAGTTCTATTTGGCACCTACAACAACCATGATATATGGTCGCAAGCACTTTAGCAAGGATGTGGCATCATTCAAAGATGAATTACTAAGATTCTCTATTTTTTGTTTGCAAAGGACAAAAACACAAACCAAGTTGGTAATGGAGGATTCATTCAATAACATTCCTATATATAGCACATATAGCAGTGGTATGTCACTGAGCACTAGCTGATCTCAGAACAACACATCAAATGGTGATACATGAGGCTTGAGGACAGACTTCTAATTTTGCAATCACAAATGAAGGCCACTTGAACTACAACATGAACAACTAACATTCGATTTGACAAATAGGTAGGAGAAGTAAGCTTTTCGTGTTTGCATGTAGGACCATTAGAAAATCAAATTAAAGGTAACCCAGTAACCATCTTCACTGAGTAATACATATTGAATATTGATTGGGCATTCTAAGAACTATAAATAGCTTAGTAAGGGTGAATAGTGAGTAAAGAATAGATAATACATTCATAGCCTCTCTCTTCCTATCCACTGCTACTGCACTAGAATTTACAAATGCAAGAACTCTGCCAATGCCTCCACAGACCAGCATCCAGGAATATAGCCCCTTACCTCTGCCTCTCTTCCTCTTTTTTCTGCTCTTGACAAGGTTAAAAGTTATATACTTGGACAACATCATTTTAACCTTTCCACATAATTGCCTTCCCTGAATTAGTGTTTATTGATATTCTTTCTACCTTGAACAAAGGTTGTTTTAAAAACTTGTCACATCAGCTCTTGTATAGGCTCTAAAGCTACTGTTGAGGACATGGTCCATTACATAATGTGCCTGCTAATAATAAAAAATCTCTTCCATGGGGAATGGGCATGGTGCCTATTTTCTTTTTGTCATGTGTGCTTTCTTTTTTAATTTCTACTTTATCAATTTGTTCGCATATGTATTCTTTGTAAAATTCTCCAAATCCTTCTTATATAATAAATTTAACATACAAGCTTAACTTATAATAATGGGAATCAGATGAACTAAGTTGATCCCAAAGAACTAAACTCATAAATTTTGTGGTTAGTGTAGCATTACTATTAATAGACCTTTAGTTCTTAAACAGCTCTTTACTACAAAGGATTATTATCTGAAAACCAAAGAGATTAGGTAAATTATCATTTAAAATTTTCAAAGTTTCACAGTTTTTCCCCATGATAGTTTCATCTCTGTAACCAAAGCCCTTCAAAATCAAAATAGCTGATATGGTCAGCTAAACAAATTGTGTGTGCGTGTGTGTGTGTGTGTGTGTGTGTGTGTGTGTGTGTGTGTGTTTCATGACAACATATATCTTACATTATGTATTAAAAGTTCCTGAACTTTATGAATTTTCTAGATTTGAGCTAAGTGAAAATTTCCCAGTCCATGGAAACCAATGAAAGACAGAGATGAAGAGAAAGCAAAACTTATAAAAAGAAATTTTCTTTTAAAATAACATTCTAAACACAAATACTAAATACAAACAACAAATAACAATACATTCTTTGGGGCATATATTCAAAATACATGCATACACACATATGCACACAGTTTTATTAGAGAAATTAGCAATTTGGTCTCATTCACACTAGTGAATTCTTACAAATATATTTAGTTTCACAAGTGGAAATTATCAAGTTAAAGCTAGCCAGGGCCTGGCTGAAGTTGTTCTGGTCAAACTCCAAGTAAGAAACAATGCTCCTGGTTTAACCACCTACGCAAGGTGCAGCTAATTAATGGTGAAGTTATGGCTCTATTGATTTTCAATTGGAAAACTTTGAAGAAGCAAGGAATAAGTTAAGTGAGAAAATATTATGGCTTACTAGTACAAGCAATATTGGCTAGTTACCAACATGTAAACAGTGATTTTCCTTTTGGAGTTAGAAGTATACATTATTTTACTTTTATTTTTTCAGTGTTTTCCAAAATTCTACACTTTGCATAATTAACTTTTATAATTTGAACATATGACTGTTATTTAAAGATAATTGAGGTTCACAGAAATGTTAATCTTGTTTTAATAGGTATTTTACTTTGGTCAGGCTTATTATCTGTTTTCAGATAATATGACACGCTAAATCAATAAATGTAATAACAATTGTATTTAATTATACATTCATTAAGGTTCTCAGTTTCAACTGGGAATGATCCTGTTTTCCAAGGTCAGCTCATGGCCATGTAGTGATCCTCAGGTGAGAGATGTTAAATACACAGGATGTACTCCCTAAGTATTGTCTTTTGCCACTGAGGTAGACTCGACTCACTTTGTAAATAATCCTATAGAACAGCATTGTCCAATAGAACTGTCTGTGAAGATGGAAATGTTCTATATGTGTGCTGTCTAATATAGTAGCCACAAGCCACAAGTGCCTTTGGGAGTGTGAGTGAGAAACTGAATTTTAAATAGCTACATGTGTCTACCATACTGAACAACACAGCTAGAGTTGTTGCATACCCTGGGCCAAGATCAGCATCCCTGACTCAACATCCTTTGGTCAGTTACACTGGTTCCCACAAGCCAAGGTCTTGCTAAATTCCTGGCGTTACTGAGATAATGCTTATCCTAACAAATGATTACTCAATTTGTATCGGTCATGCTTGTATTAGAGCCAAAGAGTTCTTATAAATAGCGGATTCTTTTTAAAATCTCAACACCTTTCCTTTGTCTAAGACAAAGGAAACACACATCTTTTATGCCTGATTTCTCTTTAAAAGCATATTTAGGTGTAAGTTTATATGGTTAATTTAAAAATTGGCCCCACGTATTCAAAAAATAATTTGGAAAAATCTAAGAAAGAGTCTTCTTAAATGAAGTGCACAAATGCTACTGCTTTTTCTGTTTCGAACTGGGATTTTACTCACTGTTTCTACAACCCTTTGGAAATTTTAAACTAAAATCTGTTTCCTTACCGAAACTTTTTTTCCTCCTTCACGCGCACACTCTGCTTTGCTATTGTAGGGTGGTTCATGTGGGCTGGGCTGCTGGAATTGATTGTTTTCATGTAGAAAAAGTTGTTAAAGGATCTGTTTGTTCTTCAAGACACATATAAAGAATCACATGGAGTCAGCAAACATACCATAGAAGAAACAATTTCTAGGCCAAATCGTAGGGCCTACCAATCTTGGCAGGGTTCCCTAAACATAGAGTGGACTTTGGGGTCCATAATGAGGCTCTATTCAGCAGGCCAGTGTAGCTAGGTCAAGAGAAGAAGGAAGGAGGAAGAAGATACATCCTAGGCATTTGGAATTATGTGGATCTAGTCCTCATTCAGCCAGCACTTAATTTACATGAGAACAGACACCAGGACACACTAAGAGAGACTGAATAAAAATGGTTGTATTTCTAATCAAAGTATGAAAAGTCTAGCTCCCTGGATCAAAGCCTTCCTGGGAGTCATAAGACATATAGTGCACATAGCTGACAGCTCCAGACCTGGTCCCTTTCCTGTACACCTGTTCTTATACACTTGTTCCTGCACACCTGCTCAGGGTGAGCAGAGACTATGCCCCCATTTTACATGTAGCTAGAAATCTGAAGTGGGAAAAAGTTAAAGTGTATCTGAATTAGAGTTTGTCTCTGGGTTAGAATGCATCATCACACACAGTGCCTGAAGTCTCAGACACCATGACAGACAGCTCTTCAGGAGTTGGGTACATTCAGCAAGACGGGAGCAAGACAAGCCCACTTTCACACGTGGAGCCCTGCCCTGAAGCCTGTGTAGACTAACCTCAAAAGCACTGTAACCAGAAATGGGCTTCACTGGATTTTGAGAAACTGAAATTAATAAGCATCAGTACACTAAATCTATCATGTAGCCCTGTGTTGACAAAGTCATTTATAAGCATTTAGTGGGTGCACCCCAACCTCTAGTTTGTAGAACTATATTAGTGAAACCATAAATTTCAAAAGACAACGACTTGGAAGCTGATTTAAACATGGACTGGGTCCACAGACATAAGATCTTAAAGAAATTAGTCTGAATTTGAATGAAAATCAGGTTGGGATTCTAAGGACTGAATGCAAACAGAGACTTGAACCCCTATAGAACTGCTATAATAAGGAATTCTCAAATTTGGTGACCATACTTAGTGGGGGAAACTTGAGAAACATTTTCAGATAGTAAAACTAGCAGCTGGATGATAATTTCCGGTTACCTACGAAGCTCTATACCATGTTTCTGAGAACATGCATTTATTTTGAAGGAAGCCTTTTTCAAATAGGTCTGCATTATTTCCTAAGAAACAGAAATTAAATAATTCTCCTTTCCTAATAATTGTGACTAGTGATATTTATGGCATTTCCAATTAAGGAACAAAAATGGCACAACTGCTAATAAATAACTTCAAATGACTTGGAATGGTGGTAATAGAGGAGGACTCGGGGAACTTGGGTACATAGCCCTGAGCTAGAGAGGACAAGTCCACAGAGTCATGGGTAGGCTCATTAATGCAGCACACAGAAAGAGTTGCTCGCTCCATGCCAGTACTCTACCAGGCATCTGGGTGCATATTCTACCAGAGATTTAAACTGGTGGTCTCTAAAAGAGCAGAGGACACTAAGGTAGCAATGGTGCCTCACAGACAATGAGCAGGTTGGTATGAGGGGCTTTAGAAAAAGGAAAAAAGACAAGACCGAGGGTGGCAGAGGGAAAGAAGCAAGAAATAGCAATGCAGCCTGGGAGCAGCAGGGAGAGAAAGCAGAGAATAGCTAACAGAACTTGCAGAGGTCAGAACGAAGGGGACCAGAGGACCCAGGGAGGGGACCCAGACAGAAGCGAAGAGAAAACACAGAAGCAGAGAGTACCTGAGACAGAGTTAACGAGAGGGCTCTGAGCCAGAAGCAAGAGGTGAGGAGAAGCTGAGTCTTCTGGGTCTTTTTTTTCCCCTGCTGAATAGAGCCTTGATTATAGTGTTACCCAATGTCTGATAAATTTCAGTCTATTTTCTTAACATTTCATGGTGAGAACTACATGAATGCAAAAGGAACCCCAAAGCTAAGAACCTCAAGTCAAGTGTGGGAGAAAAACTCCTGCAATAGCTGCGATTAACACCCACTTTAGGTATAATATTATAAAAGATGATTTTTCAAAAAAATATTTTTAACCACCAGATTTATTTTAGCTCCCACTCCAGCCCAATGAGCCTAATGTAAGTCCATCTTTTTTTTTTTTTTTTTTTCAGTAACAGCTGTTCTTTTGAACCTTCTGAATAGGCATCTGATTTAGATCTGAAGGCAGTCATTTTAGAAGTTGGTGCAGACTCCCATAAGCACAACTCGGATAAATCTGAGCCAGCGCACCACAGACGTCTTTGAAAATCAAGAAATCTGGCGGCTAACAAGGAGTCAGAGTTACTGTTAAATCTAAACCCAGTGGACATATTTTCCTCTTTCAGGCTATAAATTTAGGCATAAGTGGTTTCAAGACCATTCCCTACTTGTGAATTTAATATAGAAAATGTATCTGCAGCTCAACTAAGAAAAGGGAAAAGCTTCCTTCAGTTTTATTGGATCTCAGCAACATTATGACTTTGTGGCCTCTGTTGGAGAAAAACAGTCTCACATAATGAGCTTTTATATCATTAAATTGGAAATGAAATAACAGTTGATGGTAGAAGCCCATGCAGGAACTGTCTGGCTTTTGACCCACCATATTAATGACTAGTTTGCTCGCCTGATCTGGGACAGGGTTTTAGGTGAATGCAATAAATAAGTTTAACTTGACTAAGACTACATTTATGTCCCATGCAATTACTACAGAAAATTACAAAAGTGAGAGTTCTGAAGAGCATTTAAGCTATTTTTTCCCTATAGAAAAAATAGAAATGGGACTTTAAGAAACTTAAACATAGCATGTATTGGCATGCAAACCTACTAAAAATGGTCATTTGAATACTTACAATTCCATCTCTATCGGGTGAACCTCTGTAACAAAAAAGAAATGGGTAGCTATTAGGAAAATGAATCATTCTTGCTATATAGACTAAAGTGCGAGGAAAATAAACATTAACCACCTCTCTTCCACTCTCCCTTGTTCCCACCCCAGTAAACCTGGCTAATGAAAGCTAACTCAAAACAACTTGATCGAGCAATATTTGAATGTGGGGTGTGTGTATGGGCCTGTGGGAGGAAGATTCTCATTAAAACCTGAAGTCCAAAAGGCACTAGGCCTACTTTTGAGAGGAGAGCTCATTAAGTGTCTGTCGCAGTCTAGCCGACTCCGTTTAAAGCTACCACAATGAATGTAATCCGATTTGCTTGCTTTAATCTCCCCTGTGAATGATCTTGAATTTCCTCCCACAAGAAGGAATTTCTATGGTATTTTTCTACTTACTTAGAAAATCTATATTTTCTTCCATGTTTCTTTCTTTCCTTTTCTTTCTTTCTTTCTTTCTTCTTTCTTTCTTTCTTTCTTTTCTTTCTTTCTTTCTTTCTTTCTTTCTTTCTTTCTTTCTTTCTTTCTTTTTTTTTTTTAAATATTTACTGGTCCTTTGATTATTGCAAAGCAGGAAATGAAGGGCATTTCCTGATGAATAGAGTTCAAGGTAGTTAATCCATGGTGGCACTATGCTCCAGTACTTAGGAGTTAAGACTTTAGAACAGAATGAATCTAAGTGTCCAGACACTTTTTAGCTCTGTGACCTTGAACACATTATTTAACCTCTGTAAGCCAACTTAAATAAGATAATGCATATAAAAAACATAATAGTTCCTGACACATAGTAAGTATTCAAAAAATGTGATGTCTCCTCACTAGGAACACATAACTGTCCACTTGCCACCATGTTAGATTTTGTAGCAATAGAGGAAGGGTATTATTATTGTTATTTTGGAAAAGCAGACTGGAAGAGACAGAGGAAAGGAGAAGCAAGAGGGTAGTTACTGTAACTTTATAACTTCCTATTTTAATTCGCTCTGTAAGGAGCTAGATAAATGTCATTCTGTTAAGACCAAGAGACCAAGTTATGTTTAGATGGGAACCTGCATTATTTGGAAGAAAACCTTAATAAATGCTTGGGGTGGACTGTGAAATCTTGGGGAATTTGGTGTGGTTGGAACTATTCTTTAGGAAGTGGGACCAGGTAGTGAAATTATTTATTTATTCACAAGGTACAGCAGAAAGAGAAACACAGAGAGTTGGTGGGGCATCTTCTGGGCTCCAAGATGTGATCCCCTTCCTCGCCAACACCTTTTTCAAAATTAGCAGAATATTTTACTTGGATTATAAAACACTTGATGGGGGTACACCATTTTTTATAACTGGCTCTGTGTCCACATAGATACAGGGCGAATCAGTGATACAGGAGCTAGAAGCAGAAAGGACCCTGATGTTGAAAGACCACTGGAGTTGACAGAAATCTAAGGGTCTTGGGACCTTCCCTGGCTATAAGAATTAGTTGGTTTGAAAATATGTCATTTGAAATAGAAGGATACAAAGAATCTTAGCTGATAAAGTTATAATTCATTGAACAAATAGTGAATGCTTATAATGGGCCAGGTACTAGGCTAGGATATGGGGGTAAAAATAATGAAGACATACTCATCGTAGAGAGAATGAGACAAGCAAATAAAGCCAGTAGGTTAACATGGCCACAATAAGCCCAGCTTAGCAGGAAAGCACAAAGGAAAGGTACTAACTCACATTCATCAAAACCAATTTCCTTTTTCATATCTATACACCGCAAAAAAAAGGACATTTTTTAAACTAGAATTTCGGCCTCTGCTAAAGGAATTGAGAGAGAGAGATGATTGTATCAACTATTGTGTATGATATGTCCAGAGGCATTGATTCTTGTGAGGATGTCTTTGGGGGCATCAAGTAATAGATGTGGAGAAGACAAGGCTCTGGAGACACGCCTAGCTGTGGTGTTTCCTACTACTGGTCAGATACAAGGGCATACCTACAGGGGATCTTAAATGAGAGGTCACTTGATGTAATGCATACTGCAGCTATAGGGATGGCATTTAAACATTTTTAGTCAGAAAAGCTGTAATTGTACATAGCAATGTTGGTGTCCTATTCCAATCATATGTCTTAATCCATTAATGGAAACAGGGCTGGTGCTTCCTAGTGTGGTGGCAGCAAGCCATGGCGGTTAATAGCACTGGCTGTATAGTGCCAGACTGCCTGGATTCAATCAACCTAGATTTCCTACTTGCATAATCTTGGTCAAGTCACTTCATTCCTTCCTGTCTCAGTTTCCTCATCTACAAAATGGCCGTGATAATAGCATATATCTCATAGGACAATTAGAGGACTCAATGATTTAATGTAAGTGAAGAGCTTTGAATAGTGCCAAAACATAGTAAATACTCACTAAATGTTATCTAGAATAAAATTATTATATAATCTGACCTAGGATGTCAAGTAGAGAGATGTTAGTGGCCTTGAATACTTGGGCATGGGTTCTCAATTCATCTCTAAACCCTTTCTTATGAAGTCTTCTATTTTACTTTTAAGCAATTAAATATTTTTTGTTTTATTTATTAATTTTAATTAATTTATTCAATTACCATTGACAGTCAATATTATTTAATATTAGTTTCAGTTTACAGCAAGTGGTTAGGCATTTACGTAACTCATAAAGCTATGCCCCCTACTGGCCTAGTATCCACCTGGCACTATATACAGTTATTACAATATTATTGACTATATCCCCTATGCTGTAATTTACAACCCCTTGACTATTTCATAACTATCAGTTTATACTTCTTAATCCCTCCACCTTTTTTACCCAGTCCCTGAACAATTTAAAAAAATTTTTTTAACAGCAGATCCATTATATTTACTGATTTTTATTTTAAAACTAATCAACTACCATGGACCCTTTGCCTCTATTTTAAAAAGTGCCAGCTACTTCTTACAACTACTGTCTTTTCTCTATTACCCTTTTATTGATCTTGATTCTAATTTTGCCCATCTATTCTTTCTTTCTGGGGGATAAAAACCTACGCACGAGATTCTGGCTTTGTGTCTTATTTTCTGGATAGTCTTCAGCAGTTATTTAATCTCTTTTGGCACTGATTTCTCATCTCTAAAACTGAGATATGACTTCTAATCTTAATGACTTACTGTGAAGATTAAAAAGGATATTAGTACATACAACATAGCCTACAGAGGGCCTGCCACTTAGCACAAGCTCTCTTTTCTCCTCTATCAGGCACTGTAATGCTGATTAAATTAGGAAGTTCTGTCCTAACCCTACTCTCTATCTAAGGAGGTTCAATCAGCTGGATTTGGGGCTGATAGCTACCTTAGCAAGTAGTTTGGACACCCTGAGAGAGTTACAACAGCCCTGAAAACAGTTTGCATCAATGAGATATCAATGATGGCAGACTCACATAAGCATTACCTAAAGCTGAAGGGACAGCAAGTTGCTAGAGCATTGTCCCAACCTTTTGCAAGAATGATATATGATGCAATTAGAAAGCAGGGGTTCATGAAAAGCAAAAACTTACGTAAACTGCTAGTCCTTTGACCATCACTGCTAGTGGAACCAATTTATGACTAATTTGCTATCATGTAAGTATTTGGGGGGCACTCGAATGATAAGAAGTGAAGGAGAGATGCTTGGGATTCTACAAGCAAATCTCTCATTAGAGTTCTTCAGAGAGATATTGGGCATGTACCCAAAGCCCTAAAGAAAACTTCCTTATTTTCATACCTTTAAAAATGGTGATAGAAAGCAGTGCTTTGGCCACATGCAAATTAGCTCAGCCTGCTCTGGGGAGATTATTTGATCTCTTTTCCCTTTTGAGGGACCTTTCTTTTCCTTTTTAATTTTCTTCACACACAAGAGGTTATGTGCAGTCAGTTACAGACACTGTCTTTGAAGAAAAAGAGTTGGTTTCTGCTAATGATGTTTTCCTGAGATGTGTCTAATAGTATCCCTACACAACCCATGGCACATTGTAGGTGACAACGGATGTTGCTGACAGATTGACTGGTACAATGTCTGGCTCTTTAGGGAAATTAGATTCCATCTAGTGTAAACTGAGGCCCAGGAAAAAAAAGTGTATTCCCAAGGCCACAGGAATGCTGGCGATGCTAGACCTAGAGCCCAGGTCTTCTGACTATAGTGAAAGAAACATCACCGTTCTGGACGGTTAATGTTTAGGAAATGGCAATTTTTAAAGAAACAATAGTAATTATGTAGTCCTCAGAAAAATATTCCTAATTAGATCATTTAGAAAAATTCGCAAGACTATTTACCATGAAATAATTATTTACCAAAAAAGCACAAAAAAAGATAAGAACAGGTGACTTAATATTTCATATTTAGAGGAAAAAATAGATTTTATCTCTTTCCAATCCTTTATATTTTCTGGCTTAAAGGCCTTCAAGGCTTCCAGGTTGCCCACTGCCTACCGAAGGGATGTCAGATACCACAGCCTGGCACTTCCTGTCTGACCCTGATCTTCTTTTCAGTCTTGCCTCCCATTATCACCTTTACCTGCAGCTGACAGGTGGACAAACTGACCTGTTTATCTTGTCCTGAATACCTGCTTGACTTTTCCGCCTCTCTGCTTTGACCGTTTTTGTTTGTTTGTTTTGTTTCGTTTTATTTTTCATGAAATGCCTGCCCTCATTTTCCTGAAGGCCAAACTCAAAGCTCCTCCCTCCCTGAAGCTTCAATGATCATCTGTCCAAATGTGAGCTTTCCCTCACATTCCCATGAAATTCCATTTTTAGATGTTCCTAAAGAACTTACTACGTGTTAATTTGTATAATAATAAGAATCGCAGCTGCTGCCATTTACTGAACATTTACTAAGTACTAGATATCATACTAGTTATTTCAAATGTGTTATATCATTTTGTTATATAAAAGATATTTCAACTTGTGTAGTAGATACCTTATCCCATGAATTATAAATCCTTGGAGGACAAGGACACAGGGCAATGCTCAGTAACTTGTGATAAAATTTATGCATGATAAAAGCATATAAAATGAAAAATTAAAGGTGAAAAATAAATGTAGCCCTCTTCATTTTCATCTGAGCCCAAACAACTATCGATTCTCCCATTTTTTAACTTTCTTTCGGGGATTCTATCCAAATGTTGGGTTTAATGAGTTCATTATTCTGATATACAGCTGAACGCATCGGGTCTGCATATCTACATGGTCACGACCGGCTGCTGCAGAGTAGTAGTGCTCTCCTTATACTGGTCTTGGGCTGGAATCCTGAGTTCCTGGCCATCTGATTTCCCATATGTAGATTACCTGCCTGGCTCAAAAAGCAACCTGAGATTTTGTGTCAGAGCTAAATCTCTGAAGTAGAATTTAAGATGGTCAACTATGTGGAATGAAACTGTTACTTCATAGGACATTTTCAAGATGGGTCTGTCAGTGTCTGTGGGCAATTGATTATCTTGGGTGTGACCATTTAAATAAGTAAAAGTATCCACAGGGTTGTTTTTGGCATTGGTTTCTTATTCACAGGCAAATAGCCAATCATTTCTGTGAATTCTGTTGGTTAATTAACAGTTCTACTTGTACAAAATCTTGACATCTCAAATAAAAGCTTTGGGATGTTATCTAGACTAATTTCTGTTTCAGGCTAGGTCTAATCTACCTAAACAGGTGTTTGCTTCTTGCTTTCAAGTTACTCGGGCAAAGCTAGCGGTGGAAATGAATACTTTTAGTCCCCACAAAAGTAATAGTCACGCTTCTTGTCTACTGGGACTTTCTGGGAAGTGTGGTTAACAGATTATAAAGTAATAACACATGATGAAAAATTGAACACATGATGAAAAGTCTTTATCTTTTTATTGTAAATCTAAGACCTGTTTATGCCAAACTAATTTACCCAGAAATGAGGAGACCAACATAGTAGAACACAATATCCAAGAAAACTCTACTCTAAGAGTGACAATGACAACAGCCTCTCTTATGTAAATAGCTTCTTTGGGGAGGCAAACTTTTAAAGTACATACGTAGAATCAGTGTCCTTTTCTTTCTTCCGTATTCCAAAAGCCTTCCTTGTACGTTTTTTCAATCCTGTGGGAAAATAACAGAGTAAAAAAAAAAAAAATCTATTTTCTATTTGAATATTCCTGGCAACATTTAAGTGAATATATTTTTTAAGTTACAACATATCACTTACATTTGAATGTTCAAAACACAATGAAAATTTCTTCAATTGTGTGTGTACATATGATTCACTATCATATTTTTCAACGGATGTTCATTTAAGAGTCAGCACTATTTAAGTTCTTAGCACCATAAACAACATAAGTTTGTAAGAGAATGGAAAGGAGATCAGGGCCAGGTATAGAAAAGATTGCAAGCTTTTCTTAGAATATTGTTATTCATTACCCACATTGGCATTCTGCCAAAGAAAACCCCACACAAATTATAGATTTAGAAGAATAGCAATTTCCAGGTTAGACATGTTCTTGAGACTTGGATAATTTCAAGACACAGATTATGGAAACCATACCAAGAGAGCGACATTGACCTGACACATCTTTATATCGCATATTCCCATCTCATCTTTTTCTATTTCTTCAATTCTGTGGCTAGACTGTATTATTAACCATTATCTGAATATACCCCAATTTCTGTACTTCAGTGTCTCATTCTTCCATATGTGGTCCTTACCTCTGGTTGAAATGCTTTTCCTATTTTTTGATATTTAGAATTTTAATTCATCCTTCAAGGCCTAGCCTAATGGCACTTCCTCAATGAGGATGTTTTAATTGCAGTGGTATAAGTAACTGACTATGCTGTGATTCTCCAAAATGTTGCTCTTATATGTGTTACAGTATATCTAACTATTCCACTTGATAGTTCTTAAGTCACTTTCTCTGCTAGGCTGTCAATCTTTCTAGGACAGAGGCAAAGGATCCTACATTGGGGACATATACCTAGTACAAGTATTAGATAATACATGTTGCTTTAAAATATCTTCCAGAAAGCATCATTCAGGCTGTATTGGGGTAAGAAGACTCTTTTCTTTCATCCTGGCCAAACCAAACTCAGTCTTGGTTCTTCCATTCTTATCAAGGCTCTATTTGAGATTCCCATTTCCTACAGGTTACATAGTTACATAGTGGCTTGTGTTTCTTATGTTCGTGAGTATTATTCTAAAATGCTAAATGCCTATATAATCAAAACCTTAGAGTTTTTACTGGTGGTTTGGAAAGTCTTCCTGACAAATTGGAATGGAAAAGTCACTGACTTTCAGGATTTTTTTGGCACTACTGGGTGGAACAAAGGGAAAAACATTGACAGAATTAGCGATTTGATGACACCTTCTTCCAAAACATGTGAGTCAGCTCAAACTGCTCAGATTATCTGAGTCATTCATTATTTGGCTCTTAGGGTACTACTCAAATATAATCTCCAAAATGCCTTTGTTCAGTCTAATTTTGCATTTTCATAGTCATTTCATTTAAGACACATGGGTCTTTACAATGTCAATGTTTGTAAAAAAAAAAAAAAAATACCTCCCACATAAAACTACTCTCCATTTCTTTCTACATGAGGAATTTATAGGAAAACAAATTTATTGACATTTAAAACACTACCCACCCATAATATTTAGGAACACCTTCTCATCATTCATTTTTAGCTTTGATTGTTAAAAACTTTCTTCCTTATCGCCTCTAATTGCCTATCTCTTTATAGGGACAAAACATAATTTACAATCATCATTTTTTCCTATAATTTTCCCTGAGCTTTGCGTCTCTTAATTGGCTTCTCTATGCTTTCAATTTAGCTTTCAGGTCACAATGAATGCTATATTCACCAATCACTACTGGTTTTTATAGAACCATAAAACAAATGCTATTATTATCTTATGTTTTTAAATCACTTTGTTTTCTGTAACTTTACTATGATTAAGAAATGGCATGCCCTACCAAAGAGATCAGAGAAGACATGCAAATTCCAGTAATTCTTATATTAAACTAGTAACAGAACAAGCAATAGTAGTTTTCCATCAACTGTCCTATTTTTGACCATCAAATTTGGACAATAGCCAATATGAACTAGGTCATGAACATCACGAGCTGTCCATTTTCCAGTGAAAATGCATTAGAGATCAGGATTCAGGAGACATAAAATACACTCCCAGGATCATTTCTAATTGTGTAGCTGAATTTAAGTTACATTCTTTTTGTATTTTGATCCCTCGGTCTATAACAAATCAGCCAATAATAAAGGATAAAAGAATTTGCACATATTCACAAAATGTTATGCTGATGTGTAGCTTTTGTTTCAGTGAAAGTCATATTTCCCATACATAGAATACAGCTATACATGTAATGTATATAGGAATGCACCAAAGATGTGACATTCCAGCTGTTGAGTAAGAGAAAAAATCATTGAAAACTTTTTCCTCTTAAAACGTGGAAAGATTTGAGAAGTTTAGGAAAACATGGAGATAATTCTGAAAGACTAAAGCAAACAAAGATATGAAATGTTAAAGGTATTCATATCTTAGCAACTCTTAGAGAAGATGCAGGAGGAAACAATCATATCAATTGTGTTAAAAGTGAATGGAGGGTAAAAAAGAGAAGGGATTAAGATGCGCAAATTGCCAGTTATAAAAACAGTCACTGGGATGTAAAGTACAGCGTAGGAAACATAGTCAATAATATTGTAATAACTATGTATGGTGTCAGATGGGTACTAGACTTATCAGGTTGATAACTTTGTAATTTACATAAATATCTAACTACTATGTTATACACCTGAAACTTATATAATATTGTATGTCAACTATATTGAAAAAATTTAAAAAAATTAAAAAGTGAGTGGAGAGGTGTGGTCATGTCTTTTGAAAGTTTATTTTAAAAATTTAAAGAAATTCTTCAAAAAAGAGCAATGATAGTCAAAAATCTTATAGGAATAACAAGTTTAAGACACTATCCCTGATAATCTTACAAGCTTAAAAAACACAATATCTAATAATTTTCCACTTCTGACTCCAGATCTCCATGAAAATTTTAAAGGCAATTTCTACAGTGTAATTGTTTCTGGGTCGAATCATGGATTTTTGTCAACTATCCTTTACCCAAAATAGGAGGGAAAAAATAAAGTGTTTTTGAGAAATGAAGTGACTTTTCCCTGCTCATACCAAAACAGAGAGTTCTAAGAGAAAGAATTTTATTGTCCCAATGATCTGTGACTAGAACAGTTTGCTCCCAAGCCGTGGAAATGAGAACATCTTCTTGGGTGCATCCAGAACTGCCATCTTAGATCAGCCACACAGGAAGGCAGGCCTGTGCCTTTAGCTTCTCTCCACCTAATTTAGATTCCTTTAGCTTCCTTTGGCATTATGGGAGAAGCTAGTCAAGTCTGGGAACAACAACAACAAAATTAAAAATAGACTGGTTTTTAAGAGGGGAAGAAAGCTTATTTCAAAATAAGCGGCCCTGCAGATGATGTTACAAGATAATGAAATAAAGCAACGAATGTAGAAACTGACAACAGCAATATCACACGCGCACGCGCGCGCGCGCGCGCGCGCACACACACACACACACACACACACACACACACACACACACACAAATATAGAATACGAAATTTCATTATTATAATACTACCATTGCTGAGATCCTACCTATTGGCCAGGTACCAGTTGCACTGCATACATTCTCATTTAATTCTCTTACAAACTTTGTGAAAAAGTATTTGTTTTCATCTTAATTGATGAACCTGAGGGTTTAACTACCATCATCTCCAGAGAGAAAACTGGAGGTACCTCTTCTCCCACTGTTCCCCAAAATGTTAGAGTTCTTTAGGACTTTGTCCTAGGTTCTTCTATACTGTCTCCCTGGGGCAATTTCACCCAGTCATATAGTTTCATTTGCCATCTGTGTGTAGATGAATTGTGAATCTACAGGCGAGGCCTAGTACTATCTCACGAGCTTCTGAGTATACAGTACTTCTTCTCACAGTCAGGCTTCTACAAATAGACATTAGATTTCTTTGAAAGCTTTTAGGCTCAATATGTATATATACATACATATATATATTTGAACCTATAAAAGCATGTCCAATCATTTAGTTTAAAATTATTTTCTGAATAAAATTCCCCTTGAAATGAAATAGTTCTCCATTAACTGATGGATGGATAAACAAAATGTCATATATTCATACAATGGAATATTATTCAATCATAAAAAGAAATGAAGTACTGATACATGTTATGACATGAATGAACCTTGAAAACATTATGCTAAGTGAAAGAAGCCAGATACCAAAAGCCACATATTGCGTCATTTCATTTATATAAAATGTCCAAAGTAGGATATTTTGTTGATACAAAAAGCAGATTGAGGTTTCCAGGGGTTGGTGGAGGGGGCATAGGAGGTGACTGCTTAATAGGTACAAGGGTGATAAAAAGTTCTGGAAGTAGATAGTGGTGACGGTTGCACGACACTGAGATGTACTAAATCCCATTGAACTATACCCGTTAAAATGGCAAAGATGAGAAATTTTATGTCATGTGTATTTTACCACAGTAAAATAGAAACAGAATAGTTCAAAACAGATTATTCTGTGACCAGAGGAGGGAAAAGATAGGAGAGCGTGAGAAAGAAAAGAAAGAAACAGAAGCAGGAGATACGTGGAAGAGAACAGAACGTATGGCCTTCTTAGGAATCCAAAGACCTGGGATCAAATCTGTTTGCCGTCTTGCTGTCATTTAAAGCAACATTTATAGAGATTCGAAGAGGCACTACATTACTTTCAATATAAGATTCATGTCCTCACAGGGCACACGATCTGGAGGGACAGCCTCAGTTTTTCTTTTTGTATTCAGTAGGAACAAGGGTAAGTCAGTGCTTATTCACTGAATATCTCACATGTGCCAGGCACTAAGCTAAACATT